>NC_135311.1:141300787-141633031 GCF_048772815.1 Callospermophilus lateralis | reverse complement strand
GAGAGTGAGGCGTGAGGGGTGAGGGTGAGAGTGAGGGGTGAGGTGAGAGTGAGGGTGAGGTGAGGGTGAGAGTGAGGGTGAGGGTGAGGGTGAGAGTGAGGGTGAGGGTGAGGGTGAGAGTGAGGGTGAGGGTGAGGGTGAGGGTGAGAGTGAGGGTGAGGGTGAGGGTGAGGGTGAGAGTGAGGGTGAGGGGTGAGGGTGAGAGTGAGGGTGAGGGTGAGGGTGAGTGTGAGGGTGAGGGTGAGGGTGAGAGGTGAAAGTGAGGGGTGAGAGTGAGGGTGAGAGTGAGAGTGAGGGGTGAGGGTGAGGGTGAGAGTGAGGGTGAGGGTGAGGGTGAGGGTGAGGGTGAGGGTGAGGGTGAGAGTGAGAGTGAGGGTGAGGCGTGAGGGTTAGAGTGAGGGGTGAGAGGTGAGAGTGAGGGTGAGGGTGAGGGTGAGGGTGAGAGTGAGAGTGAGGGTAAGGGTGAGGGTGAGAGTGAGGCGTGAGGGGTGAGGGTGAGAGTGAGGGGTGAGAGTGAGAGTGAGGGTGAGGGTGAGGGTGAGGGTGAGGGTGAGGGTGAGGGTGAGGGTGAGGGTGAGGGTGAGAGTGAGAGTGAGGGGTGAGGGTGAGAGTGAGGGTGAGGGGTGAGGGTGAGAGTGAGGGTGAGGGTGAGGGTGAGGGTGAGGGTGAGGGTGAGGGTGAGAGTGAGGGTGAGGGTGAGGGTGAGAGTGAGGGTGAGGGTGAGGGTGAGGGTGAGGGTAGGGTGAGGGTGAGGGTGAGGGGTGAGGGTGAGGTGAGGGTGAGGGTGAGAGTGAGGGTGAGGGTGAGGGTGAGTGTGAGGGTGAGGGTGAGGGTGAGGGGTGAAAGTGAGGGGTGAGAGTGAGGGTGAGGGTGAGGGTGAGGGTGAGGGTGAGAGTGAGGGTGAGGGTGAGGGTGAGAGTGAGGGTGAGGGTGAGGGTGAGGGTGAGGGTGAGGGGTGAGGGTGAGAGTGAGAGTGAGGGGTGAGGGTGAGAGTGAGGGTGAGGGTGAGGGTGAGTGTGAGGGTGAGGGTGAGGGTGAGAGGTGAAAGTGAGGGGTGAGAGTGAGGGTGAGAGTGAGAGTGAGTGTGAGAGTGAGAGTGAGGGTGAGAGTGAGGGTGAGAGAGAGAGTGAGGGTGAGAGTGAGGGTGAGAGTGAGGGTGAGGGTGAGGGTGAGGGTGAGGGTGAGGGTGAGGGTGAGAGTGAGGGTGAGAGAGAGAGTGAGGGTGAGAGTGAGGGTGAGATTGAGGGTGAGAGTGAGAGTGAGGGGTGAGGGTGAGGGTGAGAGTGAGGGGTGAGGGGTGAGGGGTGAGGGTGAGAGTGATGGTGAGGGTGAGGGTGAGGGTGAGGGTGAGAGTGAGAGTGAGGGTGAGGGGTGAGGGTGAGAGTGAGGGGTGAGAGGTGAGAGTGAGGGTGAGGGTGAGGGTGAGGGTGAGAGTGAGAGTGAGGCGTGAGGGGTGAGGGTGAGAGTGAGGGGTGAGAGTGAGAGTGAGGGTGAGGGTGAGGGTGAGAGTGAGGGTGAGGGTGAGGGTGAGGGTGAGAGTGAGGGTGGGTGTGAGGGGTGAGGGGTGAGGTGAGGGGTGCAGCTCCCCTTGGCCCAGGCTTGCTGTCTTCCTGTTTTCAGACTGGGGCAGAGATCCAATGGGAAAACCGGGGCAGCTCCCAGGCCCAGCAGGCTGAGGGCAGCAGCGTGTGCTGAGGCTTGTGCGACAGCCCATCGGGCTGGAGGGGGCGGTGGCACAACGTGAGCCACTAGGAGGAAGGTGCTTCTGTTCCAAGACGTCAACACAAGCCCAGGTCAGATCCCCGAAGCAGGCTGGACCCGGCACGGAAGGAGGCCCCTGGGCCCGCTCTGTGAGTTGAGGAGGAGAGCAGCCTGGGGCCTGGGCTTCCAGCCGGGCATTGCCTCTGAGTCCTGCCCTGCTTGGTCCCCAGCCTGTGGGGCACTGGGAGGTGTGGAAGCTTTAGGAGGGACCAGGGACAGTTATGTATTATTTCATGTTTAAAAACTCAGCTGCTTAGTCGTTGGGGTGTAACCTGAAGGGGCACTTGGACCGCGGCCTCTTCCTCTGTCTTTGCCTCCTGGCCACCATGATGTGACCCGCTTAGCTCCAGGGCAGGCTCCCTGTATGGCTCAGATACGAGGTGTCCCCCCAAATCTCATGTGTGAGATGGTCAAGGGGGTTCAGAGGTGAGATTAAGATCATGAGAGGTGTGACCTAGTCGGTGCATCAATCCTCTGATGGATCAGTGGGTGGTAACCCTGGGCCCGTGGGGTGACAGGAGGCAGTAGGTCCCTGGGGGCGTGAGAGTTATATTTTGTCCTTGGTGAGTGGAGCCCGCTCTGCTTCCTGTTTGCCACGTCCTGAGCTGTTTTTCTCTGCCATGCCCTTCCACTATGGTGTCCTGCCACACCTGGGGCCTTGAGCCATGGGCTTGGCCATCTGTGGATGAGACCTTGGGATCTGTGAGCCCCAATAAACTTTTCCTCCTCAAATTGTTCTTGTCAAATCGTTTGGTTCAGCAACAAAAATCCTGACTAAAGTGTCTGCCATGATGTTCTGCCTCACCACAGACTCAAAGCAGTAGGCAAGGTGACCATGGACTGAATGAAACCTGTGAAACTCCCTCTGGAGTCAACATAAACCTTTCCCCTTTTTAAGTTGATTGTCTTAGGTGTTTTGTTACAGTGACTGAGAGCTGACTAACACAGTTGTCTAATAAGATCTGTTATGTAAACTCAAGTTGCATTAGGTGATGAATTGGGGGCAGGAAGACACCTTTGCAAATGTAAATTTCCCTTGTAAAAGGGAAGTTTATGCTCTGCTTTTAGCCCAAAATGGGAGGGCAGAGAGGTCTCCCTGTTTTGTTATTTTTTAACTGCCTTCAGCTCGAAATAGTCCTTATGCTGCAATGGCATATAAAGGGTGGCTTGTGCTGGTCCCCTTTATGGGGATTTGCATTCCTTCCCACAGGGGAGGCAGGGCTAGAGGCCACAGTGGGAACCTGTGTGTCTGAGGGCACTCACAGAGTGTGGAGGCACCGGTGAAGGGGACTGACCAGCAGCAGCCTGGGCTGCAGAGGATGCTCTGTGCTCTGAGGGCTGCGTGGCCTCCTCACTCAGGCCCGGCTGGGCGCTGTGGTTGGACATGAGGCATCCCCAGAAAGCTCGTGTGAGACAACGCAGGAGTGTTCAGAGGGGATACCTTTAGATCAGGAGCGCTATAGCCTGATCAATCAGTGGATCCATTCACTTGATGGATTAATAATTTGAATGGACTAATGAATGGTCACTGTAGGCAGTTTAGGGGTGGATAGAGGAAGTAGGTCCCGGGGGCAGGGCTTTGGGGTTTACATTTTGTCCCTGGCAAGCAGAGCTGGCTCTTCTTCCTGTTCTCATGCACTGAGCAGCCCCCGCCCCAGCTTCTGCCATCCTTGTGCCATACTGTTCTGCCTCACCTCGCACCCAGAGCTGTGGGGTCAGCTGACCGTGGACAGAACGTCTGAACTGGGGGCCAAAGTGAA
Organism: Callospermophilus lateralis; assembly: GCF_048772815.1. Lineage (NCBI taxonomy): Eukaryota > Metazoa > Chordata > Mammalia > Rodentia > Sciuridae > Callospermophilus > Callospermophilus lateralis. Next base: position 141,629,510 of record NC_135311.1, on the reverse strand, counting down.
CTTTTCCTCCTCCTCTAAGTTTCTTTCCTGTCAGACGTGTTGGCCATAGTGATGTCAACGTGCCCCAGACGTGGGCTTGGTGCTGTAGACAATCTGACCACATGGTTCAGACGTCTTTGAGATGGTTTGTGGGAGAAGTTTGGAAAAGTCTGGAGATGCTGCATGGAGATGACTTAGGACGTTGTAAACAGAGCTTAATGGGGATTCTGGTGAGAGCTCAGACAGGCAGAATGACAATAGACTGTGACAGTAATGGCTGGGATCACGAGGTCACAGAGGGAAAGGAGGACAGGATTGGATGTAAGACTTCAGGCTACTCACTTTACATTCCAGCAAAGAAGCTCCTACACTTGGCCCATGTTCTGAGACCTTATCGAGGGTGCATTTGAAAGTGATGGACGCATCAATCCAGTGGAAGAAATTTCAAGGCAGCCCGGCATTCCGTCAGGGTGTGGGTGTAGCAGGTTCACTGCGAGAACAGGAGCAGAAAGCAGAGAGGAAGGGTCTTTAAAACTTGCAATCTGACCAGAAAAGTGTGTTTACAATGAAGGCCAAGGAAGGGAGGTTGTTAAAGAGAATCTGTCTCCTAAAGAGACACTAAGAGCTTTGTGCAGTGACAATAGAAACGACGGCTCAGGGCGTTTCAGGGGGATAAAAGGAAAAATTCCTTTGAGAAAAGACCATGGGGACATCCTGCTGGCACAGGGGACCTTGGAAGATGTTCCACCATGTTGAGCCACTCAGGCACCGAGAGGTCATGCAGCCAGGGAGCCTGGCTACTATTCAAGATGGTGGGAGACCTTGGACAACCGTCCACGAGGGTCTGGCTCTGCAGGAATGCAGGGTGCTTGAGTTAGCAGGTCATGGGGGCGTCCTCCAGAGTTTCAAAGAAAGGCCTGGGAGGCCAGCAAGGGAGAGGGTGGGAGTCCCTGCAGGCAGCCCTCGAGGTGGGGATGAGATGGGAGAAGGAAGAGCAGTGACCGTGGAGACCCCCAGGGTCTAGAAGCCAGTAAAGTGGACATTTGCTAGAGGACCAGCAGAAATGGAGCAGAAACGGGCCCCCAGAGAGACCACGTGGGCTGCACAGCAAGGCCACAGGCACAGAGCTGCCCAAGAGAGCATCACGAGGCCACGTGCCCAGGTGCTGGACGTGGAGCTACAGGACGTGTGCCCAGCTGAATTCAGTCTTGTCCTGGACCCACGCCTTCTTTCTCCAACCGTACTTCTCCCTCTTGGACTGGAATGTTTATTTGTGCCGTTCTATATTATGTGACTCACTCTGATCCTTACAGGGGCTCACAACCAGAGGTCGCCTTGAGTCTCAGCTGGCATTTTGGACTTGGCCTTTGGGGCAAGGCTGGAACAAGACCCTGGGGACTCTTGGAAAGGCACTAAGTGTGTTTTGCTTTGGGAGATGGACCCGAGCTCCGAGATGCCAGGGGTGGACTATTATGGCTTGGATATGAGGGGTCTCCTGAAAGCTCACGTGTGAGACATCAGGAACGTTCAGAGGGGAGGTCATCAGGTCACTAGAATTCGTAACCTAATCAGTGGGTTGAGCCACTTGACGAATTAAGAATTTGAATGAATGGATGGAACTGTAGGCAGGTAAGGGTTGGTGGAGGAGTCAGGTCCCTGGGGTGTGCTTTGGGTTTCTATTTTAGGCAAGTGGAGGTCCCTGTTTCCTGGTGGTCAGGAACTGAGCAGCTGTCCTCCACACCCCTTCTCCCACCATGTAATGCCTCACCTCACACCCAGAGCAAGGGAGTCAGCTGGCCACGGACTGCGCCTCCGAAACTGGGAACCAAAATAAACGTCTCCTCCTCTAAGTTGTTCTTGTGGGGATGTTTGGTCACAGTGACGAAAACCTGGACTTTCCAGACAGGCCACTCTGTGGGACACACCACGCATGCCAGAGACCCACAGACAGTATCACTGGGCAAGGTTGGAGTCTTGGGGTACGTTTACCCCCTCCTGAGCTTCAGCTCCTTGGCCACTGACATCTGCTGGTTTCATTCTAGGCTCCAGAGTGGAGCTGGCCGTGATGACCTGGCGCCAGCTCAGAACAGGATAGGTGTGGCATCTGGGCGGCCCCTGGGCTGGGTCCTGGGCTCCTGGGCCAGTGGAGCTGGCTCCTGGGCAGCCATCAGGGCAGTGGACTCCTCTCCATGAGAAGATACATGGTATCTTAGCCTGTGGATACAACTGTGTGGTCAGTGGGTCCAGCAACTTACCAGTCAGGCTGAGGAGGATCTAGCTGCTGTAACAAATGAGTCCTGACAGTGGCTTTGCCAAGCTGGCCTCTATTTCCTCCCACATAACAATCCTTTGCAGGTACTGCTGGTCCACAGTGGCTCTGCACACACGTTGCAGGTCCCGCTCCCCCACCTCCCAGACATGATGCGGGTCCTGACTCCCCCCACCTCTGCCTTCCTCTTCCTGGGTCAGGCATTCTGTCTGACCCTGTTTTGGTGCCATGGATACACTAAGCAGCCCGGGGAAGTCTGTGGATTCCTTGAAAAATAAAATTTCAAAATTAATGAAGTAAAAATACGTGATTACAAAGGAAACACCGAAGTTCGTTGTGAGAATATCTACACACATATTTGAGGAGTAGTCACGTAGGGCTTTTTGATGGATGCGTCCAACATCAGATGAAGGTCTAATTAAGCTCCAGAAATCTGAGGGAGTGAGGAGTGTCATGTGTCTGCAGTCACTATTGTGACACAAATATGCCTGTGATCTCGGGCTGTGACTGAGCTGTGGGTACCGTCAAGGTGCCTCTGTGGTTTGTGGCCCATTTCTTAGCTGAAGGAGGCGCCGTGTCGGAGGAGCCTCGTAAACATCAGCAGGCGATTCATTTCATCCAGGTTCACAGCCCTCGGGCCAGGAGCCGCGTCCCCAGCCTCACCATCACCGGGAGGGGATGGGGGGCACCCTGCTTTTAATGGGTTTGGCCTAGAGGACAAACTCGAAGCCCCCCATGTTCTGTTGGCCAAATGACCTGCTACCCTACATGCGAGGGAGCAGCGCGGCTGCTGGGGGACTCTGAGCCGTGGAAGGGACAGGAATGTCGGTGCGGTGTGCAGGGTGAGCCCCCTGAGTCCAGAGCAGGACGCGTGGCCCGCTGACCTGGGCCCTCCCTTCCTGCCTGGCTTTGAGCCCACCACATTTGCTGAACCCTGGGCTAATGCCAGGGGTCTTGTTAGTCTGCTGGCCACTGTAACTGTGATGACATAACAGTCTCCGTCCCCACGCAGGCAATGCTCGGAGTGGAACCATGTCTCCTGCGGTGAAGGCCCAAGCCCTGACTCCTAGGACCCGTGAAGGGATCCTGTTGGGAGAAAGGGTCTTTGTGGAAATGCAGTTGAGGTGAGGCCATTAGGGCAGCCCTGGCTGCAACGTGACCGGCGCCCTTCTGACAAGAGGGAAATGCCGAGTGAGGACGAAGGGGAGAAAGGCACGTGACGACAGGGCCACCAGCCGAGGGGCACCAGGACACCCAGGGCCACCAGCAGCCAGGGAGGCAGCGGTTCTGCCACACACCAGCCATGTGGCCGACTGAGACCCGGGCTGTAGACCTCCAACCGTGGGAGCTCATGGTTCTCTTGGCGGAAGCGCTGGACCCATGGTGCGTGGCCACGGCATCCCTGGGAGACCAATCGCTCACAAGTGGACGGCTCTGGCGCTTTCAGATGTGACGGCTTCACACCCACCCTGTTTCTGAGCAGATGTCACGGTGCCCTGCTCTGCGCCCTGAGCTGCACTAGGTTCTGGGGCTACAAGAGCAGGAGGGACCCCGACGGTGAGCTTCATAACCAGGACGGGGTTCTCATGAAGCTCACCCTCCGGGGTCCCTGCGCCCAAGTGCATAGACAGTGTCACGAGGTTTCCATAATGACAGCAGGTGACCCAAGGAGGGGGTCCTAGGAGCACCTGGTGTGCCCGGGCAGAGGGATGCCAGCGCCCTGGGAAGGTATTCAGGCTAGAATGGTCCAGGGCGGTCACAGGAGGACAGGAGTTCCTCCAGGCGGCTGGGGCCTGAGCTGGGAGGCGGGAGAGCGTGAGGCAGCAAAGGACCTGTGCCGCTCTCCATGACTGGACGTGAAGGGCCCGAGGGGACTGAGGAGGAGAGGGGGTCTCAGAGGCGGGGACAGCCACACTCACGTGAGCCAGGGTAATGGAGGTAAGCTGAACTATCACCCCAGAAACAGAGGGCGTCAACCATCGTCATGATCAACGTCTCCCCGCGTCTGAATCTCTGACCATTAAGGTCGGCGAGTCGAAAGTGGACTCTGATCATTTACATTCCGGTCTCTAGCCTGCCCAGGCCCCCGTTTACCCCCCACCCCAATCCTCACTGTTTGAGGGGCGCCCGGTGGGGGCACGTTCTGCAGCTTTGCAGAAAGCCCTGGTGGGGAAGGCGGGAGTTAAGGTTTGAAGCTGGACCCCTGCCGTGGCCAGGGAACTGTCCACGAGGGCAGTGCTGAAGTCGGGGGGGCCAGGGGATCTGCCACAGTCCACCTTGGCTGGGATCCGCAGCTGCCCCACACAGCTGCAGCTCGGCAGCCCTGCCCTCCGGCTCCCCTGTGTCACTCACAGCCTGACCGGGCTGTGCTGATCGCCGACGCTCGCTATGGGCCTGGAGGTAATGGGAGGACAGGGGACCCCAAGGAGAAGGACGCCATCTGGCACTTGTCATAGCTGGCGCTGCACAGTGTAGGATTCTGAGCCACGTTCGCCTCCAGGCCTGGACACGGGACCTGCTCCTTCCTCAGTGCCCCCCCAACCCCTTAGCCATTCATTCAGTCTCTTTTATGTTTTCTTCACCCTTAGGTTTAATTATGGGCCTGATTTCAGCACCACCTGTCCTCTGGCTGCAAGACACAGAGGTCTCTTTAAATGCTGCTGCGGGGGCATCCCTACTTTGACAGCTACCTGGAACTTGAATCTGTGGGCCCTTTCTGTCCATTCTGTCTATGGAGTCCGAGGCTGTTCACCGGCAGCTGCTCTCCTGGCCCTGTGGTCACCACGCTGCCTGCTCTCGTGCCAGTCACTGCCTAGGCTGAGGCTTGTGTCCACTGCCTGTCAGCATCTCACCCCGCACACTCTGGGTGGGAGACTTGGAGCCCTGATGCTGCTCAGAGGGTCACCACCCCCTGCCACCCCCTGACGTGCCAACTTGAGCAGGGTGGCTTAGGGAGCAGTGTCACCTAGGGCTCCATCAGGTGGACAACCTGGTTCCAGAAGCCACCTGAGACTCACTCTCTAAGTTGGTTTTGGAGCAGAGCCTCGGACAAGGTCTTGGGTGCGGATATTTTATGGGAGGTCAATCCCAGGAAGGGGACAGGGACAAGACAGAGCTCCCACCTGCACAGCTCCAGTGACCCGCTTCCACCCACCATGCCTCCCTACGGCCTCCACCAACTCAGTAGTCCATTCAGCCACCAGTGGATCGGCCACTGATGCAGACAGAGCCCTCATGATTCGGTCACTTCCCGACAGCTGCGACTCTTGACATTGCTACAGCAGGACCAAGCCTTCCAGAGCAGGGACACTCCGGATCCAAACCATGATAGTGAGGTGGAGGGGCCTCCATTGCTTCCAAGCAAGCCCTGCCCCCGCTGCACCCCAAAGCAGAGCTACCCAGTGCACCCAAGGAACCCCAGGGAACTGTCCACCTCAGTGGTACTGAAGTTAGGTGGGCTGTGGGGGTTACGGCCTGGAATACCACCAGGCCCCCTGTGCCCACCAGGGTGCAGATTTGGATCCAGAATGGATTTGAGATACTTGAACACCTTCTCCACAGGCTGAAGGCTGCCTGCTCTGCTTCATGCTTTTGTTGAACAGTGCTGATTTCCTCGACCTCCGCCCGGCCCTTCAACCCAGCTCCTGACTCCCCAGGGACTTGCGTTCTTGGTGGGGGGATGGAACCTGTACCTGGAGAGCAGAGGGCAGCATACCAGCTGGGCCCTGTTGGTGACCTGTTTGTCAGCTCCTGTTTGCACAGTGGAAGGCAGCCTGCCCGCTGTTGCCCGGCGTGGGAGGAGCCTCACACCGACTCCTGTTTTTGTATTTCGGTCGAGTAGTCTGCTGGAGGCTCGGGGGGTCAGGATAGGATGCTGTAATCTCTGGCTGGGATAAATAGTGCCTGCCCCAGTTTTCTCAGTGTGGGCTCCTGGAGGAAAACGTCAGCTGGCCCATCAAAAACAAAGTGCTCCCCCGTGGAACGGCTTAAGCAGATCACCTAGGAAGGGCATTTCCTCTCCTCGCGTTTCTGAGAAGCCTGCCCTAGTTTCTCTCCTGCCTGTCGCCCTTGAGCTTCCCCAACCATAGAAGGGACACAGCGCTCTCCCTTCACAAAGGAGGGGCCCAGGAGCGCTGGCCAGGGGCTGCCCATGGCTCTCTGGAGAGGTGCTGAGCCTGACCTTGCTCACGCAGAGGCCTCATCACAGATGGGACCGAGCAGGACGTGAGGACGCGAAGGCAGAGGGGTGGCAAGCAGGTGGCCCCAGGCCAGGGCCTCCTGAGTCCTCCCCATGCACAGGGCCAGTCAGCGGTCAATGCTCTGCCAGAGGGAAAATGAGGGACACCGGGTTTGAGGATATGAAAAGTTCCCCAATTGTCTATGCCTTTCCTGGGAGCCCGCCACCCAGGGCCATCTTCTCAGGGTCAGGGCACAAAAGCTCACGTTGGGGCTGTGCACTTGTCAAAGGTGCAGCTTGAATGGGTCACCACGTCCTTCTGAGCCCCAGCTTCCTATGTGGAGTGGGCACAGCTCTTCCCCTTCTCAGCTGGTCATGGGGTTGGTGTGGTGACACCAGGGCACGGGCCCCTTCAGGACATGGCCCTCAATGCAGTGGGCTCCTCTTCCTTCTCCCCGTGGGCAGCTCTGTGCTCGGTGGCTGCATGGCCCAGTAAGCACGCGGGCTGGACTGATGGGCCACGCGTCCCCACAGCAGCTCCAGGCAGTCTGGAGAGTGGCTCAGGACGGCCACAGATGTGGAGGCACCGCGAGCCGCCTCCCTCTTTGATCTCTGCTTAAAAACTCCTATCCCCTCAGTAGCCTCACTTTAGGCTGTTCGGTTCTGCGGATTTCCAAATCCTCCTTTAAATAAAGATCAAAAGGAGTCAGCGCCTGGCCTCTGCGCCCCTCTCCTGCTGCTGTTCGTCTGTAGAGCTTGGGCTGAGAGTGCTAGTGAAGGACTCCTGAGGACGAAGAGTACCAGACCCGGGACTTGAAACTAGCGGGGAAACGTGGTCATCTGCGCAGCTCCAGCTCCTCGCCCGCCCCTTCCTGCGCCTCTGAACTGCCAGGGGCAATTGCTGTCATGTGCTAAGCACACAGGGCGCCTTATGTACCACTCATTAGCTCTAGCCGGGATCTGGAGGGCTGGTGACTGGGACCGTCTTCCTGTTTTACAGTCGGGAAGCTGAGACTCAGGGAGGGCAGGGATTTGCCTAAGATCCTACAGAGTAAGTTGTTGATCTGGGATTCGGGATCTAGGATTCTGGATGGAATTCATGTGTGTAACCACTGGGCCACACGGCCAAGGACTCAGGCAAAGGAGAGTCCTCCACCGCACCTCGGGTCGGCCCATTTCCTGCTCCAGCGTGTCCCAGGTGTGTGCGCACGGAGCTGCCCGGGCATTTGGGATCCCAGCACATTTCCAGAGGCCGCACCTCCTGCGGCATCCTGGAGGACCTGGGGCAGGGATATGGAGCAATGCCCAGGAGGGCCTGGGGCCAACCCCTATTGTGACAGCTCCCATAAGGAAGGAAATACCTGCTAATTTTGCACCAAGGTCAGTGGTGTGTTAAATGCAGAACTGAGAAGCCATTTTTCTCTGACCTTCAAACAAGGAGGAAGGACGGTGAGCTGAGTGTGTGTCAGAAGCTGCCAGCCCCCACTGTTGCTCTGTCCAAGGGGAGGCCTGGCTCTCCTGGATGTGCCCTGGGCAGCGGGGCCTGTGCGGTTTGGTGAGGGAGGGCACCATCCGTTGGAAGGAGAACTGGAAGGAGAGCTGTCAGCAGAGGGGCAAGGACTGCGCTGAGCCAGGGCTCCTGAATCCAGGGCACAGCAGGACGGGCCACTGGCAGCACTGCCCCAGAGGAGGGGGGTTTCTAGATCTGCTATGGGGTAGGCCCCCCAGGGTCCCCTGGCCCCTCTCAGCACCAAGAGATGGCCTGTGTGCATTAGGAGCAGGGGAGGATGAGAAGCGGCTGCCTCTCCACACCCACCCGCGCAAACTCTCAAGAGGGGCCACCTTCCCGCCCACCGCCACGGCCTCTGCTCTGCGCGGGGCTCACTGGCCCCCTTGACCTCCACCACGGTGTCCAGGCCACATGGGTTCACCTCAGCTGCCCAACACGTTACCCACAACCCTGGTGACCTCTCCTGGTTCTGTGGCTGGCCGTGGAGGGCCCTCTGGTCCCTGCCCAGCTGACGTGTCTGTGGCCTCCAGGCAGGTTGGCCAGTGGTGGGAGGTCTAGCGTGGCCTCCCTTACCTGCCTCTCCTGCAGGCAGCCTCTCATCTTCCCACAGGCTCACACCGGCCTGGGCATGTGGAGGCCCGAGGCCTCCAACCACAGCAAGGGGCAAGATCCAGTGGGTCCACCAGGTGGAGTGGGTAGGAGGCCATGGGGTCAGAGAGGGGCAGGAACCGGTTCCTGCAAGTGATGAGGATGTGGGCCACCCAGGAGTCTGTGTTTCAGGATAACCACTGTAAACAGGCGTGCGGGGCAGGCCAAAGCAACGCTGTCTGTCCAGCTCAGTGCACACAGCCTGAGGTCCCTCTGGGGACAAGGCCCCAGGCAGGATACAGGCCTCATTCCCACAGCAAACCCTGCTCAGTCCCATGCCAGGAGCAGCCGTCCCCTCAGCCCTTCCCACCAGCGGGCAGAGGGCATCTCCTTGGTGTAGACACAGCGTTGTTTGGAACAACACAGGCCACAGTCTGTCCTGCGGGCTGAGGGATACCTGGAGAGGACAGCGGCGGGCAGGAGGTGTGGACATGCCTGCTGGGCACCGCCGGCCCTCACGGTGCTCTGCTTGGAGGTGGGAGACCTTGAACTTGCTGCCTCGCAGGCTCCTTAGCATGCGAACCAGCTATTGTTAGACGTCTGAGTGGTATTTATGTCTTATTAATTTGCTGTAATGAAGTCTTTTTCCCCCAGGTGCCCTCAGGCGGGCGCTTCCAGGAAGGCAGAGGAAGTGCAGGCGGCAGACGAGAGCCACCTCTGCCCTGCAGGCGGTGGAGGCCTCGGCCACGAGCGTTGTCCTGCACCTGGAGCTGGGCTTCCTGCACCTGGATGCTGAGCCTCCAGCCCTGGGCCCCTGGGGGGGACCCCACCCCAACCAACCTTCAGCTCATGGCTCTGTGCAAGGCAGCCTTCAGGGTCCCTAGTTCATGGGGCAAAGGGGGCTTGCGAGGCCATCTGCTTAGGCTCAAGGACTTGTCACCAGGACCTGCCTTCCCTGGTGTCTCGTGAACAGCTGTTGGCTTGGGAAGAGCTAGCTTGTGTAAACTGACCACGAGACACCAGATTTTACAGCCAGTGAGCCATCTCGGGAGGTCCCAGGACCTCCCTGGTGCAACTGAGACTCAGAGGACCAGCGGTCACCTGTGTGAGAATTCACTGCCGACTTCCTCTCCGTGCAACCAGTCTCCAGGCCAAGGAGCATCGTGTTGCTACAGCATGAAACAATCGCTCCAGTATCAAACAGGTTTATGTATGGAGGGCTTCATCTGTCCTTCCATCCAGCCATCCACCCATCCATTATCCATCCATCTATCATCTCTGTTTGTCCGCCTGTCCATCTATCCACCATCCATCCATTATCCATCCATCATCTCTGTTTGTCCGCCTGTGCATCTATCCACCATCCATCCATCCAGCCAGCCAGCCATCATCTGTCTGTCCATCTTCCCTCCCTCCCCTGTTTCCACCCATCACCTGGACATCCATTCAGTACGGGGTGCTCAGGTCACCGGGAGCTGACAGTGGGCTCTTAGCCATGGTGGGCAGGCAGGGCTTCTCCAAGCAAGTGCCTTGGCAGTGGGTCAGTCCCTGTTTAGAAGGAAGAAGGAGTCCACTCTGTGAGCCCCAGGTCCTTGTTCCTCGAGCCGAGGAGTCCCTTCTGCTCAGTCTTCCCGCCTCTTCCTGGGAGGCTTGGGGACAGGACCTCAAAGAGGCAGAACAGCCGCAGATGCCTCAGGCACCCTGTGTGGGCTTGGGAGATGAGGTCCAGGCACAGGGCGGGTGTCCGTGGGGAGGGCAGGGGCCACACTGGGACCACGCCCCCTGCCAGGAGCCCAGCTCACCACAGCAAGCCCCCTTCAACAGAAGGAAGCCAAGTACCCAGGAAGAGTGTGGGGACCTATAAACCAGGAGGGGCAGTGGCAAGGGACAAGCCCACCCCTGCACAAGCGGGTTTTCACTCAGTAGACGAGGCTCCGAGCAGGACGGACAGGGGAGGACGCACTGGCATGGACGCCGTCCCAGCCACCCGCAGCTGAGGGCGGCCCCAGGGGATGCTCTCGTTTAATACCGCATCCCGTGATTGTGTCCCCCAGAAACACACCAAGATGTGGGGACCCAGGGCGCATCTCAGAGGCCTCCCGTGTCCTCTGTGACCAGGGCAGTACCCCCTCTCTGCAGCTAGCCAGGAAGGAGCGGGGCTCTCATCCTGGCCAAACAGGTGTAGGCAGAAGTCCCTACAGAAGACGTCCCTTCAAAATCAAAAGGAAATTGTCAACTAGAGGTGGCTTTCGCCCCTCTGCCTTCCTCCTGCTGGGATGAGCATGCCATGCCTGGGACTATGCAGCCATCTTGCGACCTTGAAGATGAAAGCCACCTGCTACGGGGGGCACAGGGAAAGAGAGCAAGTTCATGTCCCCACCCGGCACCACCCTCCTCTGGACATCTGTCACCAAGGTTTAGGATCAGGCAGGCAGAGCGGAGAGGGATGGTCAAGAAACGAAGGCAACTCAGGGCAATGAGACGTCTACACTCAGGCCCCGGAATGTGACTGAGTGTGGAGACAGGGTCTTTTGAGGGGTCCTCAAGCAACATGAGGTTTTCAGCTTGTGTCCTAGCCCAGGGTGCTGTGGGGAGGAAGAAGAGCCCCCCGGAGCCCCCCGAGGGGGAAGCAACTGGAGGGAAGGTCCCGGGAGCAGAGGGGGGTTCTATGCCCCCAGCTGCATCCTCAGGGCCGGTGAGGCCGGGGGAGGGGGCGTGGGTCTGGGTTTAGGTTTCTTCGCTTCTCTGTTTTAAAAATGATCTAAAGTCTGATTTTAGTAATAAGGATGAAATTTAAAAAAACAACTGCTTCTTTATCAGAAAGAGGGCAGCCGCAGCTGGACCTTCGGCACCAGCAGCCCAGGCCTTAGTCACTCCGGTGGGGTCTGACGTGCCACTCTTCCATCTCGGGCTTGTTGCTTTGTCTGTGAAATGAGGGAGACAGTAGGGCTTTCTTGGAGGTTTAAAGAAGGATTACAATCAAGTGGTCTGGGCAGCATGGGCAGGCCGGTGCCTCCCCCCACAGTGGCTCTTGTTCTGTTTTCTGGCTAGAGCACGGCTTTGGAAGGGGACCAAATAGCTGCTCAGCAAAACTTGAGGGGGGGAATTCCTTTCTCCCTCTGTCAGGGAGTGAGCCCTGCTTTCTGGTTTGGAAATGGGTCACAGGGGAGCTGCCTGCACAAAGGGGGCACCCAGCCCTACTTCCCAGGTGGCCTGGGCAACACAGCTGAGCCCTGGTCTCTGATTGGACCCCTGGTCAGAGGTAAGAGAGAAGAGTTACCTGTGCCTTTCTCCAGGTGCATTTGGAGATGCTTTTGAGCTGCCTGGGGGGCTCCCCAACAGTCACGATGTGATGCTGGGGACGCACCAGGAGGGACACGTCACGGGCGCCCATGGATCAGAGGCCCACCTCTGCTCAGAGTCCCAGTTCTAGGAGGGACGTGGAGAGGAAGATCTGCGTGCTGACCTCGACTTGGCCCTGCCGGTGCTCTCCCCACTTCTGCCATGAGGCCGGCATTTCCGGGTCATCCTGCAGCGGTGCTCAGTGTTCTGCAGGGAGGCCCACCCGGCCCTTCAACCCCACGTACTTGGACCACAGCAGCCAAGAGCTGAGCTGCTGAGGGCCTTGCAAGAGCCCCGGGAACCGCCCCCTGAGCTTTCTTAATACAAAAGCCAAAACCAGCAGCAGTGTGTAAAACCACGGAAATGACCTGCTGGCAGGAGGCACACACAGGCTTGAAACTGGTCCTGGACAGGAGGGCCCCGGGGCAGGTCCCCAGGCTGCCTGTCCTCCCACCCCTGGGCAGCTCCTGGACGCACATCTTCACCTTCCTTGTCTCCTGGGCCTGCATGGTGCGACCTCAGAAGACACCTCCAAGGCCACCCAAATAGTCCCGCAGGACAGGGACTCAAAACCAGCCAACCCTGTGACACTCTCTGAAGGGGCTGGGCAGATGCCATCGTCACCAGGCTGCATGGCCAGGATGCAGGATGTGGGGCCTTCAACTCTGAGCTTTGAAGCCGGCCAAGCACAGGAATCCTACAAACTGCACTGAAGCCTGTGTGGCTCAGGAGGAGGTGCTGCCCGTGATGACCTTGCGATGTCCTTGTGATGCAGGACACATGAGGAATTAGCAGGACGCGGGTTTACTTTGACTGCCGTGATGCAGAGGGGCTCACGGCCAAACACCTCTGGACCTTGAGCCTGGAAATTGCTTTCGATTCATCCTCAGGGGGTGGTTTCGTGGCAGTGGGTGGGAGCGGTTGCTCTCTGTCCCTTGGCCTTGGGCCAGACAGAGCTTTCACACGTCTTGTCTGCAGACCTGGCACTTACAAGAGAGAGGGAGCTACAATCCACAGAGCCCTCCGCAGAAAGTTCTCTGCTCTCCTGTGGACACCCTTCAGAAAATCTTCCTGACAAGAGGAGAAGCTTTATCATGGCAAGGGTCTCGGGGTGGGGACTGGTCTGTTTCACCTGGACATTGCTTGGGGTCACTTCCCAGAAACTGCTGGCACCTCCCAGACGGACACTGCCGAGGACAGCAGCGGTGGAGGGTTCGGGGATTCTTTCCCCACACGTCAGGAGGAGCAAACTGTGCCCTTAACAGGAGGACCCCTGGTCTGCTCCAGGACACCTTCTGTTCAGGCTAAGGTCATCTGTTGCTTGAGGAAGTCACCCTCCTTCCATGAGGCAGTTCCACTTCACACCCCTTACAAACCAGGCAGAGGACACCCCCTGAATTAAACGCACAATTCCTTTTTTGTTTTGTTTGTTTGTTTGTTTGGTACTGGGAATTGAGCCCAGAGGTGCTTAACCACTGAGCCCCATCCACAGCCCCTTTTTTTTTTTTTTTTTTTGCGACAGGATCTCATTAAGTTGCTCAGGGCCTTGCTAAGTTGCTGAGGCTGGCCTTGAACTTGTGATCCTCCTGCCTCAGCCTCCTGAGATGCTGAGTGCCACCACACCTGGCTACTGATCCCATTTTAACTGTTTATTTATTGGGGCTGAGACGGAACCCAGCCTTGGGCATGCCAGGCCGGCGCTCTGCACCCCAGCCCCTGGGTACTTCTCTAAAAGGTGCCTCAGAGGACGGAGTTTCATCCTGGGCTCAGCACAGACTTCAGGGAGCAGGTGTCCTGCTGCGCCATCTGTCCTGTGGAGTGGACAGTGGCGCACTGGTGGTTGCTCATGCCCATGCCCCTTTATGATGACAGTATGTGGGGCCAGGATCCTGCCCGGGTCCTCTGCTGATGTCCCCCAGGGCTGCCAGCCGGGCTGGAGAAGCAGAAGGCCATGGTGGCAGGCTAGCATCCTGCTCTGCTGGCCCAGACGTGGCCCAGCCTGGGCAGGGTCCTGTCTACAGCTCTCGGGCAGGCGCTCCTGCCGGGGCCTCCGTGGTGGCGCACGTGCAGATGTCTGCTTCCTCAGGCCAGCGGCGGTCCCTTGGGGAGGCGAGGGTTCCTGATCAGCCTCGGCCCCAGGACGCTCTCCCTCCACGAGTCCCCTTGCCCCCTGAGGTGGAGGAGTACCAGGAGTCCCTCCCCACAGCTCTCCACACATCCGAGGCCCCTGGTGCCCATCTTAGCATTGTGCCCCCACTCTCCCTTCCAGAGGCCCCTGGGGGTCAAGGTCAGGGAAGGGGCTGGGCCTGGGGTGGGTGCTGCCCAGGCCCTCAGGTTGCCTCCCGTGCAACCCGATGGTGGGCTTCTGCTGGCCTGGCCTCTGCTCCCTGGTCCTCACTCCCAAGGAATCGGCCCTTACGCCGACCCTGCCCTGCGTCTGCATCCCAGCTCTGCAGGGGACACCCTAGCAAGGGTGGTGAGCTGAGGCAAGGACTCTGAGGGGGACAGGAGGTGACAGGGGAGGGGTGGAGAAGGCTCCTGGTGAGGCTGGGCTTGAGTCGGTCTGGAGGTGAGGGTGGCGTGTCAGGGCCAGAGCAGGAAGGGTGCAGGGACAGCAGAGCGGAAGGCACACAGGGTTGGGGGCAGGAGGCAGGGACAGGACGGCCTGGTGGGCGGCAGAGGGTCTTTGGCTGCAGGTCTCTGCCTCTGGTCATGATGCGTGAGTGCGGGGGCAGGGGAGTAGGGCTGTCCGTGCTGGAGGACACCTGTGGTTTGTACATGTGGCCTTAGCCTCCTCCGCCAGGCTGGGAGATCTCACTTAAATACTTGTGACAGCTCATTTCCACTGACAGCCAGAGGCTGTGCGTTTGTAGAATGGGCCACAGAAGCCCCAAGTGCACGGAGAGCGTCTTCTTTTATAAATTAAATTTGGTGGAGGCACGCCGGCCACCCGGCCTCGGACACTGCGCCCTCTGGTCTCCCCGGCGTCCCTTGGCCCAGCTCAGCGGCTCCACTGCAGCCGCGGGGAGTGTGGCCCCTGCACTCAGCCGGCCACCTGGTCCTCTGAGCCACAGGGGTCTCATCACAAGACTGGTGTCCCGAGGGACGGTGGTGGAGGAGCCAAGAGGGGCCCAAGGACAGTGCACAGGGGCTCCAAATACGGCTCCCAGGGTCACTTCTGGAGAGGCCATGTCAGGCTAGGCTTCCTCAGGGAGGGGCTACCAAGGGGGAGGGTGTGGTTTGGGTGGGGGATGGTGGGGGAGGGCCTGGGGGGAGGGGAGGGAAGGGCATCATGGGGGAGGGCATGGCTGGGGGGAGTGGATGGCATGGGAGGGGGCAGCAGGGGGAAGGCCCTGGGGCACCTGGTCCTGTGGTGGGGGATGGCTCTCTTCCTGGTGTGGCGAGTGCGGGCTTGGCAGGCAGCTGCATGCTTTGAAGGACAGCTGTCACCCAGCAGGGTGACCCGAGGGGTGTTAATAGAAGGGGCAACAGGCCAGCTAAAGAGTCATCTGGAAGATGTGGCCCAGCCCGGCAGGGGTCAGGGCTACAGCCCAATAAGTTCTGTGCCACTGGTGGGCAGCATCACACCTGGATCCAAACTTGGCCTGTGCGGGGCTGGAGGGAGGCGGCCCTGGGCCCTGGGCTGGCCCTGAGCCTGTGTATGATGCCCCGCGTCCCCCTGGCTCCACAGGGCCCTCCGTGAGGGTGAGCTGAGTAGGCAGGGAGCTGTGCTGACCTTGAGAGCTGAGCTCCGTCCCCAGGAAATGTCCTTCGTCTCAGGAGGGCCTTGCACTGGACCCCAGCTAGCTTGCCTGGCGTGTCCACAGGGACTCTACCTTCCTTCCCAGGGGCGTCGGGTGGGGACGGCCTCTGTCCTCTCTGCCTTTGCTGGGTACTCCAGGTGGCCTTTCTGCTTGGGAGAACTTATGAGTAATCGTGGTTAAAATAATTTGATAATAATAATAACAAGGAAGTGTGGCCGAGGGGCTCGGAGCTCAAACGTGGATCACAAACGCCGATGTTCTAAAGCAATCCCAGCAGCACAGATCTCTCACCCAAGGTCCCTGTCAAAGACGGTGATGTGGTGACCGATGGTGTAGGGCCAGGTCAGGCCAGGCCAAACAATCCTACTCCATCTCCCTGGCCTCGCCAAAGGACAAACGGAGCCCCAGGAGCAGATCGATGAGGTCCCAGTCTGCCACGGAACAGCAGAGCAGTACTGGAAGGAAATACAGACGACAGGTTGGTTGAAGAACCAGCCCCGGGGCTGGGGTAGCTCAGCGGCAGAGTGTTGCCCAGCACGCAGGCCTGGGTCTGACCCCAGTACCACGTCGTGAACCCAGAGCGATTCTGGGGTTCCCACTCCCGGCTCTTGACTCGCTGGGTTCCGGAACCAGAAGAGAAACCCTGGGGCAGGAGGTGCGGGCTCCATTTCTGTGACCCAGGAATTTCCAGAACACAGGACCCTGAGCAGGAGGGAGTCGTGCGTCCCCTGGTGAGGCAAAGGTAGTCCCCATGGGCCCTCTGAGTCCTGATGCGGCCCCAGGGCCAGGCTCTGTCTGTCCCCTTCTCCTACAAGGGAAGAGGCAGAGAGAGTGCGAGCTTGTGTGTGTCAGAGCCCAGCATGGACTGGGCTTGGATGTCCACTGTGGGGTGGCCAGGAGTGCTCCCCAGCGGGGGGCTGGCTGCTGCAAGTCAGGGAGGGAGCCACTCAGGTGTGCTTCAGCCAGAGGAGGGGCCTGCAGTCACTCGGCAGGTGTGTGGTCAGCGGAGTGGGATGGGACAGGACCACCAAGACCCCAGAACCACACAAGGTGCTCCTGGCGAGGTGCCCTATCTGGGTGTGAAGGAGCTCCTTTGTCTTTCAGAATGGCCACCTTGCCCTGGGTCAGCACGCAGCCCTGGTCACTGCGCTGCTGCTAAGCCCAGTCCTGGGGCTTCTCTGGCTGTGGTCCAGATGCGCCCATGTTACTGCCGAGTCGACTTCTCATAGAAGTCAGCATCACGTCACAGGTGCCCATGTATGTCCTGCTGGCCCCGTGTCCGTGTTTCCACGGGGAAAGGGGTCCTGCGGAAGGCGGCCGTTCTGCCTCCGGTTCTTTGGGTGGGGAAACTGGCCTCGAGGCTGGGAGCATGGCCTGCTGTGGGTCAGTTGTGCGGCTCTCCCTTGTTCAGGCTCAAGCCCTCGCTACCAAGTGGACACTGCTAAATATATTTTCCTCCAAAGATGAATAAATGGGCCTTTACGAAAATTTAGTAGGGGAATAAACCACAGCTGAAAAATCAAACACTTAGAAAAACCACTTAGTGTTTTTATTTACACCGCATGTGAAGAGCAGCTTGGTTTGGGTCCCGAGCTCTTGTATAATTGATGGCTGCAAAGCCAGTTCCTAATGCTACGTGCTCTCAAGCTCACGGGTCCCCCAGGCGCCCCGTTTGTACTCCATCCACCTCCGGAGGATGAATGGCAGAGGGTGCGGGGAGGAGGTGCTGCCCCAGCCAGCCAGGAAGGGCAGGGCGAGGGGCAAAGTGCTTCCCGGAGGAGACACTGCAGTTTGTTCAGACGCTCATGTGTCATTCACTAGAGCAAAAATAAACCCTATTGGCCAGGAAAATAGATGCCCTTCTCCACGCCCACTCCGAGCCATCTGCAACACAGCGGTGACGAAGGGGACAGTGGTGGAGTTTGCCCAAACATCACCCCACTTTGAAGATCAAACTGCTCACCAGGTTCAGGGAAGAGCCTCTGCAACCTCCCCAGGGACAGGAGGGACCCTGAGTGCCTAAGCCAGGGGCTGCGCTGGGACAGGTGGTGCTGTCAGCTCCAGAGGCCCCCGCCTGGCGCCATGCAGGTGGGAGACTCCTTCAGTCTCTCACTCACTCACTCACTCACCCACTCACTCACTCACTCACTCTCTCACCCATTCACTCACTCATTCACTCACTCACTCACTCACTCATTTACTCACTCACCCATTCACTCACTCATTCACTCACTCACCCATTCACTCACTCACTCACTCACCCACTCACCCACTCTCTCACCCATTCACTCACTCACCCATTCACTCTCTCACTCACTCACCCACCCATTCACTCACCCACTCTCTCACCCATTCACTCACTCACCCATTCACTCACTCACCCATTCACTCACTCACCCATCACTCTCTCATTTACTCACTCATTCACTCACCCATTCACTCACTCACTCACTCTCTCACCCATTCACTCACTCTCTCACCCATTCACCCATTCACTCACTCACTCTCTCACCCATTCACTCACTCACTCACCCATCACTCTCTCATTTACTCACTCATTCACTCACTCATTCACTCACTCAGTCGTTCACTCACTCATTCACCCACTCACTCTCACTCACTCACTCTTCGCCCTCATCCACCCTCTCCTCTGCTTTTCTGAACACCACGCCCACACATTCAATCCTCTCAGCTCCATAAAACAAGGTCAGCCTAAATTTTTCAGGTGACAGAAGGAAGGCTCAGCGAGGCTGAGGAATGGGGTCACCAGCAAGAGACCCGTGGGTACAGAGTGCAGGTGTGATCTCCAGACCCGTGCCCAGATTCAACTCTCCACTGTTCTTAACTCCTACAGTGGGTTCTAGGGTGTCCCTCAATTCTGGTCACCTGGACCCAGTCGTGTAGCCTTTGGAAACAGGGACTTTGTACATGCAGTTTTTTAGGATGAGGTCATTCCAGATCAGGATGGGCTGTGAACACCTGGAATAATGTCCTGTGAGAAGAGGAGATGGGACCCAGGACCCCCTGAGTGGTGTCCTGTAGAGAGAGGACAGGGACCCAGGCCCAGGGAAGAGGGAGGCAGAGATAAGGTGGTTTGGAGTAGCCCAGGACTGTCAATGCACCAGGAGCTGCAGGAGGCTCATGAGGCACAGCCCCCCGACACGTGAGCTCTGGCTTCCGGCTTCCTGCACTAAGAGAACAAGCATCCGCTCCCTTAAGCCACCTACGGGTGGTCATCTGTTAGAGCAGCCACTGGGCGCTCACTCCTCAGGTAGGAGAGGAGGTCTCCTGGGACTCCTGGGTCCTGCAGACCAGGACACAGGGCAACTGGGGTGGCCCTGCCCAGCAGCCAGCATTCCTCCTGGGGACTCTCTAATAAGACTGTGCTGGCCTGGTTTGTCTGGGCTCTGAGTGCCCAGACCCCGGATGGTCAGCAGCTGGCTGTGGCTTCCTGGGAAAGTCATGCGCCTGAGGCTGCAGGAGCTGGGTGGGGTGGGCTCTCAGCTTAGACCCTTGCAAGGTGCAGGGATAGCTCAGGCGATGCCCCAGAGCCAGAGAGAGAGGACGGCAGTGCTGTAGGCTCCGAGCAATGCTTCCAGGGCAGGCTGCGGGGACCAGGGCTGGACTCAGATGTCAGCGTGGAGCTCTGGGGGCACTCAGGAAGGAGGGCAGGAGCCTGCGCTCCTTCTTGGGCTCTGGAGGGACATTTATCTTCTGACTTCCACCAGAGGGGGGTTGTCATGGAGCCCAGAACTTTCTGTCTCTTCTCGAGCCCCTTGTGCACCTTCTGCGCAGCAGAGAGAGGTCCCCTGGTGCTGAGCAGAGACCAGGCAGGACCTCTGGGAGACTGTCCGAGGTGCCCTGGCGGCTTGAGGCTGGAGACTTGTGGGAACTGAAAACTGGAAGAGCTAGAAGTTGACACTTAACAGGCTGCCGTATTCGGACCTGGTTGTTCATGCGTCATGCCCACATGGCCCCCTCAGGCTGCCTCACAGGGGGACAGCACCACCATTGTGAAGTCCACAAAACGCAGGCAGGACCTGGACTCAAGGTTCAGAAACAAGAGAAGAGCATATGGTGCAACTGTATCTACAGCTCTGTCCATCACCCTACTCACCCAGAGGCACAGCTTCTAAAAGGGCAGAGAGAGAGGCCGAGTCCCAGAGGTGTAGCCTCTTGGGCGGACACGGAGCCTCCCCGACACACAGAGGGTGTGCACGCACAAAGGAGCAAAACGCGTCACGTGTGGGGCCATAACGCATCCACGCATTTCTAAGAGTCAATAAATAACTACACTCTCCAACCACAAAGAAATAAAAATTCAAATCGACACAAGGATAGTTTTTACAAAATCGTAATTTTGGGAATACTAACTTCTTAATTTTTGTGCCAGAGATTGAACCCTGGGGCACTCAACCGCTGAGCCACTCAACCGCTGAGCCACATCCCCAGCCCCACAGCCCCTTTTTATAAATTTCAAGACAGGATCTCACTAAGTTGCTTAGGGCCTCACTAAGTGGCTGAGGTGGCCTTGACCTTGACCTTGATCCTCCTGAGCACTGGGATTGCAGTCCTGTGCCACTGTGCCCAGTGAACACTATCGTTCTCATGGACACGCTGGGAGACAATCAAGGAAGTCACAAACCCGCAGAGTGGTGGTAACGTGATGCGGAGGACAGAGCCAGCCGGGCAGAGCCAGAGCAGCCCCAGGGAGACCGGAGCTGGAGCACCTGGCAGCAAGCCAGCGAGGCCAGGAGATGCCCCGGAGAGCACGAGGCCTGGAGAGAGACGAGGAGCGCCCACCTCGCCCCAGAAACTATGTAGAGGGAAACAGAAGGCCAAGCTGGGGACGCAGGTGGCAAAACCTGTGGTGGTCGAACACTGCAGAGCCCCCCCTTAGGAAACCCACATGCTGGACTTCTGGAAAGACAAGCGAGGAAGAAGAGGAGTCGGGGACACGGCGGGGCCTGAGCGGTGTCGAGGGCCCACATTAATGGTGTGGGCAACGCTCATCACACGTACCAGAAGCCGAAGTGCACTGGGATGTGGCTGGGAGCTGGACAGGTAAACAGGTGACGAGGCCACATGGAGCCACAGACCTTGTGCCCCCAAACGCCTGGTGCCGATGACGGTGCTGGAGGTCTGCGCAGGGATCACTAGGACAGTTAGTCTCCATTTAACACAGGTGGCTGGGAAAATAAGAACGAGTAAAAGCTCGTTTCGTAAAAACCCTCAGTGAAATGTTGGTGGCCTCTCCCAGGGCACTGGAGATGGATGAGAGATGGAGTGGGCTTTGTCCAGGGCATCTGCTGTGGCAATGGACGGGGGAGAAGGACCACAGTCTCTCCTGGCCAAGCGGGAGAAGCGGGAGGCTTGCCTGCTGCCCGGCCTGTCCCACTGGGTGGCAGAGCCGAGGGCTGGTGCCCCGTGGTGAGCAGGGGCCACCCGCTCACAGCTCTCAGGCTGGAAGCCAGGATGGAAGTGCCGGCACCTGGCAAGTACCTTCCTGGTGCCTGTAGGAGCACCAAGAGCGCTGGGGGCTGCAGCTCGTCCTCCCAGTGTCACCAGCCACCATCCAGGTGGAGCCTCCGGCCTGACAGCCTCCTGGAGGTCTGTCCTTACAGCTCACCGGGGCAGCTGGACGTGTACGTGTGTTTTGGAGGGACAGACGTTCAAACCACCGCGGCAGCTGTCTGTGGGAAGGCATGAAAACACAGCAGGACCAAAGCAGAGCTGAGTCCTCGTGACCCACGCACCGCTGGGTGTGGCTGGGTCGAGGTCCCCACAAGAGAAGCACAAGTTAAAGGAAAACCGGGAGAGGGTCTTCTCGCTGTGAGCAGGGATGTGGTGTCCATGCTCAGAGCTCAGGGGCCAGCCCGTGTGTCCCAGGAAAGACCACAGGACAGCGGTGCCTCAGCTGGACACCCGAGGGGGGCCTGCGGTGTCGGAGGGATGGGGCCCATCCACAGGACACAGGGGCACCTGCAATTCACAAGATGAGAGCCCCAGGTGGGAGCGCGGCCAAGGACACGGACGCGCTGGGCAGGCATCGTGGGGACCCCGAAGACAAGCCTGGAGGCTCCTCCCCCGCACACGCCAACCTGGGGACAAAATGCCGCCACACACCTGCTGGGCCCCAGGAAGGAAAGCCCGGAAGGCGAGTGCTGGTGCCCACAGGTCTGCAGGAGAGCCCGAGGTGGCCAGGTGCGTCCCACCCCGTGGTTCTGGAAGGATCTGGGCCTACTTGCAGACCTCCCAGAACCAGCTGACGGAACAGGGGTGCCGCTGGTGCCAGCCCGACACCAGCCCATGGGACCCCAGGAGGCCTCAGGGTGGACGTGCCATGCACTGCAGGCTGGGGATTGTGGAGGCCACCCGGGTGTCTGTGCAAACTCCAGTGCAGGGAGGGGACAGGATGGGAGGAGCTGGGTGGCCGCACCAGACACACCGACAAGGCCAGGGGCCCGTCATGTGGACACCGAGCACACAGGACTGCCAGTGACCAGCAAGGTACAGCTGCCTACAGGGGTGGAGAGCTATGCGTGAGGTCAGGCAGCGGTGCTCAGCCGGCCCAGTGCGCAGGCACCTGATGTCCTGCAGGACGGGGAAGCGCGGTTACCCCACTCCTGGACCTCAGCACCCATCAGCAGACAAGCAGAGAAAACAAGCCTCAGACACCTCGCACGTCACCCAGAGGATGGAGAGTAAACAGACCTCCAACCGCGTGTGTTTGGCAAAAGGATAGTTTCCGTTTCACATTCCACGTTTCCATGGTTAATTACGAGCCATTAAGGGATTATGTAAAATGACTAATTCTGAGCTGTGCCTGAGAGGGGTAAGGGCGACGTCTTCCTTAGCTCTGCTCCTAAGGACTTGGGGACAGTGTCCGAGGGTTAATTTTGGAGACCTTTTGGAGGTCTGTGTCCCCATGGGCTGGGGCCTTAACTTGGGCCCTGAATCTGCTGGTTCTGAGTCCCTAGGTGGGAGGACAGTGGCCAGGACGCAGCAGGGTTCCTTCTTATCATAGGAACCACCGGCTCCCTCAATGGTACCTTGCCGTGGGTATTCCTGACGTGGCCAGGGCCATGGAAATAGGAGGGGACAGCCGTCTGCATGGGTTGGGCGTGGGCTGAGCTGAGGTGTCCGCTGAACCCCACGCAGAGGGTGGGTCTCGTCCTGAGCCCGTGAGGCCCACGCTCTGCTTGTCTTCCTCATCCTACAGTCAGGACAGCACAGAAAGGGGGGTCTGCAGGGACAGGCAGTGAGGAGGGGCCCCCAGCTAGTGACAGTGGCAGCCACCATGCGCGTGCGCGCGCGCACACACACACACACACACACACACACACACACACGGCAAGCACACGCCCTTCTCAGGGTGGGTGTGGGGGCCAGGGATGCTGATTTTTCTGTAATAAAATGAGGTCGCCCTGACAAACTCTTTTATTAGATTTCGAGTCTCTGATCAAGTACAACCAAGCCCAAGGTGACGCTCTGTTGCTCGGTGCCTCTGACGCAGGGATCTGCAGAAATTAACACAAGGGGCCATGGCTCTTCTTGTTCTTTAAAAGGCTGCCCGTTGTCGCCACGTCTGTAGCAGGGCCTCTCCTCTCGGCCTCCTGCCAAGGTGGCGGGTTGAGGGCCCCAGGCTGGCGGACATGCGCTGGTTATCAAAGGCCTTCCCACACGTGCGGATTTCTGAAGCAGGCGTCTGGCCGGTCCCTGCTGTTCCAACCTGAGGAGAGACCCAGAGGAGGGAAGTGCCTGCGTCCCTGGGTGGACAGTGGGGTCAAGTGTGGAGCCGGGTGGCGGCCCAGGTCCAGGTGCTGGTCTTGGGGGTCAGTGGACCCTCATATCCTCGAGAGTGCCCTTGTCTCCAAGGACCTCCATCCCGCTAGACCCCATCCTGGCGGCCTTGCAGAAGCACCCTCCCTCCCCGTGTGCTGCCCCCTTTCCTGGACACTCCGAGATCCTGCAGCCTGAGTCGGAGGCCCCCGGTTCTGGCCTTGCTTTCTGTCCCTGAGAAAGTCCAGCCTGACCTCTCACCTCTGCCTGTCTCTGCCACCACTGGCAGGTGGATCACTTGTGCAGAGGCCTCCCCCTGGACAGCCAGGTCCCCGTCAGGAGGTGCCTGCCCCCTCAAGGAGGCTCGGCCTTCCTCTGGTCCCTTCCGTCTGTTCTGCCGCCATCCCAGCTGAGGGCCAGGGTCTCCTCGCAGCTCAGGTGGACAAAGCTCTAGGACACCCAGACCCTCCCCTGCCTGGAGTCAGGTCCTCTCTCTGCAGCCCTCGAGCTACGTCTGGGGCGTCCTGCTTAATTCTAAGGGAGCCGTCTGCTCGTTCCCTGCCCTGTCCCTGAGGCTGGTGACCTCACCTTGACATCTGGACCAGGGACAGGGGGTCTAACCTCTTGACCACCCACCTACCTCCCAGCCCTCTCCCTGTGGGGCCTCCTACACTGTCCCCTCCCAGGCCTCCCTCTACAGCTCCTCGCACCCGGGGCCACAGTGGTCACCTGCAGGTGTGGTCTCAGGAAGCTCTGCTTAGGCCTTCACCAGGAGACCCCAACTGCTCACCCGGCCTGCGAGTCCTGGGGCCGGTGCCCTTCTTCCCACCTCTGTGCCCAGGCCTCTGTCCTCGCCTCCCTGAGCTCCCACCTCCGAGCTGTTTGGGCTCCTTCCCTGCCCGTGTTCCGCCCGCGGCTCTCCCACACCCAGGCTCCGCTGAGCCCCTCCCCAGGGGGCTCCCTCACCCCGTACTTCAGTGGTCTCCCCTCCTCGGCCCCCTTCTCGTCGCTCCCATGGCTCCATGGGTCTCCCTTCTCTGTCTAGAGGATACTTGCTGTCTCTGGCTTGGCGGGAAGCCTCCGTGGAGGCAGGACTCAGCCATGGCGGGTCACAGGCAACGCACAGGGCCCAGCCTGAATGGACGGGTCGGAACCAGCCTCCTCCAGGAGGCTCGTGGTTGACCCACAGAGGAGGTGGGGCAGGTGACCAAGGAGCCCCTCTGCCCTGCACAGGATGCTGGCCTAGGCAAGGTGGACTGTGGGTTCAGGCGCCTGCTGGGGTCCTTGTGGAGCAGATTCCACCAGCGCTGAGCCCCTGGAGGGAGTCACTCTGTCACCTGGGCCGTGGCCTCCCTGGGTGGCTGCCGAGGATGTTCTACTGACTGCTGGGGACAGGGAGCTGGGCACGGGGGCTCAGGGGGTCACCTCAGGCATGTCAGAGAGCCCCAAGATGGCAGACACTCTCCGGGTCTTGGGCAGACTGCAGCTTCAGGGAGCTGGGGCTGCCACGCTGGGTGTGGACGTGGTCTCCAGCCTGCAGCTCCGGCCTGGAGCGGTGGTACCCAGCGCAGGGTGGAGGGGGGCAGGGAGGCCTGTTCTGGGGTCAGGAAGACCCACAGAGGGAGCACTCCCGTGAGGCTCAGGCCGGCTCTGGTGGTGCTGAAGCTGGCCAGAGAGCTCCGAGCCCACGTGAGGTGGGCTGTGTGGCAGGTGGCTGCTCAGGGGCTTGTGGGTGGAGCATGTGGTGGAGCACCTGAGACCTCCAGGACCCCGACAGGTTGGATCTGCTGTGGGGTGGGCACTGCCACCCAAGCTGCTGGCGGTCCATCAGTGCCCAGCACCCCCGGCTGCTCTGTGGGTGCTGCAGTCACAGCAGATCCACCTCCCTTGTGAGGGGAAGTGACTGGATCCAGGATGGCTGGACAGGCCAGCCCATGAGGTGCTGGCCAGCTCCCAGATTCCCTGGCAAGGGTCTCCTCCTGCTCTTGTGCCTGAGGTGGAGGCTGTGCTAGCCCAGGGCTCCAGGGACGCAGGGCAGCAGGAGAGCTGTCTGTCTGTCTGTCCACCTGCTGTCTTTCTTTTTTCCTTCCCTCCTTTCTTTCTCCACATTCTGGAGGGCCCTCTGTATCGCTCAGAGTTGCATCTACCCCAAACCTTCGCAGCCACAGCCCCACTAGCCTCTAACTGTTGGCCTGGGTCTGTGGCTCGGCCAGGTGGACACAGAATTGACCACCACAGAAGCACAGGCCACAGATAACAAAAGTGTGGGAGGATCCTGGGGCTCCCTTTGGACAGACAGGGGTGGCTGAGTGTGGTCCTGAGAGCCATCTCTGTGGTTCTCGGAGGGCAGCTCTCGGGGACAGGGACAAGGTGGGTGTGGTGTGGTGAAGAGGTGCTGGAATCCAATGCCACACACAGGCGGTCCCTCAGGCCTGGGCCGCTGGAGGTCTCCGTTTCTTGAATGGAAGACGCAGGGCACAGGTCTCTTTCGCACCTCGGGGCAGGGGGCAGGGCTGGGGATGATGGCCGCGTTCAGCAGGGAGCAGGGCAGGGCTGAGGTCAGAGTCGCCAGCTCACAGGCTCCTTTCCGGTGCTGCCCCTGCCGGTCTCGAGGCGGATACTCTGCTTCGAGCTGCGATGGCCATACTTGCTGCACCCACGGGGACAAGCTTAGCTTCCTGCTGATGGCATTCGGGCAGTTGTGCTTGAAGGCACCCTCCTTCTGCCTGGGCAGCTCCCTGGAAGGCTGGCTTGGGGCTGGTGCTGGGGACAAGGGTGCCCAGGACCTTGCTGGGAGGACACAGAGGGGAATCTGACCTGTGGGTTGCTGAGGACCAAGGAGGGGGCGGAGAGGCTTGCTCAGGACTGACGGAGAAGCCAGGAGGACTGACGGAGAAGCCAGGAGGGGTGGGGCCTTGGGTGGGGCCCATGCACATTGACACAGTCATCAGCTGGGCCCAGTCTCCAGGATCCTCCTCTCCCCAGCTCGGCTCCAGGTCTCCCGGGGGCTCAGTGCCCTCCTGGTGCTGGGGGCTGCGTGGTGGGCCCTCCCAGCACCTGCTGTGCCCAGCTCAGCCCCGGAAACAACAGCAGTCCTCTGGCCTGAGTTCCTTTCAGTATCTCAAATTAATTTCATTTTATTTGGATCATGATGGATTTTAATGTAAGATAACAGCAAATCTTTGCCAACCTCGGGCAGTTTAATAACTGAAACCTTTGATTAAAAATTTTAATAGTCTAGAATGATGAAATTGTACAGGGCTGGGACAAATTAAGCCTCTGCTATCCACACCGACTTAATGATTCTGTCTGGGAATGGGGAAATCTGTTTTCTTATTTTTTACCCCAAAGGAACAACAACAAAAAATTAAACTCTCCAAAAACAAGATTTCCTTACAAAATTAGCTCTAATTCTTCTGTCATGGTTTCTCTATTTAGCGCCCACCCCGGCGCAGGCCACGCTCTCTGGCCCAGAGGCAGCAGGGCCGAGTCTGAGCCTCACCTGGGCCTCTGGGGCGCAGCGCCTGATCCCGTGTGGGTTTGCTGGGCACCACGGGAGCTGCCCCTTGGGCTGAGGACAGCTGCAGTTGCTCTCACTGAGGCAGAGCCCCTCGGCAAGGGGCCAGGGCCGTGTCCCTCAGGCGCTGGGAGAACCCTGGGCCTCTTCAAGGTCCTCCTGGCTCTGTAGCTCATGGCCCCCGCCATCTTCTCACCGTGTGCTGTCTGGGCTCCCGTAAAGACCCTGTCCCTGGGTGTAGGGCCACTCAGACAGCGGGCAGCCTCACCTCCAGACCTTGGCTGAACCCCACCTGCTTTCAAGGTCGGGTTTTCCAAACCAGAACATCAAGCCCCAGGCCCCAGGTTCCAGAGATGAGGGCTCGGGCGCGTCTTTTGGGAGCCCCCATGGTACCCATTGAAAGCCTCGCATCACCCCGGGGACGAGGTTGTAGGTGAAGACACTGGTTCTCTGGTCTGGGCACAGGAGGCTGAGGTATTCTCAGTCCCTGAGCAGAGCGGCTGGGCACCAGCGCCACGTGGGCAGCAGGGAGAGCTGGATTTTCACACTCCGGAACTCTGAGCCCCAAGGTGGAGGATTTGGAGGTGCCCTTGGGGAGGGGAGCAAGGTTGGACGAGGCCAGGAGGGTGGGGCCCCTGAAGGGCCTTTACATGGAGAATCACCAGAGAGGTGACCCCTGTGCCCCACGAGAGGTCACAGAAGGTGCAGCCACAGCCAGGAGACAGTCCTGCCGCAGTCTGGCTGGGCACAAATAACCGAGCCGCCTCAAAGCCCTTGTAGGTTCAAACAGCAACTCTTTGTTCCCGAACTCCACCAGCACACACTCCCCACATGCTCCCCCGGGAACACTCCCTCGTCCACCCACTCTATTGGAACCCTGCGAGAACTCCAGGGGACAGCAAAGGTCGTACATACAATTGAATACACAGCTTAACATAACCGTCATCATCTCAATAGCTTGCTGGCGTCACCTCTCAACCACTCCCTTCTGGCAAAATGCCATACGTCATCCCGACTCGGTTGTGGCCCTCAACACAGTCCTGCCAGTTGGCCTGCCCTCTCAGGCTCCAGACTGCGAGAAGGACTGTGGTGTCCAGGCTCCTGCTGGGGGGTCTCATCACAGACGCCAGCACAGCGGGACACAGCGGGACACCATCCCAGCTTTGCAGGCGGCAAATCAGCTGCCACAAGGACCCTCCGGTTCTCCTCTGCTGTGATCCACCTGTCTATTAACCAGTTGTCTACCTGTCCAGTTGTCTCGTCTCTCAGCCACCTGCCTATTTCTGTCTCTCTAGCAACATCTCCCTATGCACCTGTCTTTACGCCTATGGTCTGTCTACCATCTGTCTGTCAGTGTCTGCCATCCATCTATCATCTATTTTCTGCCTCTATCTACTATCTATGATCTATGTATCCATCCATCCATCCATCCATCCATCCATCCATCCATCCTTACTTTTATAAATCTATCCATCCATCCATCCATTTATCAATCTATCAATTATCTATCTATCATCCATCCACCTTCCTATCATCTATCCATCTTCTCCTCTCTCCTCTCTCTTCTCTCCCTTGAAGACGTATTCATCTGGGAGCTGTGGTCTCCCCTCCTGGCCATTCCGTGTAGGCAGAGCGCGGCAGGACAGGCCCCGCACCCTGGATACTGGGTGCAGAAGGGTCTCTAGCACTGAAACATGGCAAGTGGTTGCAGTGTCTGCGAGCTCAAGGCGGTGTTTACACCTTAAACATTTCTAATAATTGTTTGAAAGAGCTCAGTGTCCCCCAGGGCCCCTGGGAGAGGACCAAGCCCCACAGCAAGCCTCGCCCACCTGCCTGGGGCCACCTTCAGCCTCCCCTCCACTCTCCAGTGACTTGGGCGGCCTCGGCCCCTGGGCTGCTTGACGGGAGGCCCTGCCCCATGAAGTTACCTGGGGAGCGGAGAGCAGCTTGGCAGCAACCAGACCAGAGACGGAGGGGCAGGGGTGAATCTGGAGGCGGAATCCGACATGAACAGCGGCTTATGGGAGATCTGAGGCTGCCGGGTCTCTGGAGGGTCTACCCTCTGTGTTTCAGAAGACGCTGGCAGGGAGCTGGCCCTCAGGGATGTGCTTTTGGCCCCAGAGAGCTCCTATTGTAGCCGGGATGAAAAGACAGGTAGGCAGGTGTCTGTGACGTCACCCAGCCACACAGGGTCGTGGAATAGACCTCAGGCAAGTCCTCGCCGGGCGGAGGCAGGAGCAATGCCCTCCCGCAGAGGTGGGGCAGGCAGGTCGGATGGTGGCTGCAGGCAGCCGGCGGAGGTTCGCTGTGGAGCTCGGGCTCCTGGGTGTGGGGACACAGAATTGAAACACTTCTCTGTAAGTCAGGGTGCACAGCAGGGAGACCAGACGAGCCCATCATCCACAGAGCTGCCCGTCTTTTATTTTGAGGTGAGGGCACCTGAGATGGACTCGTAGCAAGAGCCCCGGGTCTACAGTGCCATCAAGGGCAGACCTCAAGTCCTCAAGTGCCGCAGAGCCAGAAGGCTGGCCTGAGCCCAAGCAGCAGGGGCTGCTGACCCTGGTGGGTTCTTGTCCAGCTGCCCCGGCCCAGGGCCTGTTCTCCAGCAGCCCTCCCACCCCCAGCCTGAAATCCCCCCCATTCCGCTGGCCAAGGGAGAGAGCCAAAGCCCTCTACCTCCTCAGGGGGGTTCTGGGCTCTGGACCCCACTGCCCGTCTCCCCAGCAGCCCCGGCGGGCACCCCCAGGCCTGGCGGGGGCTCCGGCGGGGCAGCCACCACCCCTCAGGGCCAGCCTGGGAACAGCGAGGGATACTTGCTTCTGTGGGGTCCCAGGTGGCCGTGGGAGCCACGCGGTGCCCGCCTCTGCACCAGCTGAAGGGCCTTATGGCATCCAGGGAGAAGCTTCCAAAAGTAGGGTGGAATGGTTCTTGAAGGACAGAAACGTGTTCTTTTTTGGTGTAATTTATGCATCCTGTGTATAGTTTTTTAAAAAAGTGACACAAGAAAACTGACTTCTTTTTGATGTGCAGCTCCATGTTTAGCATGTGGGCCCCCACGTCCCACCGCCTTCATGAGCAGTCAGAACCGCCACTCGTCCCCCAGAGCTCCCTGGTCCTCTTGCCTGGGCCCTCCCGTCCCTGTCCCTGGGCCCTGCTGGTCTGCCCAGCCCCACCGGCTCCCTCAAGGAGGACGTTGTGTGTGTGCCATCGCCTGTCACCCCACAGACGTCTGGGGGCTTCACCGGGTCGCTGGGTCAGGAGCTCACGCCCCTCCTGGCTGAGCAGGCTCCCCGGGCACACGCAGGCCACATGGTGGCCATGCACTCCCCCAGAAGGACAGGCTGCTCTGCCCCGGGGAGACGGTAAGTAGACCTGCTGTCAACACGGCACACAGCTCTTGCCTGGCCCTGCTTTTATTTCTCCAGGGCAAATGTCGGAGGGATCGCTGGGTCTTAGACCAGCAAACAGCTTTCCCAAGTGGCTGTGCCACCCTGCATGCCCGCCATGGCCGGGGGACCCCATGCCGCTCCCCATGCTGCTCACATTTGAAGTCCTTCGGGTGTCACCCATCTCTGTGGCCGTGTGCGCTCTCGCTGTGGCTTGACTTGCACTTGCTGCTTGACTGATGAGGTTGGGCCTCTCTTCATGTGCTGTTTGCCGCCATGTCACCTCTTTGGTGTGGTGTCTAAGTCTTTTGCCCTTTCAGATTGGGTTGTTGATTCTTGAGAGGTCTTTACATATTGTGGGTGCGAGTTGGTTGAGGATGTGTGATCTGTGAACATCTCCCCCAGGTCTGTGGCTGGCCTCCTCACTCTCCCAGGGTCTTGAGTAGCGGAGCGTTTCCATCTTGACGCTTCACTCCGTCTATTTCTTTTTCTTTGATGGATTATGCTTTCAGTGACCTAAGAACACCTTACCCATCCTCGGTGGTGAGATTCCCCGCTCGTGTGTTCCTCTTAAAGTTTATAGAGACCCTTTTAACGCAAAGCTTTTGGGTTTTAATTGGCATATAATAATCGCGCACCTTTGCAGGGTCAGTGTGGTGTTTTCCTGCACGTGTCAGGCGTGAGGGTCCATCAGGGTCACTGGCCTCTCACCTCGACTGTGACCGTTTCTTTGTGCTAGGAGCACGCCACGTCCTCTCCACCAGTTGCCCTGGGAGGCACAGGGGATGATGGCTGCCCACCAGTCGTCCTCTGTGCTGTGGAACGTGAGCAGTGGCTTCTCCTGCCCCACTGCCCCACCTTCACCCCTGGTGACTTGTCCTGCTTTCCACTCCGTGAGATCAGGATTCTGGCTTCTGCAGGTTCCCGAGGGCTGCGGGACCCATCTCCCTGAGCCTGCTCATTTCACCTACGCAGGGTCCTCCAGGTGCACCCAGGTTGCTGCCCGTGGCAGACTCCACTCCTCTTTAGGGCTGTGTCGTGCTCCACTGGGCTTCTAGACCACACCTGAGCCACCCACCTGCTGCAGGGCACCCAGGTGGCTCCATATCCTGGCTCTTGGGGACGCTTCAGGGAGCGTGGGCGTGTCTCCTGGACACGCTGATCTCATTTCCTTGGCCACGTACTGAAGCAGCCCGTGGACCTGCGTGGCCTTATGGCAGGTCTGTCTAGTTTTCAAGCAGCTCCTGTGCTGCCCTCCATACCCGCTACACTAACCCACGCTCCCGGAAGAGCACGTGACGGTCCCCCTGCCCCATGTCCCCTCCAGCATGCTACCTTTGGTCTTCCTGGGTGAGGGGACCTCTGTGGGTTTGATCGGCGTTTCCCTGAGGATCAGGAGGTTGAATGCTTTGTCACGTGTTTCTTGGCCATCCGCACGTCTTCTTTTGAGAGTTGCCTGTTTAGATCATCGACTCGTTGACAACTTGGATCATTTTGTACGCTTTTGTATTTTGCATTTAGGTTTACGATTCATTCGAGTTGGTTCTTATTATAAAAGGGAGGTTTAGGCCAGAGCTCTCCATTTGCCTGGGGATGACCATTATTCTAACACTAGTTCTCGGGAGGGTCACCTTTCCTCCTCCAGGGGGTGTGTGGCAGGTGACAACGTGGGCACCTCAGGAGGGTACAGGACTCATGGCCTAGTCACCCTCTGAAGGCCTTGCCCTTGACATGTTGGGGACTAGGTTGTGACATCTGGATTCGGGGGACACAAGCATTGAGGTGGTGGCATTGGGAGTGAGGAAGGCCTGAAGAGGCCCCAGTTTGCAGCCGGGCTGTTGAGGTCACAGATAACACTGTCCTCTGATCATGTGACCCACATGGAGCCTCGGTGGCAGGGGGCAGTAGAAGCCTCTAGAAGTCCGCCCGCCTCTGAGAGCCCAGCTCAGGGCCCCCCCCAGGCTCCGGGCTCCGACTGTGGGTGCATGTCACATCTCGCCTGGGCGGCGGAGAGCAGAGCACGCTCCCGCCAAGCCCCTGTCCTGGAGAAGACCACCTTCACTGGGGAAGCAGGCTGCCCGAGCTGCTGAAGGTGGGCGGCTGAGGTCCAGCCGAGAAGTCTCCACGGGGCCAGGAGTTGGGGTGAGCTAGGGAGAGGGAAGGAGCTGGTGGGGTCTGGAAGGCGCCAGGGGCTCGGAGTCGCCCATGCGCTGCAGTGTCCACACGTGGCTGCAGTGTCCACACGTGCGCTGCAGTGTCCACACGTGTGCAGGTCTGTGTGCGCTTCCTGGGGGGCGGCGGGGAGGCTGGCCAAGGGTGGGGACGAGGAACACCGGCAGGAGGGGTGGCAGGAGAGCAGGAGCGGCCAGTGGCTCGGGATCCGGGCTCTGTGCCACCTCTTGGGATGAGGGCAGTGGGCTTTCTCGCGCACCAGCAGCTGGCGGTCCTTTCCTCTGCACCCAGCAGGGTGCGAGGGCCCAGCAGACAGTGGTGGTGGCCAGGTACCCCGCTCGGCAGACGGCGCACCTCCTCAGGAGCTGAGGTCCCCTCGGAGCCGCCCTTGACCCCTCAGCATCCGAGCAGGACCCCTGCGGGCGCAGACTGATCTCTGCACACCCGAGAGGCTCTGCTCTGTCCTGTGGGTCTCCTGGCCTTCCTCCCTCAGAGGGTTCCCGGCTGCTGCCCACAGCCTCACAGTTCTTCAGGACACCAAGGCCTCATGGCATCGGGGTACAATTCGGTGGCATGTGTCTGCTCCTCCCAGCTCTTGGTCCCAGCTGCTTTCCTGGTGGGGCTGCTGGGCAGGGCTGGGTGGGACCCAGGGTCCTGCCCTGTCCCCACTCACCTGTCCCTGTAGGAGTGTGGTCAGGGGCAGGGGGCTAGCAGGCTGACGCTGAAGCAATACTTAGAGAATGGTGTGTTTCCTGAGCCTGGTCTGTGAGCAGGAAGGACTGGGGAGGGTGGGGAGGGGGAGAGGAGGGGGGAGGGTGATGGGGGGAGGGTGATAGGGAGGGGGGAGGAGAGGAGGGTGACGGGGGAAGGAGGGTGGAGGACAGGGAGGAGGCTGGGGAGAAGGAGGACAGACAGAGGCAGGGGAAGAGGAGGTGTGTGCAGCAGGAAGTGGGGGGACCAGGAGACGCAGCCTGTTCCGTGGTGGAGATGTCCTCTGTCTGCAGGGAAGGCAGCAATAGCTGGTCTAATCCCAGCGGCCCTAATCCCAGAGTCAATTACGTCTGGGTTTGAAGTGAAGCACATGCTTGTGTTTGTGAGGTCTGCCTCCCTCATTACGATTAATTAAGCTAAAGCTGGGCTTGGTCTGCCCTCCCCAAGAGGCTCTGGGTGATACGGGTGCGGGCCGCAGGGGAGCCGGCTGGGATCACCCCGGAGGCCGGCGCACAGTCTCGGGTGGTCTCTGAGCCCTCGTCCAGGTGCCTCCTGGGCCAGCAGGCTCCCTCTGCAGTGGTGTTGGGCCCCAGGTGGTTCTGCTCCCTCCTGTGACTGACCAGCTGCAGATGGTGCTTGCTTCTGGGCTCAGGTCTCTGAGCTAGAAAATTGCAGTCACTGGCTGCAAATGAACTGCTGTCCCCAGGCACTTTCTGGAGCCCTGTGGTGCAGACCCGTCTGGAGGGCTTTCTGGGGCAGGCTCTCTGGCATCCCAGCCTGTGCGTGCCCACGTGAGCCTGTGTGGTGGGGGTCGGCACCCAGGCCAGCACCTCAGGAGGGGAGGGGAGGCAGTGGGCAGACCGGAGCAGTGCACCCTCTTGGTGGGCCGGGAATGGAACCACGGGTCCTCAGACCCTGGGGACAGGCTCTGCGGATCAGGGCTGCAGATGCCTGCGGGCTCCTGAGGCAGCCTCTGAGGATGGAGGGCTAGAGGTGACAGGGTTGTGCCTCAGCTCAGCAGGAGCCCCGGCCATAGATGTGTCACACAGGGACTTCTGTGGGCTGCAGGACGAGGTGGCTTCATGAGCCCTCACCTGAGGGCGCTTTGGGCTTTTCCAGGGCCAAGGGAGGAAACTGTCCAGCCCCCTCCCCACCCTAGTGACACATCTGAGTGGCCTCTGAGCAGCTGTCAGCCTGAAGGCCTGCACCGGGGCCGGGGACACGTGTCCTGGGTGGTTGCCAGCAGCTGGTGGCCAATGGTGATGGCCGAGAGTGGACGAAGCCAACACATCTGCTCCGGTTTCCCAGGCAGGTTCTGGTGTCCGGGCAGAGTCCCTATGTGCAGAGGTCAAGCGCCTGGCCACTCCTTCCTCTTTGTTGGGGCCACTTTGTCCCCTTGGTGCTGGGCCAGGACTTGACTTGTCCAGGGCATTGGCATGGACACCCGCGCTGGCTGTGACCATGCATGTGGTCCAGCTGCCACCTGGCCGTGTGTGCAGGGGCCTCCCCAAGCACGTCTGGCACCAGGCCCAGCAACTGGACCCCGCCTCCTGCAGTGTCCGTCTGCGTGCAGTTGTGTCCACCTCCCTGGGTGCTCATGGGTGTGCCGTCATCCCAGAAACGCACCATGCGGGGCCCACAGTCCTAATGCCTGTGGGCCAAACTGTGCATCGCCTCAGGGGACCTTGGCTCCCAGTCAGCAGTGGCCAGCCAGAGCCCTTGCAGACAGGATACTTGGGAGTGGACTCAGGCAGGCGGCAGGGCAGACGTGGGGCTGTGGTCTCTTGGGGGTAGGGAGTCTGTGGGGCCTCAGAGGAGGCAGAGGAGGGAGGGAGGGTGAGACTGGGGAAGAGGGAGGCAGAGACGGAAGGAGGGAGGGGAGGGGGGGAGGGGAGGCAGGAGAGCCTCTGGGGTCAGGGCGCTGGCGGGTGGGCCGGGCCTCTGCAGGGGCACCCCGGACATGCCTGGGGCAGCAGCACACAGAGTGGCCTTTTTCTAGTGGAAGCAGAGGTCACCGCAGAGAGCACTTGAAGCAGAAAGAGACGCCACCCACTCTCCCACCAGGGAGGTGTGGACCCCAGGTCCTTGGTGAGCGCCTGCCTCCGGCCGCGTGAAGCCCGAGTGTGACCTCTGGAGCTCGGTCTAGGTGGGCCAGGGGTCATCAGGGAGCAGGACGGTGCTGGGTGCCATCTAGAGCACAGACTGGTGGTGTGGAGCAGGGAGCCCGTGGGGGCTGGCTGGGGCCATCTCCTTAAAGCTGGGAGGGAGCCAGCGCATGCAGGTGGCCCTCAGTTTGGAGATGGAGATGCAGAGACGCACCCGCCAGGGAGGGAGGGTCGACAGGCCCACAGTGCAGAGGGGGTGGCTCCAGGGACAGGCCGAGCGTGGGGCGAGAGAAACACAACCTGAGGCGGGTTCTGGGCTTCTCTCACCAAATCGGCAGCAAGCACAGAAGATGCGAAGAGGCTGGGCCCGGCCGTCCACAGCTGCAGGTGGCCTGGATGCAGGGGGCCCCAGGTCCCAGGACCAGCAGTCCGCTGTCGGGGTTCTGATCTGATTAGAGACGCCCTGGGGCTCAGGGCGCTCAGCAGGGCGTGGAAAGTTGGGGACGGTGGCGCCTCTGAGGGACACTTTCTGAAGTGCTAGGTGGGCAGCTTGCGGAAGGCACTGCGTGTTCAGGTGGCACATGTCCCTCCTCCGTGGTCGCGCACTGGCTGGGGGCTGGGAGGACTGTGGCGCCCACGGTGGCTCGGGCTCTGTGACACCATGGGGACTTTCTGTCTCCCTCTGGCTTCTCCCTGCCCCACTTTGGTGATTGAGGAGAAAAGCCGGCCAGTCTGAGGACACGCGGAGAAGTGCGTTCTCCCCCCTGGTCTTCTCGTCCCTCCCCACCGACGCCTGTCCCAGAACGCTCACTCCATTTCCCACGTGGCCACCAGCCTCGTCTGAGAAGGCCCCACACCACCCCCTCCATGTCCCCGGCACCCGGAGGCCTTCTCCGTCATCTTCTTGCACGTCCTCTGTGATCGGCCCCCTGCCCCCCGCCCCGCGCCGCCCCCATCTCAGGCTGTGTCAGGTCCCTCCCTCCTGGACTTCTGCTTCCTCCTCGGGGACGTTAGCCCGACCCCCTTCTGGAGCACTCCTGCTCCCTTCCAAGCCTTTCCCAAACCGCCCCCCCTCTGGCTCTAAGTGCCACTTCCGGTCCCAGTGCCCTCAGGATGCAGCCCGAGTCTCGCCCGTCACCCTCCCCAGTGACCCCTTGGCCCCCCCTTGCCTGACCTTCTGAAGTTTTAGGCTATGCTCCTCGTTCCTGCAAGCCCCCTGCCCCACCTGTCCCTCCACTATCCCACGTTTACCTGTCTGCACCCCGGAGTCCAGGAGCGCTGAGGGCAGGGGCTGTCACTGGGTGAGGGTGACAGGGACACTGTGTAGCTCCCTCTTGGCACACAGCAGTTGTCTGGATTGGCTGCACTCTCTGTGGGCCCCATGTGCACTGACCGCTCTGCCCACCACAGCCTCTGTGGCCAGTCCCGCCTCTTCTGACCTCACTGGGAGAAGCAGCCGTCCCCTCCTAGCATCCTGATGCCTGTCCTGGGGCTCTGGCTCAACAGGCCTCAGGGACCGTGGCCCGGGGCCAGGCCTCTCTTTCAAGCGGAGCTGGAGATGCAGGGAGTGGACGATACTCTCAGAAGCCATGGTGGGACCTCTGCAGGCCCAGAAATGGCAGGAGACCCCAGCTATGTCCCCCTCCACTGGGAAGGAGGTGGCCTCTGTGGTTGGAGGCCCCAGAGCCTGTGGGCCTCCGTCTGTGGCCTTGGGCAGAATGAGCTGTCAGGTGGGTCTCAGTGTCCTCCTCCACAGAGGGAGGTGACCACACTGGCTGCCGGGTTGCGCGGGCAGCTGTGGCCCTCTCTATGTGCCTCTGGACTTCCGTGGGACCAGCCCTCGCAGACAGGCTTGGAGCCCAGCCCAGGAGGTGATGCCTCTGCACAGAATCAAGTGGCGGGAGATGGACCCACTTGGAAGCGTTGCTTAGACCAGAGTCCATTACCCTTCACCAATCACCCCAGACGCCAGCACTCACCGGGAACCACTGTCCTGCTCAGGCCCACTGTGTCCCAAGGTGGCCTGCCCCGGGTTCCCAGGGACTTCCCAACTGCCAGTTCACTGCCGTGGCTCTGGCCTCCTGGAGACAGGGATGGCTGCTGCAGGTGACACTGGTGACATCCCTGCTGCTGTTCCAGGTGGTGTGTCCGAGACACAGGTGGGGAGGCCTCCCCTGGGCAGGAAGCCCCTCCCTCCCCACACAGCTGCTGGAGCTGAGCCTGTGGTCAGCTGCCAGTCCTCTGTGGCCTGGGGGAGAGGGCAAAGGGCAGAGGTGAAAGCTCCGGTTTCCCCCTGGCCTGGCCCTCCCCGTGACCTCTGAGCAGGGCTGGACGTCGGGGCACTGGCCAGATGCACTCAGCTGACCCTCATGCTGTGGGCTCTGCCTAGTGGAGGCAGGGCTTGGCAGATGACCTGTGCCTGGTGCCAGTCCTGAGAGGCAGGCTGTCCAGAGACACAGCGGGACTGTGGCCTTGGTGACTGATGGGTGACAAACTTCTGCTCCACTGGTTGCTGGCCCCCTGGCCTCACCCAGCCTGCGTGGTCATTGGTAATACACCAGGCCCGGTGAGGGACAGTTCTTGGGGGACACCTGCCTGGTGTGTGTCAGGCTAGAGGCGAGAGGACCCCCACCCAGTGGGGGGCATCGGTGGCTTCTCAGGGGAGGAGCAGATCTCAGCAGGGAAGGGAGGCTGACCAGGGAGGCTGACCAGCTGCTGTGCCTCCAGCCAGGCCGGACACTGGCTTTACTGGGGGATGCCCTGGGGCCATGGAGAGGATGCCAAGGCTCTGACCCCTTTGTGAGAAGGAGGCCCTGCCCCAGGACAGCAGATCGCGTCCCGCTGGGAAGCAGGGTGGGGGGGTCTGCTTGCTGGAAGCCTTCAGTGCTGGCAGGAGCCCAGAGGACGGTGACCTGCATATGTAAACCAGGCGGGGCCCAGGCAGCCTCCCACCCTCCGCTTGGCTTCAGGACTCCTGCCCAGGGACCAGGAAGTACAGGACCCAACAGCGGGGCAGGGGACGGCCATAGCAATGGGCACCCTGGCAAGCGGCCTGTGCCTGGTGGACCCTGTCCACCACCTAGGAGGGGAGGCTCCCAGGCTGGGGGAGGCCAGGATGTGCCAGGGTCTCAGGGCCGAGGGTGGGGTCTCCGTGTGTGTCATGGTCCGGCCGTCACCTCCAGTCCACCATGCAGGAAGAGCACGGGGGACGGTCAGTCCCCGGTCTGGGGCCCCTCAGGGCTGCCCTCCTGCCTCACCTACCAGCAGGACGGGCGTGGGGGTGGGGTGGGGGGTCTGGCTCCTGGCTTCTCCGTTTTTTGGCAGAAACAGACCCGGCGGCTGCAGGGAGGTTTGTCGCCTGCTGCTCGTAAATCAGAGGCGTGATGAAGCTGCCAGGGCTTCCACGCCGCAGCGTCCGCAAGGCAATTAACTCGAAAATTGAATTGATGTGCATCGATTTCTCTAATAAAGTTATTGTCATATATTCCCTCATTAGGATCTGGAGCTGGAAACAGACGTTCTGTGCCTGATTTCGGGTGTCCCTAGAAGTCACTTGGGCCTGGGGAGGAGCGCCGGCGCCCATCTCGCTTCCTGTCAGGACCACGTGCCCGCCGCGGGCCTCTTCCTCCGTGGGGGGGCTCCTCGCCGTCCAGGCCCCCGTGGGCTTTCTCAGAACACGGCTGCAGGTGACACTGGGGATGCAGGACCCGACAGCGGGAAGAGTCAGTGGGCACAGCTGGTCCCAAGGAGGCCCTGGTGCTGAGGTCACAGGGCTGTCCAGATGGGCGGAGGGACGGGCAGTGTTTGGGGGGACATCCAAACACAGGCCCCCAGTTCGAAACCTCTGGACCAGAGTGGGGGGTGGAGCGCAGGCCTTGGCCGGTTCCAGGAGCAGCAGCTGCCCAGGCCTTCCCTGGGGACCCTGGTCCTCTGCCCAGGTGCCTCTTATCCCACACATGAGCCACAGGCTGGGATGTCCCTCTACTTTGCGCTTCAGGGCTGAGCTCCAATCGCCCCGTCCTCTCAGGAAGAAGTGGAGGGACAGGCTCTCTGGGGCTCTGTGCCCTGATGAGCTGGGCCTCGGGAGCCCACGGGGTCTTCCCTGCTGGGACGGGCCTAGAAGAGGAAGCCCAGGGGAGCTTGGGCCCGTGTGCCGAGCAGGGGGCCCTCCAGGCACCACAAGCCTCTCCAAAGTGTCCTGGGCTGGGGGCCTTCCGCCATCGTGAAAGAACGGGACCAGACTCCATTTATCTCACGGAAAGCGTGCCCGTTCTTGACACTTTGTGTAGGGCACATTTTTTAAATGAAAACAAGGCTTTGAGCAAAAAGCCCAATTTGTTTAAAACAACCTGTGGAGTTATGACAGATGTGATTTTGACTAACGAGCACCCACGTGATGGGAGCCGAGTGCTCAATTATGGATGAGCTAATTATGTCGTGCATCGCGTCTGGATGGCTGAGCCGCCTCCCTCCCTGCTCTGACCGGCTCCAGCCCGCTAGCTGGGATGATCAGTGGGACCTGGTCTCGCGCTGCTCTGCCGAGCAGCATGACCACTCAATTTTGAGACGGCACAGTCGTGCGGGGTGCGGAGAGCCCTGCTGTCTGCGGCCCGGGTGGGGGCCAGGAGGGACTCCAGACCTGCTAGTGTGGGGGTGTCTCAGTGCCCTGCAAGGAGAGCCGGGGGGGGGGGCTCGATTCCCATCAGAGGAGTGACCTTTGCCTCCACTTTGCAGAGCAAGGTCCCCGAGGCCCCCCAAGCCCTGCCCGGGGGTCCGTTCCCGTTGCTGGTGTGGTCTGTCTGCGTGGCGGGTCCAGGACGCGCCTCCTTTCCTCGGACTCCAGAAATGGCCTTCCCTCCTTTCTTTATGAGGCGCTGCGTTGGCTAATCCCCGCCAGCGTCCGCCACGTCTGGGCTTGGTGCTGTTGTCCCAGGGGGTCTCTTTCGTCCTTAGCACCTTGGTCTTAGGTGGTGGGAGACTGAGTCGTGCAGAGGGGGTGGGGTGATCCTTCAGTCTCCCAAAGCTTCCGGCCCCTCAGACTTCAGAGCCCGCACCACACCCATCCCCGTGGGGGCACTGCAGAGTGGCTGGGACCCCCTGGGGAGCTGGCCACCACCACCTGCTCCCTCCTGCTGGTAGCTGGCACGGGTGCGGACGGGACATGGTGTCTGCGCCTGTCCTAACGTGTCCTGCACAGGAGATGTAGCTCCAAGGTGTCACCTGCGGGTGGATGGAGAGCGGGAAGTGTTGGGAGACGGTGGTCACATGTTTGTCGCTGTGCAAATATTGCTCGCGGCAGCCTCGTGTACTGAGACTTCCTCTCCCCAGGAGATTTTCGATCCTTCTTCTTTCTCGTGTGATGTGGTGGTGGGACACAGTTCCTCCTCTGCTCTCAACAGTGACGGTCCCTGGATCTCATCTAATGCGAGCCCGAATGGCCTCCAGTCAACACCCGCCCCTGGGTTATTTTTAACTGAAGTCCGTACATTTTTCTTTCCGGATGTCCTCAGTTTTAACCGAATGTCCTTTTTCTATTCCAGGACACGTCACGTTCGGTCCTGGAGCTCCTCGGGATCCTTGGGCCGTGACGGTTCCTCAGACTCCTCCTGATGTCCTTGGGGTCTGCATCACCCTGGGGAGCTGCCCCCACCTGGCCCTTTCCCCGGTCACCTGGCAGATATGGGCATGGCAGACAGCCAGGGGGCGAGCTGCCCTCCTCCTTAAGTCACATGCAGGCGCCTCCTTGCTGGGTCACCTTGATGGCCTGGCAGAGGGGCGTGGCCAGGCGTCGCCCTTTGAGAGTGACTCTGGGGCTGATGCCAGATGCCACTTGCTGCCTCACCCTCTCAGCTGTCCCCCTCTTGTTTCCGGTGTCCTCATCTGCAGGTGGCTCCATCTGTCAGTGTCCACGGCGCGGGGACGACTGGGAGGTACCAGGACGAGGCCCTTGTGCTTCCTGCTGTCCAGGGTCTTCATCCTGGGTTCCTCCTGTGCCATTTCTCCTGCGGGTCATTTTCCAGCCCTCACCTCCCTGGCTCTCCACGGCCCCGACATCAGGATGGGTGGTGGTGAGAGCCAGCCCAGCGGCTGCCGACCTGGAGCCTGGCTCTTGAACACCGCAGGGTGTCCAGTGGTCTCATTCCTCGTGCCTGAGCCCTACTGGATGCTGATGCCCCAACCATCCGCCACCACCAGGACAAGCAGCTGAGCCAGCAAACTCCCCGGTGCTGGGAGGGCAGGAGCAGCCCCTGGCCACACACCGGCCCTCACGCCAGCCCCTCTGTGGGCCCTCTGTGGGCCCTCTGTGTGAGTGGCTCCGTGAGGTCCCCTGGCTTCCACGTGTGCTTTCAGGATGGACAGCAGGACCCGGGTGCTGGTGTCTGGGGGGAGTGGGCCACTGGGGAGGTCACTGTGCTTCCAGGCCTGTGGGGCGTCCCTCCTGTTTTGGCACACAGGGGTGCTTCTCTTGGTGCTGACCCCGTGGACAGCAGCAGCTTGTGCCTCATGCTGTGAGGTCCTGCGCTCCCCATGCTGGCTGCCTGGGTGGTCACCACAGTCCTACCAGGAGGGGACACTTCCTGCTCATTCCTGGGGGAGAGACTGAGGCTGGGAGAGGAGGCAGCCCCTGCTGCAGGGAGCTGGTGTGCACGAGGGACTTCTGCTCCCGGACAGCTGGGGACGTGCCACCGCCTGCCAGGCTCCATCTCTGACGCGTCCTTGCCTTTGTGTGACCTGAGGTCTCGATGGGGACCAGCATGGCCTGTGTTCCGTGTTTACGATAGATGACAGCAGTTGAGGTGGAGGGCAGCACCGGGAAGTGGAGCTGCCCGAGGACCAGCTGTGAGGCCCCCTTCCCAGCAGGGGCTCCTGGCGGGGCTCTGGGGGATGTGATTCTGTGGGGGAGGCTCTGGGGTCTCTGCACCGTCCTGGCCAGCCCCGCCCACTCCAACAGCAGCTGGAAACCTCCCTCCTCCGTCAGCGGAGGGTGAGATCCTACGGGGCTTGTTCTCCCAGTGAGTGACATTGTTGAACATGGGGAAGTGTCACGCAGTGAACACCCGAGTGCGTCCCCAGCTCCAGTTACTTCTGAGGTTGAGAACTAATTAAGACCGTGGGGGATGGCAGCATGGTGACTTCTGACGAGCCTCGGTCCTGACGTCCCCGGGGGGCTGACAAAGGGGACAGAGGCAGGATCGGGCTGAGCACACTGTGGAGGAGCCGACGAGACTCTTCTTAGAAAACCTGCGAGCGGAGCAGGGTCCTGCTCTGGAGGGACCCGCTCTGCTCCACAGAACTGAGGCCCCAGGGGTGGGACGGGGTCACAGCGGCGGTCACACCAGATTCCTGTCAGGCGCTTCACATGTCACCCTCAGGTTGGGGGGGTGGTAAGGAGAGGAAAGGGAGGGGCGAGGAGGAGGCGCTCGGGACTGGCACGGGCTGCTTCTCCCGGGTGCCCGGGACATGTACGGGAGGACAGCCAGGTTCTCGATGCCGAGTGCCAGGCCTTGCTGACTCTGTGGTGGGGAGTTCCCATGGTGCGTCCTTCAGCTCTGCTGTGACCTGGGCCCCACACCCAAGCCAACAGGGAAGGCGGGTCACCCCAGGCTTGTTGATCCTGGACCGCGGGTGAGTCCTGGCTGAACCTCTTGGCCGCTCCCTGGCTCTCACTGAGGCAGTGCTGGAAGGCTCTGCCCCTGGCCCTCCTGAGCCCACCCAGGGCTCTGGCCACCTGCACTCTGCCACACCCACCTGGCCGGTCCCCGTGGGTGGGATCTGGAGCCCAGGGGATTGCTGTCCCCCCAGGCCAGAGCTTCGGTGGCCACTGCTCCAGGAGGCGGCATAAGAAGGAATGTACCGGGGCGTGACAGAGCCCTGCTTGTTGCCAACAGCAAGTTACAATGAGCACTTCCACCTTGCCCTCGCACCAGGGAACAATAACCACCGGCGGCGAGCTCAGACTCGAAGGAGAACAAGATAGAGAACGATCGTTCAACTTCACCCGTCTCAAAGCAACCTCATAAAAATTAAGGAATAATTTTTCAAAGAGATAAGGGCTTTAGGGACATT
The DNA here is from genome assembly GCF_048772815.1 of Callospermophilus lateralis. Classification (NCBI taxonomy): domain Eukaryota; kingdom Metazoa; phylum Chordata; class Mammalia; order Rodentia; family Sciuridae; genus Callospermophilus; species Callospermophilus lateralis. Next base: position 141,586,141 of record NC_135311.1, on the reverse strand, counting down.
AAAATCAAAACAACCAAATTGTTCCTGCCCGGAGGAGGTACACGCAGGCTGGGAAGGGATTTCTTTTCCCATTTTTAATTTACAAGAACCTTGTAAACTACAAATTAAAGGAGCCATAGCCATTCAGATGGCTTGATTCATTAAGGCTTTATTTACCCTTAATGCCTCCAAAGAAAAATAATTTGCCTACTGAACATGAGTTATGGGCTCAGAGCTGACATCCCCACACAGATCCCCAGGCCCCCTCCAGGGTGGGGCTGCTGTGGACGAGCAGAGGTGGTGCCTAATGAGCAATGTGGTCATTGTCCTCGAGGGAGCCATGGGGCAAGACCCTCCCTCAGACGCTGGTGCCCAGCCCTGGAGATTGTTGGTCAGCCACAGGACTGCTGGACAGTCCCATCCTTTACCCAACCAGCTGTAGCTCCAGTTGTTCCCTGCACTCGCATGGCTTCGTCTCCCATGATTTCAGTTACATGGTAAACTTCTGACCAGAAATATTCAATGGAACATTCCAGATATAATCAATTGGTAAGCTGTAAACCGTGCTGGGGTTCTGAGTATTGGTTGACATCTTGCTTGGTGCCCCCAGGTGTGAGCCACCCCTTTGCCCAGCGTGTCCGTGCTGTATATGCTACCCACCTTTTAGTCATTTGGTGGCCGTCTTGGTTATCAGGTCCACTATCATGGGTCACAGTACTTGTGTCCAGGTGAGCCCTCTGTTACTTAATCAGGGTCACAAAGTATGAGCCATGATGCCCTCACTTCACTGGAGCGCACTCTTTCAGTTGTTCCACTCTGTTTTTAGTTGTTAAGTTCTTACTGTGTCTAATTTATGATTCAGACTTTATATATAGGGCTTGGTACTGTCTATGGCTTTGGGCAGCCACTGGGGGTTCATAGACGGGGTGCCCACTGTATCTGTGACCAGCACTCACAATAGGCACAGAGGAGGGGCCCGATAATTATTAAGTGAATGAAAGAAGAATAAATGGATGAGTGAAGGGACCTGATGCTACACGGACCCTTGTGCTGACTCTGGGGCGGGGGGGTTCCCACAGTGCATCCTGTGGCTGGCAAGTGCCATGGCCATGGTCACCCGTTTAGGTCGACCCATTCAGGTTGTAAGACGGCCAGGAGCTGTGCCTGGGCACGGGTCTTAACAGCTCACAACAGTAAAGATCCTATTTCCAATGTGGCCCGTTTACAGTGTTGGGGCCACTGGTCACAGGACTGGCCAAGGCTTTCACCCCGCCCTGCCCTGTATCTTAGGTGGGGAAACTGAGGCAGGTGTCAAGGCCTGTCGGGTGAGGGTGGCTTTGGGGATGTCCAGTCTCCCTCCTGCCCCATGAGGAGGAGACTGAGCGCCGTGGTGCCCTTTGCTGGGAACCAGAGCACAGCCAGCGTCTGAGTGGCGCTGGGCCCAGGCACGGCTCTTCCTGTGCTCCTGCCACACGCTCCTGTCGATGCAGCTGGGAGAAGCCACAGCCGTCTCAGCTCTCGCTTGGGGACAGTTTGGCTCTGGGTGAGTGAACATTCCCCCGGAAGCAGAGGGTGAAGGTGAAGTTTGAGGGCTCAGAGGAGAACTTGGTCCCAAGAAAGTTTGGGATCCTACTTTGACTTGTCCCCAACCACCCATTGCTGGTTGAACTGTGTCCTTTTTAACCCAGATGTCAAAGTCCTAATCCCTGGGACCTCAGACTGTGACCATATCTGGGGGAAGGATCTTTAAAGAGGTAATTAAGTCGGAATGGGCTCCTGGTGTCCCGATAGAGAGGGGATCGGGGCACATGGGGACACCAGGAGCGTGGTGCACAGCAGAAAGGCCATGTGGAGACACAGCAGCATCCAGCTGAGGAGAGCCTCGGGGACCTGCCCACACCTCGGTTTCAGGCCTTCGGCTGCAGGACTGGAAGACCAGTTTTCTGGTGAAGCCGCTCGGCCCGTGGGACTTTGCTACGGTGGCCCTGTCAGCACACCGATGCTCTACCCTGTCAGATGCAGGAAAAATGACGAGACCATTGAACCCGGTACCTCTGCCCCTGCCTTCCTGGTGTCTGCACCCCGAACTGAAGTGTCACTTGGGTTTTGTAACTGTGTTGTCTCAGGCCTCCGGAACAACTAGCCATGCTGGGGAGAAGGTGGCTGAGACCTGTGTGCGCCTGCCGGTGTCACCTGCTCCCAACGCTCCCCTTTGCTGGTGTGTTCCTTCTGGGCTGGTGTGTGCCTGGGCAACCTCTCCCGGCGTTTCCCACCATGAGCACCTTCTCTCTGTCCCCTCTGCCCCGTCTTTGAGCCAGCCTTTGAGCACCTGGGGGCAGACCCAGAGCCGGCATCGAGACTTGTCTTGGCCTGTTTACAAGACGTCAGATGCAGAGCGAAGGGGTTCCACCAGGTCTGGCTGTGCCAGCTCCTGGGCTCAGCCTGTCCTGTCCATCTCTAAAGGGGGAGCAATCTTTTCCCCAGGAAGAGCAGCCTAGGGTTGGGAGGAGGCCGTGTGTCAGCCGACGCTGGGTAAAGTATTGTGATCCGCTGGGGATACCCACTGGAAGGGACTGGGAGACAGGGGAGGAGCCTGCACCTCAAAGGAGCCAGCGGGTGGTCCATCTTGGTAGGGCAGTGTCCAGGGCTTGAGGGCCCCAGAGTCATGGCCAATGTCCTGCCCTGGCTTCATGCCCATGGCTTCCCATGGGCGGCACAGTATGTCATGCCCCATGGATGCTGGAATTTTCTAGGGAGCACGGTAGGTCAGAGGTAAGAGGTGGCCAGCTGTGGACAGAGACAGACCCAGAGCATCTCCCACCACCTGGCCCCTGGGTAGGTGTTTATTCCTCGGAGCCTCCTCATCTGGAAGGTCCCCTCCTGGCCAGGGGGTGTGTCCCAGCCCCTGCCTGGTGAGATCAAAGGGCCCCCTTCCCGTTGGGGTAGAGAAGCCTCTGGAGAGGGCTCTCCGTGCTTCCAGATCCCAAGGAGTGGCTGGGCCTCGGTCAGCTCCCGCCTGGCGCGGCTGCCTCACAGGCGGTAAATTATTTCCCCATTTGTGTTGAGACTCGTCTCGGCCTGTTCACAAGGGTTTCTCATCACTCCTGTGGCGGGACTCAAGCTGCAGCGCTTCCGCTTTCCCGTCCACGCTCTGCCCGTCCACGTGGCCTGAGAACAGCTGGGCAGGGGACTGCTCACACGTCCAGGATCACGCAGATGCTGCACCTCCTGACGGTTGTTTAGGGCCATGGCCAGGTGCAGCCACATCCCCCGAGCCATGGGGAGAGTCTGCCCAAGACCACCCTCACTTCCTACGAAAGAGTGAGGGGTCCCAGCCCACTGGCAGGTTTGAAACTCACTGGGACTCCCGGTCACACCCAAAGCTAGGGCTTATCATGGTGGAAGGACAGATCAAAGCCACCCGGGGAGAGTGAGGCTGAGCCCAGCGGACTGCGAACCTGCAGCTCCAGCGTCCTCTCCCAGGGGAGTCCACGGCACTGGTGTGTGAAGCTCACCCTCTTCCTGGGGATGGGCTGGTGCTGGTGCATCTCACTGGGGCAGAGTGTAGGGAACCGGTGCCCTCCGATGCCCCTGGTGGCAGGTCCTGGCCTCGCTGGGGACTTTCTCCACCAGCCCCTCCTGTGAGCAGTGCAGCCACTCTCTGGACCACACGGCGTCCCCAGCAGGGCTTCCTTGATGTCCACTGGGCTCAGGTGGACAGGGAAGAGGGACATGCCCCGGCCCCTCACACTGGATTCTGGGCTTGGAGGTCCCCCCTGGCCCATCTTTGGGGGAGTCTGTTGTTCCTGGAGGGAGGAGCCGCCGCTGCCTGTCCCCAGGGTCCCTGCAGTCCCTGCTTCCAACCTCACCTGAGTCCCCTGCTGGCGCTGGGACACCTGCAGGGTGTCCCGCTTGTGCTGAACACCAGGGTCAACACTGGCGCTGCCGGGGTGCTGGCCAAGGGCAGGGGTGAAGTCGCTGCCACTGACCGCTGACTGCTGACCGTCCTCACGGCTTCCTGAGCGGCAAACCCGCCCTCTGCTGCTGTGGAGGTGGCTGGTGGCCTGGCGCACAGCCTCGTCTGGTCTTCCTGCTGGGCTCGGCCCTGACTCCACCGAGCGGGGCGCCTGCGGGAGGCTCCGTCCTTCCTGGTTGCGTGTCTTTCCCTCATTAGTCACCTCTTCTCCACACTTAGGGGCTTCTCAGGTTTCAGGCGTCATTGAATATGAGATAATTATTTTATCAGGCAATTTATTTTCCAGGTACATGTTTAAAGGTCTATTAATCAATCTAAAGGGAGGGGAGAAGGATGGGGGCCCAAATCCAGGGGGACAAGGTGCCGCCTTGAACACTTGGGGGAGGGGACTTTGCTTTCTCCGCTGATGTGGGGAAGAGAGGTGGGTGGGCGTCCCGGCACTGAGGACAGGGAGGCCCAGCTCTCCTGACCTCGGGGACCTCAGCAGTGGCAGCCACAGCGGGGGGCCGAGAAGCCTGGCAGGGAGCTCGGCTGGGGTGGGAGGAGGCTCCCTGGGTCCTGGTGCTGGGAGCTGGCCTCCGGGAGCAGAGGGAAGCGCACGCAGCTGACCCATCCACAGAACCAGATCGACCCCAGCCTCCTGGGCCCCATGAGTAAAAGGTAAAAACCTGATCAACATTGAAGCCTGAAGAAGCCTGCTCCAGGCTAGAAGCGTGACTGGTGTCATCTGCCACAGACGCACATCGCGTTCACGCCCAGATCTCTAAGTGGACCCAGGAGCGGGGGACACGGGGGCCCTCACTGTGGAGGTGCCATCCCAGCTGTGCTTCCTAATGTCCCAGCTTGCAGGGGGGGGCAGCAGCTCACAGGGGTGACGGTGGCTTTCTTCAGGAGGCTGGGACGTGGCCAGGCAGCCACCTTGCAAGGTGAGTCTCTGGGATCGACGTTTCACAACTGGTTATTAATAACAGCAAGTGGCCAGGGCAGGGGCAGGTGTGCTCTGCGGGGATCCCAGGTGTGACCCCATGAGTCCTTGTGGGTGCAGGGCCAGTCCATCCTCCAGCGGAGGGGCAGCCGCGAGCTCAGGTCGGCTGGCCTGGCTGGCTGCCCCGTGACGCTGCTCCTCTGCACTGCGGCTCTGAGGCCTCTGAAGGAGTAAGGCTGGCCACCCGGGGAGGCCACCCCAGCTGAGGGGAAGGCTGAGGCTTCTCCCTGGTGGCCCGGTGACTCTGGTGGCCCTAGCGACTAGATTCAGTTCACTGGTTGGTGGTTGTTTCAAGGACAGAAAAAGCAGTGAAGTGATTCTGCCACGTTGTGCAGACGGCCAGGGAAGCTTTATTTATTTATTCTTTTGGACCAGGGATCGAGCCCAACGCGGAGCCATGTCCCCAGCCCATTTAATTTTTTATTTTGGGACAGAGTCTTGCTAAGTCGCTTAGGGCCTCACTAAGTTGCAGAGGCCGGCCTTGAACTTGTGATCCTCCTGCCTCAGCCTCCGGGGCTGCTGGGAGCAGAGCCACCGTGTCGGGTTCCAGGTGAGCTTTTGTACCTCTCGCTCTCCTAAAGGCAGGGCAGGATCCACAGCCGGGGCGCTTCCTCAAGCAGAGCGGACGCTGTTCCCACGGGTGGCCTTGTCTAAAGTCATCGGGCTGTGGTTGTCCTTTGTTGACAGACAGATGTGCTCTCTGTCACTTGTTTGGTGTCATCTGTCCCGAGTTCACGGAGATGGACCCTGGTTGAAAGTGGCTCGGGGAAGTACAGAAGCGGTCGCAGGAGAGGCAGCGTAGACAGTCGGCCTCCAATGACTTAGGCGGCGTGAGCTGTGGGAGCAAACGGGGTGGGGTGGCGGGCGGGCGCGTGTGGCCAGAGCGGGGGAGACAGGCAGGGGCTCTGGTGCAGGACGCCTGAGGCTGGACACTGAGGCCTTTTCAGGAAGCAGGTTGATTTAGCTGCAGTGGTCAGAGGGGCTATTGCCTAAAACTCTCTGCCCCGGGGCCTGGAGACTCTTTTAGGTTCGTACTCAGTGGTTACACACCGTGGGAGTGGATGGGCACGGAACCGCTGCTCTTTGTCCCAGATTTTAGGTCCCACAGAGGTTTCTCAGGATTTTACCAAGAAAACAGAGGGAGTGACTTCTGCACAGCCGCAGGCTGGATTGCAGACCAGCTTTTATGAGGAAGAAAAATCTGGCCTCCACCAGAGAAGCCTCCGACCACAGTGGCCCTCTGCATACTCCTGCTGACGCTCCTCGTGGCATTCTGCTGACCGGGAGAGAAGCTGCTATGCAACAAGTAGAGCAGGGGTCTCCTTGGCATGGGGGGTACCTGGTGGCTGCGTCAGAACGATGTGGAGAAGCTGGGGCCTCACCCCGGGCCGTGACATGGCGGCCTGGCACTGGGAGGCCCACAGATGGTCTCAGGAGGGCGGAGTGACAGCTGTGGTTGACCCAGCGAGCTGTCCCTGACAAATCCTGACTTACCTTTCCCAGCACAAAACTGAAAAGTGACACGTGTTGTCCCTGCAGACAGAGAAGAGGCCCAACAGTGACGGCATCATTCAAATCTGCCCACCTTGAAAAGAGGGGCGCACCCCGCGCCTGCCGAGAGCCCTGGGCCCCGGAGCCGTGGGGAGGACCAGGCAGTGGTGTCGTGCGTTGATTTAGTGCTCTCTGTGTGTGAGGTGCCGAGCCATAGCCCAGAGGCCGCACGACTGGTCTATCTCAGGACGATCCCTGGTCACAGTGCACCTCCGTCGGGGGCCACGAGTTCCCATGCCCTCCCTCCCTCTCCAAGAGGAATCCCAAGGACAATTCCAAGGACCGGGGCCTCCATGGCCTGTCCCCCCGCTCCCCGCCCTCCTGCCCACCTGACTGGGCTCACCTGCCATCCTGGGCCTCAGCTGGACAGGAGCCCTGACCCTGGTCTCAGGTGCCTCCCACCAGGTCTGGCCTGGGGTGCAGGTGTGACGGAGCCTGTGGCCCCTTGGGGAGCCAGGGAGCATCAGTGGTCACAAATGGACGGTGGGTGTGCAGAGGTGGGCCTGGCCAGCTCTGGCCTCTCCCTGGAGGCTTCTCGCCCCTCTCCCTCCTGTCTGGTGCCCACTACTCGGCGTGACCCAACCCCAGCAGCCAGTGGGGCTCCTGCCCCAGGGAGGGCCCAGCCCTCTGCTGGACGCTCACTCACCTCAGCTGGAGGGACGGGCTCACTCCCGCCCCTGTGCCGAGTGCTCTCCCTTCAGATCGTGGGCACACGCCCACCCCAGGGTCTGCAGAGGGGCGGCTCTGGGAGCAGCTGTTCTGATGGAGGAAGGTGGGGCCTGGGCACTGGGCTCCTGTGCCGTGGCCCTTCTGCCCCGTGCAGCCTGGACGCTCCTCCATGACGGTCTCCACGTCTCGCCCTCCGCCCTGCAGCCTCAGAACAGGCTGTTCTCAGGACACACGGCACGCCCCCGGGAGGTGGTGGGTTTTCTTCAGGGAGCATGGCCCCTTCCTGTGAGTGTTGCAGAGGCCCCTGGGGCGCCAGAGCTTGGCCAGGGATGGCCGCGGGGGCCTGGGTGATTAGTCCCAATTTATATTAATGGCATTTTAGATGAGCCGCAGCTGAGCTGGCTCCGCCCCGCACACTGGAGACCCCGATGCGAGGGGAACGTAAAACCATAAATAAGCAGCGAAATCGACCCAGCTGTGGCGCTGCGTATACAGGAAGGGCAGGAAGGCGGGGGAGCCGCGTCCGACCCACCTGCCCACTCCATCCTCCACCCACAGGCCCTCCCTGCGGCCTGGGCAGGGCCCACAGGCAGGCTCCGGGACTCTGGCCTGCGGTTTTCCTCTCCTGCCAGAGGTTGCTCTCAGGCCCGGGAAAGCCGGGGCCAGGGGCCCGCAGTTCAGCCGTCCACCCCTCAGGGTCTCTGCACAAGCTGCTGCTGAGGTCCCAGGAGCTCGTGGAGCACCCGCTGGGGAAGGCCCGTCTCCAGGGGCCAGCTCCCGCAGGACGCCCTCCGTGCTGGGCCGTGAGGGTCTCTCCACGCCCGGTTACAACCCAGTGTGGCCTTGTCAGAGGGCGAGAGCGACAGGGAAGAGCGTGAGCAGGGGACACAGGGAGACAGAGCCAGCCAGGCCAGGTCACCACGTTCTGTGACCCCCACCTGGCCCAGCCACACCCAGGGAGGGGACCACACTGGAGTGAGCACCAGGAGACCACGTGGTGGGGAATTTTATATGTCCGCTTGGCTGGGCGTTGTGTCTGTGAGGGTTTCTGGAGGAGACCAGCACTGAGGGTCTGAGCACTGCAGAGGCCCTGCCCAGCATGGGCGGGCAGTTGTTGAAGCCGCTGAGGGCCTGACCAAAGCAAAAGACCACAGAAGGGCACCCTCTCTGCCTGACTGCTGGCCTGGACACCCCTCTTCTGCTGTCAGACGTGGGCGCACACCTCGGCTCTCCTGGTCCTGAGCCTCTAACCTGGGCTGGAGCGCCCACCTGCCCTCCTGGGGGTCCTGCTTGTGTGTGGCCGAGAGTGGGACTTCTCAGAATGTGAGCCAGTTCCTGCTAATGTGTCCCTTTTTACAAAACCATCGACCTGTATGTGCCACCCATGGTTCTGCTCCACTCGGGGACCCTGGCTAATACCGGCAGGATCACCAGGAGCCCCATCAGAAGCTGGTGGCCTTGATAAGCAGGGCATTGGGTGGCCCCGGGGCCCTGGGCAGGAGAGGATGGGGCTGTGGGGCAGCACCCTCCCCACCCAGCCCAACCTCACACCACTGGCTCCCTGCTGCTGCTGACCCTGGTGGGGTGACTTCTGGTTTGGATGAGAGGTGTCCCCTAAAAGCTCACTGAGACGTGCAAGAAGGTTCAGAGGAGACATGACCAGGTTACAAGAGCCTTAATCCAACCAGTGGACTAGTCACCTGGAGTGATGGAGTAACTGGAGGCAGGTGGGGTGGCCGGAGGGCGTGGATTGGGCCGCGGCTTTGGGTATTTATCTGTACCTGGAGAGTGGAGTCTCCCTGCCCCCTGACCATGGTGTGAGCCTCTTCCCTCCACCACACTCTTCTGCCACCTCGAGTCCTGAGGAGTGGAGCCTGCTGTCAACGGACTGAGACCCCTGAAACCGTGAGTCCCCAAATACACGGTTCCTCCTCTACAATTGTGTGGGTCAGTCTTTCAGTTGCCACAGAGAGAAAGTTGACAAACAGTGACTCAGACCCACCCAGTCCGTCCCCTCCACGTCTGGACCGAAGCACCGGCTTTCAAAGACCAGAATTTCTCTCTTTTTGTCCCTTTTCCAACAAAACCAATTAAAACCAATAATGCCCCAGTGGAGCGTTCCCCACCCAGGGCAGGGCCCTCCTCTCCTGAGTTCCTCCAGTCATAAGCTGCACCCTGAAGAGCCCTTGCAGGGCTTGTCTGCACCTGTGAGCTGGGAGTGGGTGAGGGCCTTGTCGCTCACCAACGGGCGTCCAAGGTGGCTGCTGTGCCAAGGTCCAGGGGCCAGGTGCACCCTGCAGGTTGCTGGGTCTAAACGCTGGGTGTGTCTGCGGCTCAGAGACGGGCCTGCCCTCCAGGCACCTGCAGGCTGGGTCCTCCAGTCCTGGGGCTGCAGGGGCTGGGCACGTGGACACTTGGAAGCGCAGGGGCACATCAGGCCTGTCTCGGGGACTGAGGGAAGCCACGCGCGTGCCATCCCCCAGTGCTGTGCTGGAGCTCCAGACAAGCCACCCAGTTACCATGACTTGGTGCTCGGGTCTGCAAAGCAGCGTGTGGCCCGTGGGGCCGTGGAAGCCCAGTGCTGGAACTTCACAGGACCCCAGGACCCCAGGACCCCAGGCTTCCTGCAGACTGTGCTGGGGACCGCGAGCTCCTCTGTTCCATGAGCGGGTTCTGCTTCTCAACCTGGTGACAGAGGGGTGAGTCCACAGGACCCTCAGCGGCAGGAGAAGGTGGAGCTGCTTTAATGGCCCCTCGGGGGAAGCCGGGATCGATGGGAACAGGAGAGACACCTGTCCGTCAGATGGCTCCCAGGTCCTGAAATCCAGATGAGGGGGTGCCCAGGACCCTGGGGCTGGGTCCCTTGGGGAGAGAGCTGAGGAGCAGCACCCTGGCCCGGGCAGAGGAGGTGTGGTCAGTGGAAGGACAGCGGAAGGACAGCGGGCATCTGAGAGGATGAAGATGACCTTGAGCCTGGAGCCCCTGCAGGACCCAGGGCTGCAGGCGGAGAGGCTGCCTGTCCTCTGCGGATGGGACCACCAGGTGGGGGCAGTTCTGGGTATGAGTGACAGGAGGCTGCAGAGGCGGCAAAGGACGTGGCCGGGCAGCAAGGAGAGCGCCAGAGTGTTTGCGGGACAGAGTGCTGCGCACCAGGCCTGTTTCTGTGGCCCCCTGACAGCTGGGAGCCAGGTGGAGCCCTGTCCCCTTGCCCAGAGCGAGAGCCCCGGAGTCCCCACCCACTCCTGCTCCGCAGCCCACAGAGCACTCCAGCGACCCCACCCCTCTGCCATAGCCGACTGGTCCTGAGGGGGCGCCTGCCCAAGCAACGGCATTCAAAGCTTCCCTTGGGAGCTGGACGTGGAAGACGGGGGCATTCGAAAGAGCCTTTGCTGGGGTGGCTGCAGCAGTGACAGGCGCCAAACACCAGAGCCTTACGCCGTCTTTCATGTGGACTGGGGAGCAGAAGAGGGCTGTCTCCTGCGGGGAGGAGATGAAACGGACATGCTCAGGGAGTTTTTAGAGAGGTGACTTGAAGCACTCTGGTCCCTGGATCAAGCAGTTCCTGAGGCCCGTCTCTATTCCTGCTCTCCCCACAGTTCTGTGATGTCTGCAGGGTCCTTTCAACTGTCATCTAGCTGTAGTGGGTTGGAGTTAGATTTCTTTCAGATGCCACCTCACAAGGGAAGGCTCAGGCGGGGAGGCAGGAACCTCAGGGGCTGCAGCTCTTCATCTGAGGGGACCCTCACCTGCCCTGGCTGCCCGAGACGCGCTTCCCGCTCCGCGCTCCACCTTGGTGGCTTATTGACTCGGTCCTCAGCAGGTGCTCCCCTATGCTGGGTAGTTTTGGATTGCGCCTGGATAATGGACTTATGGGTCTTTGGGTCTTAATCAAATGAATTGAACCCAGGGCCCAACACTTGCTGGGCAAGTGCTTTTACCTGAGCTACGTTCCTGGCTCTTTTATCTAATTTTATAGATAGGGCCTCGCTAAGTTGCTGAGACTGGCCTCCACCTTGCCATCCTTCTGTCTCAGCCTCCCAAGTTGCTGGGATTGTGGGGGTGCATCATGGCACCCACCGAGGTTTTAAATCTTACGTGTAATGTTGATATTTTGCTAATTAGCAGGCTATCAACCTTCTGAGGGTCATGGTTTCAACTCCGGGTTTGAGTCTGTGCTGTGGGTCCACCACACAGAGACCAGCTGTCTCAGGTCAGTCTTCATCTATTTTCACAAGTTTGAGGACCAGAGCCAAACAGGCCCAGAAATCTTTAAAACAAGACCAGAAATCTCCAAAGTTCTCCTTCTTCAACCTCCCTGGGATTCTCTGACTCCTGGGAGCTCCCCTTCATGCTCTGCGGCCAGAGAGTCTGAGCTGCATTGAGACCCCGCTCTGCTTTGCTTCCTAAGACTAGTCCTCCTGGACCAACACGGGAGGACACAGAGGACAAGGGCCACAGGCCACCCCGCTCTTCTGGGACCTGTGCCTCCGGTCGGGGACGAAGCCTCTCTCCCTCCAGGCTTGGACTCCGAGGGCTCTTGCTCTTCCTGCGGGTGCTGCGGCCACACTGGGGTTCCTGGGGCCTGGGCGGGAGAGAAGGGAGGAGAGCGAGGTGGGGGAACCAGGCCCGAGGGCTCCCGGGCTTCCTGTCCAGCTCCACGTCCACCTCTGGGCCACTGGGGCTCCTGAAGGAAGTGTCACACCGCTGTAGGCTCAGGGGTCCTTGTAGCTCCGTCCCCTCCCTCCAGCTGTTGGTGCTGGGAGCGCGCCTGGGCCCGTGTATGTGCAGGGTTCATGGCCGCGAGCTGGGAGAGCCCATGGAGCCAGCCTTCTCCATGGTTCCCCAGGGCCTGCCTCTGGATGGGGTCAGTGTGACACACGGCCCACCTGCTCCCGGGGACCGTGGCCTCCTGGATGTTCCGGGCGTGGGGAGGCAGCTCCTGCACAGGACATGGGGGAAGCACCCCACGGCCCGCCCCAGGGTGCTCAGGGGATCACCAAGCACGGCCACACTGCAAGAGCCCCCACCCATTACCACAGCGCTGGACAAGACTGGACAGAGCCAAGGGGCACACCCCAAAGCTCCCTGCTGGGAGGTCAGAAGCAGCAGGAAGAGTCCCGTGACTCCCCTCGCAGACCATCAACGCCTCGCGGAGGCTCGGGTGGGCATGGAGGCCAGCCCTGGTCAGAGGGGGCTCTTACCACGTTACACTCCCTGCCGCTTGGCCCAGGAGCCCATTCCCTCCTCCACAGCTTGCTGGGGTCACAATGGCAACCCGTCACAAGTCGGGCCTGGAGGCCCAGTGGAGGAGGGTGGGGTTGGTCCCATCCCCTGGCTCTTCCCCAGCTCCCAGGCTGCAGGCTCCGGCTCTGCACGCCCCGCCTCCCCCTGCCCCGCCTCCCCCTGCCCCGCCTCCCCCTGCCCCGCCTCCCCCTGCCCCGCCTCCCCCTGTGCTGGATCCAGTTCCTTCTCATGAGATGCCAGTCCTGCGGGGTCAGGCCGCCTCACTCAGTAAGCCCTTGTCTGGCCATGTCGGCAGTGACCCTGCTTCTAGGTGAGCCCACATCCTGGGGTGCGGGCTCAGGACTCCAGCACTATTTGGGGGACACAGTTCAACACCTAAGACCTCCCTGACCTTCCTCCTGTGTTTGACTCTGGACTTGTCCCCGGGACTTGAGCAGGGCCGTGAGCGGTCATCACGCCTGCCCTGCAGATGCCCTCAGTGTGTGCCTGGCCTAGGCCCTGCCCCTCCTGTCCCCTCCCCCCTCCCTGAGGACAGTGTCCCCAGGTTGTGGGTCCCCTTCAGCCTGGGATCTAGGCAAAGTAAAAGACACACAGGGCCCAGCAGAGCCCAGGAGGAGAGAGCAGAGCTGCAGCCACCTGTGCCCTCGAGCACACGGGAAGGGGCAGCTGCCGGTTGGCATAAACGCCTTAGGTGGGGGATGTTTGTCCTGCGGCCAAAACTGACTATTACCCGAACTTTCCATGTAATAATGGCTGGGGGAACCTCAGATGCTGGCATGACGGCGGTGCTAAAAACTCCACCACACACCATGAAAATAGGCTATTATTTAAAGCACTTTTACTGCTAATAAGAGCTTAATAGCATCGGCTTCACCATAACCTGATCAGAGATCCACACGGGTGAAGGCTCCTGAGACGGGACTTACAAAGACCCACGAATCACTCACGGAGTTTCTGCTGGAAGCACTGGGGTGGGGGTGGGGGTGCTCTGCAGGGGGCTCCCCCAAGGGCTGGAGATTCCTGGGGTGTCTGAGAGTAGGCAAGGGCCCAGCTGGACCTGGACCGGCATCGGGAGCAGATGGCACAGTGATGCCCTCTACTTCGTCCAGGGTCCTGGGCATGACACTGCCTGGGGACGGCTCTCGTCACTGCCACCTATTGGGAAGGCCACCGAGTCTGCGTGCCCTGGCTCCCGGGCTCAGGAGTGCACTGGGAAACCAGGCCTTTGACTCCCAGGGCAGAGAACTTTGCGTGGACAGGTCTTTGGGTGCACGGTGCAGGTGACCTGCTGGTCCATGCTGCTCTGAGCTCTGCCTCACAGTCGCGGGCTCCCGAGAAAGGGTTGGGAAAAGGGACACCTCCACCCGCCTCGTGCTCTCAGGCTCATGGGACACAGAGGACAGGCCTGATTGCCCACCACTCCCTGCCCAGGGGAGCCCGACACCAGCGTCCCTCTCACAGGAGACGGAGGCCCTGCAGACCCCGGAGTGAACCTGGGTCTCTGGCCTCTGATGTCCTTGACTGTCACACGTGAGGTGAGCAGATGGCGACTTGGGACTCCTAGGAGCTCCCCTGCCGAAGCTTCCACCCACCTTGATGGACCCAGAGCTTGGTTCTAGGATGACGCCCCACTGTGGCTGGCGCTGACTCTCCAGGGCCTGCTCATCTGACGGGTGTCCCCCCAAGGGGGTGGGGGGCGGGTAGGGCTGATGGGGGGAGGGGGCCTCCCTCCCGGAGCAGCCCAGCTCTGCTCTGGGGCTCAGGTAAGCGGGGAGCAGAACCGGCCTCCTCCTGGGGTGGGAGGAGGCCACTGGCGCCAGCTGGAGGAGGCCGGGGGCCGCAGGGTGGGAAGCCGTAGGTGTGAAGAGCAAGCCCAGTGTCCAGGAGGCAGGAAGCCAGGAGAGCCACCTTGCTTGGGCTGGGGGCTCTGGTCCCGAGGACAAGGGTGGGGGAACACACATCCCCAGCAGGGTCAGGGCCCCTGAGTCCTCCTGTGTCCAGCCTGGCTCTGGTGGCCATGCCTCCTTCCCGGAGCGCCCCCTGCTCCCCTGTGAGTGAAGGCACATGGGCTCTCTGGAGAGCTGGCAGAGCCTGCAGGGCTCTGGGTCTGATCAAAACTGTCAAATCAGGCAGAGGCCTAGGGGTCAGTTGAGTGGGAGGACCAGCCTGTGGTGCTTGGCTGACTGGGAACGGGGCTAAGAGCAGCGGACCCCCTGTGAGAACTCGGGGTTCTCTCTGCGTCCACCTGGCCCAGCTCTTGGGGCTCGCCACAGGAAGGGGTTTTCTTTGCTCTTCTGCCAGAAGGGGTGGTCGCGAGGACGCCATGTCCCCTGCCAGGCGCTATCCCTGTCTGGGCAGCCCTCCATTCACCATGGGGCGGGTGAGGGAATAAGGAATGTCTGTCCACCAGACAGGCCAAGGATGTGCTGACCCCAGGACCCTGGTCCAGGACCTTCTACCTCCAAAGACCCGTCCTGAGGGCTGGGACGCAAGGCCCCTCTCCCAGGAGGAGAGCAGAGACTGAGGCATGGCCAGTCCTGAGCAGCGGGGGCCAGGTACGGAGAAGCAGGGCTGGGGTCCTGCCCTCCACACTGTCTTTGCCTCCTGGGCCTCAGCTCTCCTGAGGTCAACCAACGGGAGTCTCTGTGGGGACCACGGTGTCTCGTCCACAGCTGCTTCTCCAACACGCCGCCAGCCTTGCACCCGAGCAGGTGTGAGCAGGCACTCCCAGGCTCCCCGCGGTCACCAGGCTGAGGGACAGGCAGACAGCGGGGAAGGTGGTACCGGGGGCAGCCCACGAGCCCCTCGGAGAGCCATGGGGTGGGGGGCCCTCTCGTCCCTCCTGGGGGTGGAGGGGCCTCTCTCTCGTCCCTCCTGGGGGTGGAGGGGCCTCTCTCTCCCTGGGCCCCTGGAGGAGCTCTCTCTCGTCCCTCCTGGGGGTGGATCCCCCTCCTCATCTCTCCTGGGGGTGGAGGGACCCTGCTTTTCTCTATTGGGGATGCGGGGACCCTGCCATCCCTCCTGGGCCACGGAGGGGGGTCTCTGTCCTCTTTCCTCCTGGTCCTCCTGGGTGTGGAGGGCCCTGCTCCTCTCTTGCAGGACACACGGCCACCCTGGAAGCCGGGAGGGTGCTATGATTTTCCTGTGGCTGCTGGGACACAGGACCACAGCCTGGGCGGCTGATGACCACAGCAACGTGTCCCTCGCAGTTCTGGTTCTGGATGGCAGAACTCTGAGGCCTGTGTCATAGGTGGGTCCTCCAAAGCCTGGGGAGACTCCTCTCCCCTCTCTCGGAGTCTGGTGGCCATGCACGGCCAGCAGTTCTTGGCTGTGGGCGCGTCACCCCGAGCTGCACCTCCCTGGCCACCGGGCAGTCTCCGTCTCTGTCCTGTCTTCTTGTAAAGGACATGGGATCAGAGCTGGTCCTAATGCGACATGACATCCTCTTAACTCGTTACATTGGAAAGACCCTGTTCCCAAGCAAGGCCACCTTCTGAGATTCTGGGTGGACACCCTTCGACCCAGCACAGGGAGCGAGGGACAGGAGCTGTGGGGGGGTGGTGGCGGGTGCAGTCTGTCCCAGTTGGAGACTTCTGGCCTGGGGTCTCTCTGCTTTGCAGTGGGGTCCTTATGCCTCAGCTGCTGCCTGGGCCTCGGGGGATGGAGGAGGAGTCCTGCCCTCCTGGGTGAGCGGCCCCGGCCGAGCTTCTCACCTGCCAGGGCCAGTTTGGATCATCTCATCCAAGGCGCCTCTTTGGAACTTATCAGAGAAGATCAATGACTAATTCTCACTTGAAAGCGGTCCCTGCTAAAACCCACACTTTGAGCTTCATAGTTCTCCTCTCCGGCTTTTATGATCCAGATTAGTTTCCTTGAACTGTGGACACAGATCGATACGTCTCAGAGGAGTGTGGCACCGGAGGCTCCGCGGCCAGGCAGCCCATCAAGCGCCGCTCACTATTTTAGACACTTAACAAGGTGCTGGTGGCTGGAGGGCCCTCGGCGACTGACGGGGCTGACAGTGGCCGAGCGGGGAGGGAGGAAAGCTGTCCTCAACTTTTAGTTGAGAGTCAGGAGGCCCCGGCTCCGCAGGTGGCCTCTTGTGGTTGAGCAGGAGATGTGTGTTTCTCCCGAGGTACAGGCTGCTGGGGCTGGTGGGCATCTGCTGGGACCTCGGTTCCAACGTGACATCTGGGATCAAGGCTGGTGACGCTCAGTGAGCTTGCTTGGGGAGGTGACGGGGTCCTGAGCCTGGAGGGGCACTCGCCTGTCACCTGCTTCGGGGAGAGGAACCCGGTGCTGCTCTGCTCCCTAGTGTCCTGGGAGGGGACGAGACGAGACGTGGAGGCAGCGGGCGGTGAGCCGGGCCCAGCAGCTGTCCTCAGGCTCCGATCGAACACACATCCGTGCTTTGAGCTTCCCCGGCTCCCCTTGTGGGATGGGCCCCCAGTCCTCGCACGCCATTTTGACTCTGATGCTCCGTGAAATCATTTCCCCAGAGCAGGCGACTTCCGCAGGAATGTTCTGGAAGGCAGCTCCAGCTTCCCAGACTGAGAGTGACTCAGAACTTCAGGTTTACCTCCCAGCAGAAGTGGCCCTTAGGAGCTCTGGGTGGACCGGAAAGGATCCAGCATCCAGTTGGCTCTCCCCGACTGGCTGGGTGACCTCGGGCAAACCAGTCCCCTCCCCAGGACCCCACTCCATCATCTGGGAGATGCTGGTGCAGCACCAACTGCTGTCCCTTCCCTAGGGTCCTGCAGGCCACGTGAAAGAGCAGGGTGCCTGGGACGCAGATGGTGAGCGGTGGGGGCCACTGGAGTGTGTCCTCTGGCTTCTGTGTCTGTGTGGTGACCAGGGGCCCGTGTCTGGGAGGAAATGTTAGTTCTCTGGAGAAGCCAAGACTCAGCCGCAGAGCAGAGCCAAGCCAAGCCCAGGGAAAGCAAAGGTACCAGGGCTCGGGTCCCTGGTCACCAAGGGAGATGGGTCCCTGAGCTTGCTCCTGCAAACGCTGCGGGCAGCCGTCTTTGTGCCAGGCTCGAGCCTCGGCCGTCACAGGACAGGCAGGAGGCCTGACCTCTTGGGGCTCAAAACTCTCATGGGCCAAGCGTCTACTATCCGACCTTCAGTGGCTGCTCTCGTTGGCATTGTTGGGATTGTCACTTGTGGCACTGGGGAACACGAGTTATCCCTGGTCAAAGCCAAGGTACTGCAGGATCAGATTTGCCTTCCAGAGGGGCCTGGGGAAGCCTGGCCTCCTGCAGCAGGGGAGGAGGGAGTCGCCAGAACCGGCCGGGGCCAGCCCTGCCCCAGCCCTTCCCCAGCTCCCTGCAAGCTTCTGGCCTGGGTGGAGCTGACTCTTTGGGAAGGGGAAGCTGCAGGCAGCCTCGCTCCCTCTTGTGGTGGCCAGGGATTCCAAAGCTGAGTGTCGGGCTCAGGCCGAGTGTGGGGGGGCTGGGGACTGGGCGCAGGCCAGCCTCGGCTTGGGTGCCTCTTCCCTCCCTCCGCTGCCTGGCTGGCCTGGGACCTCACACCCGTGTGAAGCTGGCTGGCTCAATGGCTGACGCCTGTTGACAAGAGCAGGTCTTTATGGCTCTTGCTGGACAGTGCTGAGTCCAGCGTGGCCACGAGCTTGGGTAGATGGTGTTGAGGGGAGAAATGGAGACCACC
Source organism: Callospermophilus lateralis (assembly GCF_048772815.1). Taxonomy (NCBI): domain Eukaryota; kingdom Metazoa; phylum Chordata; class Mammalia; order Rodentia; family Sciuridae; genus Callospermophilus; species Callospermophilus lateralis. The sequence goes on along the minus strand of NC_135311.1, from coordinate 141,568,070 downwards.
ATCCACTGTCTTTGTTTACACTGCTGCAGGTGTGAGATGGGGCTCCTGCTCCAGGTGTGGGAATGGTGGGGCACCAGAACACCCAGGTCACCCCCCTACACTTGTTAAAACAGAAAAAGGGGGCCCTGCACCTGACCGGGGGACCACGAGCCTCCCCATTCAGAGAGTGCCCTTCGGTGACATCCCCAGAGGTGGCCCCAGTGTTTGGTGCTTAGGGAAATGTTGAGGCTGAAAGTGGCTGTGGGGTGGTGGGGCGTCTAGTCTAGTGTCCCCAGAGGGGCTTGTGCTAGACGGTAGAACAACTTAGATGAGTGGATTCCAAGGAACCGGCTGAGCCCTCCCTCACCCACTGGACTCTGGAGTTTCCTGTGGAGAGGAGGTGGCACTTCCCTGGGGCCGTTGACTGCAGAATTCTCTCTGAAGATGCTGAGATGTCGGGCAGAGTCGGGTGCTGCTCCGGCCAAGCCCCTGTGGTTTCTCATTCACTCACTCAGCAGAGAGTCTGCGAGGCCCCCTGGTCCTCCAGGGCCTCCTCAGCAGAGGGTGAGCCCCACGCACGTCGCTGCAGCAGCGTCAGGTGGATAAGAACTGCTGGGAGATAACTGTGGGAAGCGGCAGGAGCTGCCAGGGAGGCTGCAGAGCCTGCTCTCTGGGTCTGTGTGAGGAGCTGGCCGGGAGGAGCGGAGAGGGCGGTGCTGTTCCTGCAGGGCCAGTGGGTACAAACGCCCGGGAGGCAAGGGGGCACAGGGTGGCTGTTCCAGAGCATCTGAGGTGGCAGGAGCAGGTGGCAGGTCAGAGACGACTTCTGGGCGTCTTGTGTGTGGTTGGAGCTGGCTGTCCCCCAGGGGTGCCGGAGCCTTGGGAGGGTTCCTGGGGATCCCTTCATCTGAGGGACGCCTGAGAACATCTCTTGGCCACTGGGTGGCGCTGCTCCTCTCTGGATCTCTGCTTCTCAGAATGGGTCGACCTTGACCTTGCTCCCAGGGGGGATTTTGTGGGTGTGTGAGGTAATCACCTTCTCATTCAGAGTTCACTCCCCAGGCCTGCTGGAGGGGAGCCGGAACCTTCTAGAGAGCTCAGCCTTTGAGCTGCTGGAGGTGGAAGGATGGGGCCTTGGGTGTTCTCTGTGAGGGACAAAGAAGGAAGAGAGTACTCGGGAGCAGAGTACAGGCTGTGGCCATTTGTGCAGGAGGGTTGCATCTCCTAGCCTCCCTTTCAGCAAGCCTGGGACCCTGTGACTGAGCGTGGCCAGTGGGAGGTGGACGTGGAGGGAAGGGAAGGCCCTGAGATAGTAGAGTCCTGGACAGGGGGCCCAGGCCCACGGGTACCTGTTAGGCAGCTGGTGAGTGCCATCCTGGCGGCGTGTCCCCACATCCTGCTTGTCTGAGACGGCAAAGGGAGCGGAGCGGATGACGTGGCCAGGCTCAGCACCTCCAGGCCACAGGAGAGACCTGGTCTCATGGTCTCGCAGGCCTGGGAGGGACTTGGGGTCAGCTCCTCTGAGCCTGGGCCTCCTCGGTTGCAGAGAGGGTCTGTGGAGCTCCAGGACTGATGTGGATACCAGCGTCCATGGACCTCAAGTCCCTCTGTAATGGGGTGGGATTTACATGCGCCCTGCACACGTGCCCCTGAGTGCCTTGACTCCAGGTGACCAGGTGAACAGTGGTCGTGATGCACTGTTTAGGGACTAAGGACAAGAAGCAATCTCTGTCTTGGTGGAGACACAATCATCTTGGGCTAGCGGCCTGGGATGAAGCCGGGGCCCAGGGAGCCGTGGGGGGCTGTGGCGGGTGAGTGGGCTGCACTCAAGCAGGCTCAGGGTTGTGCTTGGCGTGTGATCAACTCGGGTTTCGCTTCTGAAAATTCTGGAAAACATGTTTTGAGTAGTTTTGGTCTGAGGTTGGTTGGATCTGTGGACGGATGTGGGGCCTGGGCACGTGAGCGCTGACCCTGCAGCTGTCTCGTCGCTGCGTGGAAAGGAAGTCCATAGAGCAACGGGAAGAGAGCAGTGCAGTCACCCCCAGCCTGGGAAAGCGGCCGTCACGGCGGAAGCCAAGCGTGCCACAGAGGGGGTGCTTTGGTTTTCGTCACAGTGGCCGCTCTCCCTGGTGTGGGCAGGTGTGGGCAGCTGTGGGCCCTGGGAACCCCCTGCAGGGGCAGCTGGGAGAGCCCTGCCAGGGCCCCCGGTCCCCAGGGCCCCAGAGGGTTCTGGAGCAGCTCAGAGCAGGAGTCTTTGATCCTCCGCTCACTGTTCTGTCAGTCACAGCTAACGGGACTGTTCCAGGCCACTTAAACGCCACTTGGACTCTAATGGAGCCATTTAGCCCCATGTTCTCAATTATTTTCAAAATTTAAAAGGCACGTTAATGATTTCTGAATGGTTTTGATGAAATCTCAATTAGAAGCTGGACTTTGTCTCCCGTGGGGGTGGGCCTGGGGGTGGGGGGCAGGGAGTGCCAGGAGGACCGGGGGACGAGGGGACGAGGGGCGTGGCTCTCCTCCCAGCTCAGCCCAGGGGGAAACCAGCTCTGCTGACCTCGAAGGCCCTGCCTGCAGGGTCCAGCCTCTGCCCAAAGGGAAGCCCTGCTGGCCGGAGGCCTGCCTTCTCACTCAGGTCCACTCACCTGGCGCCCACCAAGGCCATGACCCTTCGTGGCCTGTGCAGACACAGGACTGACCTCGGGACAGGATGTAGGACCGTGGCGGAGTCATCAATGCACCTGGAGATGGGCTTCCTGCTGCCATCTGCCTACATTCGGTGGGAGGTACAGGGAGCGGTGGCTGCGGGGCTCCAGGATGAGGCACTGTGTCCTGGAGAGCTCGGGCTCAGCCAAGGGGCTGGGCTGGGTCCTCCAGGCAGCCAGGAGTTTACTGGGCACCAGGGAAAGTGGCTGGGCTGTGGGGGAGGCTGGAGCGGGCCCTGTGTCTTGGAAGGAGGGCGGGATGACGGGGGCAGCATGGGAGGAATGGGGCCGTCATCAGGTCAGGGGTTCACAGAACCCCTTTGCGCTCTTTCTTCACAAGTTCCACGTCTGGTTAACGTCAGCTGTGCAGGTTGGAGGGGTGCAGCGTGCTCGTTCCTCGGGAGGACACGGCGCTCGCTGACCACGTCCACGCAGCCTCACGCTCCCTGGAGGCCCAGAGAGCCCTCGTTGGCTCGAGTTTCTGCACAAAGGCGGCACTGGAGAAATTCAAGACTCACGCTGCGTTTACTGATCCGCTGAGAAGAGCAGCAGTGAACCCGGGTCCCAGTCTGCGGGGGGCTAAGCGGGGTTACAGCTCCTCCCGCCCCAGACAGTGAGGCGTGGCCTCGTCACCCGTCTGTGTGCGTTGGTGTTTGCCTTACCAGAGGACGGCTGGGCGCTCGGAGCTGCTTCCCGGCTGTCGCATCATGCTGTTTGTTTTGGGGTCAGACGAGGCCGTGGCTCCACGGATCCGCGGTTGGCAAACAGGGCGTTCAGGTGCCACGGCGGTTCTGCTGCGAGACTGAATGAAGACAGGTGAGGGCTAGACTCTCAGGTAGCGGCCAGGGGGACTCGGCAGCCCTGTGGATGACCTTCCCACCCGCAGTGGACTCGTACCCGTGTGTGATTTGGAAGTGCCACACGTGGGCCACTGAGGTGCTTCACTGTATTCTGCAGGTCCCCAGGACGGGGACGCAAGTCCAGGCTTAGCTTCTCACTCCTCAGGCCCCCTCCTTCTCCCCCAGGAAGGCCTCCCCCGTGGCGGCCATGGAGCCCCGGCTGGTGGACACAAGCCTCCCAGACCCCGACCTTTGCCGACAGCCAGCCTCGTCATGACGACGAATGCTGTGGCCACCTTCCTGGCCGGCACAGCCTCCCTCCGCTCATTTCTGGGACGTGTCTGCCCGAGGCCCAAGTCTGAGTAGCCCGAGTTTGTCCCTTGGCTGCTCCTTGGAGCACAGGGTCCTGTGGCCCAGGGGCTTCTTTATGCCGGGCTCAGGCTGTCTCCCTACATTCTGTTTGACCTGGGCAGCCTTGCGCTCGCTTCCCGTCCAGTCACGTGTGGTGACTGAAACCACAACAGTCAGGGTCAGCATAACTTTGGCTGCCCCAGGGAGCCCACCCCGTGCTGCTGGAGCCCAGCCCTCCACGGCCCCGACACCGATGTGTGGGGCGTCTGGGCCCCAGGCTCAGAGATCCAGGCTGGGCAGCTCTTCCGGCCTGCAGCTTCTCTGCCTGGACCCGGTGGCCGTTGTGGCTCTTCTGGCTGCGGGGAGTGCTCGAGGGACTGGCCAGGGAGTTGGACACTCCCCTGGAACACCTCTTGTAGTTCTGCCTCAGCCCACTGGCCAGAGAGGCCACCCGGGCTCCCTGAATGTGGGGACTGGAAGCTGCCGGAAGGAGAGGAGCAGGTGTGGGGGCCCACAGCTCAGCCGCCTGTGCCCCCAAGGGCTGGGGCCCTCCCGCCCCTGAGCCTGTCACGGGGCAGCCAGAGCTTAGCCATCCCCCTGCTATGGCCTCCTTCCCTGTGCCCGGGCCGCTGTCTGTCTTCACGTGAGGAGCAGCTCCCCGTCCCACCTCCCTGCACCTGCTGGACGGTCAGGTGGACAATGGAGCATTCAGGTCCTCCATGTCCAGAGCCTCTGCTGGCTCCAGCCTCACTTCTCCCAGGCTCCCCAGCACCGGGAGTGTCATGGTGGGTGGAGACCTTCCCTGAGAAGGACTCACAGCCTCTGCCCACCTCTGAGAATGTGACCTTGGGGACACCTCTCCCTCTGCCCACCTCTGAGAAAGTGACCTTGGGGACACCTCTCCCTCTGCCCACCTCTGAGAAAGTGACCTTGGGGACACCCCTCCCTCTGCTCACCTCTGAGAAAGTGACCTTGGGGACACCCCTCCCTCTGCCCACCTCTGAGAATGTGACCTTGGGGACACCTCTCCCTCTGCCCACCTCTGAGAATGTGACCTTGGGGACACCCCTCCCTCTGCTCACCTCTGAGAATGTGACCTTGGGGACACCCCTCCCTCTGCTCACCTCTGAGAATGTGACCTTGGGGACACCTCTCCCTCTGCCCACCTCTGAGAATGTGACCTTGGGGACACCCCTCCCTCTGCTCACCTCTGAGAAAGTGACCTTGGGGACACCCCTCCCTCTGCCCACCTCTGAGAATGTGACCTTGGGGACACCCCTCCCTCTGCTCACCTCTGAGAATGTGACCTTGGGGACACCCCTCCCTCTGCTCACCTCTGAGAATGTGACCTTGGGGACACCCCTCCCTCTGCTCACCTCTGAGAATGTGACCTTGGGGACACCCCTCCCTCTGCTCACCTCTGAGAATGTGACCTTGGGGACACCTCTCCCTCTGCCCACCTCTGAGAAAGTGACCTTGGGGACACCTCTCCCTCTGCCCACCTCTGAGAAAGTGACCTTGGGGACACCCCTCCCTCTGCTCACCTCTGAGAAAGTGACCTTGGGGACACCCCTCCCTCTGCCCACCTCTGAGAATGTGACCTTGGGGACACCCCTCCCTCTGCTCACCTCTGAGAAAGTGACCTTGGGGACACCTCTCCCTCTGCCCACCTCTGAGAATGTGACCTTGGGGACACCTCTCCCTCTGCCCACCTCTGAGAATGTGACCTTGGGGACACCTCTCCCTCTGCCCACCTCTGAGAAAGTGACCTTGGGGACACCTCTCCCTCTGCCCACCTCTGAGAAAGTGACCTTGGGGACACCCCTCCCTCTGCCCACCTCTGAGAATGTGACCTTGGGGACACCTCTCCCTCTGCCCACCTCTGAGAAAGTGACCTTGGGGACACCTCTCCCTCTGCCCACCTCTGAGAATGTGACCTTGGGGACACCTCTCCCTCTGCCCACCTCTGAGAATGTGACCTTGGGGACACCTCTCCCTCTGCCCACCTCTGAGAAAGTGACCTTGGGGACACCTCTCCCTCTGCCCACCTCTGAGAATGTGACCTTGGGGACACCTCTCCCTCTGCCCACCTCTGAGAATGTGACCTTGGGGACACCTCTCCCTCTGCCCACCTCTGAGAAAGTGACCTTGGGGACACCTCTCCCTCTGCCCACCTCTGAGAAAGTGACCTTGGGGACACCTCTCCCTCTGCCCACCTCTGAGAATGTGACCTTGGGGACACCTCTCCCTCTGCCCACCTCTGAGAATGTGACCTTGGGGACACCTCTCCCTCTGCCCACCTCTGAGAAAGTGACCTTGGGGACACCTCTCCCTCTGCCCACCTCTGAGAATGTGACCTTGGGGACACCTCTCCCTCTGCCCACCTCTGAGAAAGTGACCTTGGGGACACCTCTCCCTCTGCCCACCTCTGAGAATGTGACCTTGGGGACACCTCTCCCTCTGCCCACCTCTGAGAATGTGACCTTGGGGACACCTCTCCCTCTGCCCACCTCTGAGAAAGTGACCTTGGGGACACCTCTCCCTCTGCCCACCTCTGAGAATGTGACCTTGGGGACACCTCTCCCTCTGCCCACCTCTGAGAATGTGACCTTGGGGACACCTCTCCCTCTGCCCACCTCTGAGAAAGTGACCTTGGGGACACCTCTCCCTCTGCCCACCTCTGAGAATGTGACCTTGGGGACACCTCTCCCTCTGCCCACCTCTGAGAAAGTGACCTTGGGGACACCTCTCCCTCTGCCCACCTCTGAGAATGTGACCTTGGGGACACCTCTCCCTCTGCTCACCTCTGAGAATGTGACCTTGGGGACACCCCTCCCTCTGCCCACCTCTGAGAATGTGACCTTGGGGACACCTCTCCCTCTGCTCACCTCTGAGAATGTGACCTTGGGGACACCTCTCCCTCTGCCCACCTCTGAGAAAGTGACCTTGGGGACACCTCTCCCTCTGCCCACCTCTGAGAAAGTGACCTTGGGGACACCTCTCCCTCTGCCCACCTCTGAGAATGTGACCTTGGGGACACCTCTCCCTCTGCCCACCTCTGAGAATGTGACCTTGGGGACACCTCTCCCTCTGCCCACCTCTGAGAAAGTGACCTTGGGGACACCTCTCCCTCTGCCCACCTCTGAGAAAGTGACCTTGGGGACACCTCTCCCTCTGCCCACCTCTGAGAATGTGACCTTGGGGACACCTCTCCCTCTGCCCACCTCTGAGAATGTGACCTTGGGGACACCTCTCCCTCTGCCCACCTCTGAGAAAGTGACCTTGGGGACACCTCTCCCTCTGCCCACCTCTGAGAATGTGACCTTGGGGACACCTCTCCCTCTGCCCACCTCTGAGAATGTGACCTTGGGGACACCTCTCCCTCTGCCCACCTCTGAGAAAGTGACCTTGGGGACACCTCTCCCTCTGCCCACCTCTGAGAAAGTGACCTTGGGGACACCTCTCCCTCTGCCCACCTCTGAGAATGTGACCTTGGGGACACCTCTCCCTCTGCCCACCTCTGAGAAAGTGACCTTGGGGACACCTCTCCCTCTGCTCACCTCTGAGAATGTGACCTTGGGGACACCCCTCCCTCTGCCCACCTCTGAGAATGTGACCTTGGGGACACCTCTCCCTCTGCCCACCTCTGAGAATGTGACCTTGGGACACCTCTACTTCCTTCTGGGCCTTGGTTTACTCCTCTTTGTGAGACGGGTCAGCTGGATGTCCCTGAAGCCCTCCTGTCCCCGTCATGCCGTAAGGCTGCCTGACCTGCTGGGCAGTGGGATTCTGTTTGTTGCGTGGTGAATGACTGTCCACCAGGATTGCCCCCCACCGCGGCCCAGGAGCCGGCTGTGCCCTACGCCGGGCAGCGCTGTCTCTGTGTGTGTCCCGTCTCCGTCTCCCTGTGCTATCCCGTGGGCACGCCCTCCCCTGGACGTCCAGGCACGGGCACCTGCACACCGGGGTCTACAATTAGCGCGAGGCCCTTGAACTGCTGGAGGGAACCTTCAGAGGTCAGGCTTCTGGGAGGCTTCTGTGGAAGCAGAGGGTCTTGATGCCCGGCAGTCACCACAGTGGTGCGGAGGAGGCGCAGGTGGGGCAGTGAGGGGCTGTGGGATGATGCACCCCGTGAGCCGGGTCTGGGCCTGCGTCCTGCCTGGTGTCCCCTCAGGCAGGCCACAGGGCCCATCAGCACCAGAGCAGAGGCTGGCCCCCAGGAGCCTTCTGCATGCCACCTCCTGCCTTCCTCCCTGAGGAGCCCGCAGGTACCCGGTCACTCCTGTGGGGGTTCCGCTGCACTGCCCCCTGCTGGCCTCGGAGGTTCAGTGGGCTTCTTTGTGGTCCGCTCAGCTCCCTGGGGCTCAGGGCAGGGAACTGAGCTTCATTCCTGGAGAGGGAGGCTCTTCCTGGGGGGGCTCCCGATGAGCAGGTGGCACCTGGGGACGAAGACAGAGACCAGCTCCGTGACTTGGCCAGTGCTGAGTGTCGCGGGGCCCAGTGCTGGCAGCGAGGGAAGGCTGGCTCCCGTGGAGACTGGGCCATGTGGCGGGTGGTTATGCCCTCTGCTCCGTCTCAGGGCCACCAACTCCCTCTGGCCATCCTTTAGGTCACCCCGAGCAGCGTGGAGCTGGGGTTCGGTGTCCGGCTGCTTGGAAAGAAGCCAGCTGGAGACCAGGGGCACCCTCACGTGGAGAGGAGGACTGGATTCGTTTCCAGGAGGGTGGATGGTTGGTCACTTCCTGAGCCTCCACTTATTGTGCCTAATCTGAGACACGTGGTGGATCATCAGAGGCTGAACCCGGGGCTTGGAAACCTACTGACCGCGCTCCACAAACCACCTGCTGGAGATGGCCAGGGACCAAGGGCAAGGCTGCTCCACCTCCTCCGGGTCCTCGCCGTCCACCTCTTCCAGGTCCTTACCGTCCACCATCCATCATGCCGGGCTTGGCTTATTGCTGGTCACAGCCGTCCTGTTCCCTGGACACAGGGGCCTCGGTGTTCCCTTGTGCAGGGTCCATTCAGGGCAGGGCATGTTTCAGCCAAGCCCAGTGTTTCACTGAAGAGCTGACGGCTCCTAGGGCTTCCTCCATCCTGGAGTATTTTTCTGACAAGTTTGGGGGAAAGGCGATGGAAGATGAGACAGTGAGAGGGGACGTCCAGCTGCTTCCCTGCTCTGGAATCCACTGGAGGCAAAGACCAAGCCCAGGCCTCGGGCCAAGTGGGGCTGTGTTTCCTAACAGGTGGATTCTGGAAGGCGGAGGGTTTTCCGTGTCAGAGGGGACTCTCTCCCTAACCTTGACCTGACCTTGACCTCCTGCCTGGAGTCCTGTGCTCCTAGGTGTCCCCGTCTCTCCCTCCCCAAGCTGGAGGCGATGGAGTCGCCACGTGTCCTCCCAGGGCTGCAAGATGCTCCCGTCTCAGGAAGGCAGAGGGTGCAGAACACGGGTGTCCAGACGCCCCCAGAGCACGGCTTCCCGGGGCCTGAGAGGGGCTGGCCCCGCCAAGTCAGCCTTCACGGGCTCCACAGCCTGCCTCAGTGTCCCAGTGCTGCTCTCTGCCTGCCCTGGGCTGTCCCCCTGTGGGTCAGCCTAAAGGGCCCTGAGAAGATGGCACCCACCACTGAGGGAGTGCAGGGGGCGTCCCCTGATCTCGGGTCTCGAGGGGCACCCACCGTCCGGGCAGCATTTTCTTCCTTGTCCACAGCTTGGCTCAGAGCAGCCTGTGGAGCCCCTCTCTGCCCAGGTGTGGCCTTTGGGGCCCCCAGATGGACGGTGCTTCGTGAATTAACTAAGGCCACCCAGGGGCGCCAAGTCCTTTGCGGAGGCTGAGCCAGGCCTCGGAGCCGCTGTAGGGACATCAGTCTGTATTTTAGGTGGGGAGAATGGCCAGGAAGAACGGCACCTTTCCACTTAATGTAACTAAATGTCATCGCCCGCCCCCGGTTGCCACTCAACGGAGAGCAACGGGCGGGGGTGGGGGTGGGGGTGGGGAGCGACCGCGTCACCTGATTCATGACCCTCGCCTCCTGTTTATCATAAACCCATCCTCAGCGCCACAGAGTGCGCTAATTGGGGTGGCTGGTGACGTAGGCCTGTGATTTAGGAGCTGACACTTCTGTCCAGGGGCTGCTCGGCCTGGGTCCTGCAGGGGGATGAAGAGGCCACGGCTGGTTCCCACGTGGTTCCACTTGGCAGGCCCCTCCTTGGGAATCGAGCCTGTGGGCGTGGGTGGTCTGGGTGCATGGGGGGCACTCATAGGTGGTGGCCTAGAGATGGACAACGCTCTCCGCAACTCCCCTCCAGGGCACTGGCTGCTTCCTGGGTGACTACCATCCAGGAAGTCCTGGGGGAGGGGGTCGTGGGCAGCACAGGTGGGCCCTGCCTGCGGACCCTCCCAGCCTCACCACGGGACCCTCCTATTCCTGGGTAGAAGGTGGGTGCAGGAGGTGTCCACAGCCCCCACCTGGCCCTCCTGTGGGCACCTTAGTGATAGGCTTCCTCACTCCCAACAGGCAGGCAGAAGTCAGACGGCCAAAAGGACAGGTCATTTGGGGACCAGTGGCCTGGACAGACAGATTGAAAGTAGGTGTGATTTGGGAACAAAAAGAAGCAAAAGCTTGGTCATCAAGGGGCGGGTGCTGACCCAGGCACAGGACCATCCCCCACCAGCGGAGAGCAGAGAGCGTGCTCAGAGAAGGGCCCCCTCGCCCGCTTCCCCGCCCTCCCGCTCCTGCCTGGCTCTCCCTCCTTTCTGGGGCTCTTTTTATTAATTTGAACGGTAAAAAGCCAAAGCTCTATGGAATCCCACCTTCTCCCCACCCCTATAGTTTATTAAAAACCCAAAGCCTAGCAAATCACTTTGATGAGCAGCTAAGTGCCCTCCTGTGAGCCTGTAGCGGCTCAGCTGACAGACGGTGGGGGCTGGGCAGCCCCTGTTCCCCCTGCCCCATGCCCAGCTCTGTCTGCGACGGCTGCCCCCTCCCGTGGACGAGGTGGTGTCTCCATTTGTCAGTCTCGGGAGGAATGATGGTTTATGTTCCAGCACTGAGTGTTTTTATTTGCCAATATCTTCTCCTCTCCGTAAGAACCGTTGGTTCATAACTTCTGTTATTGCACAATATTATTTACCGACCTCGGCGTAAGGGACGCCAGCTGGGGGAATATTTGTTTGCACGGCCCCCACCCCCATCTCTAAATAGAGTTTCCTGGGGCTTCTGAAGGGCAACATCCATCAGGCTTCGCCGTGGTGAGCTGGGGAAGCCCGTCTCGGTCCTGTTTTCTGAGCATTCGCTCTCCATTGTGTCCACTGTGTTGTCCTGAGGATGAAGAGCTCTTATCCCGCTGTCACTTGAGTTACCAAGCAGCTGGCTCCCCAGAGGCGGCTCCCGAGAGGCCTGCTGTGCTGCTCCTGCTGCCCCATGGGTGTCCAGTTCTGCCAGAGGTGGTGGACCGTCCAGTCAGTGTTGACATCGCAGGCTCCTCCTCTGGAGGATGCGGTCACCCAGGTACCGAGAGCATCCTTTTCTTTAAAAAGCTGAACACCAAAGCTCATATCTGACTCTACTCTCCCTGAAGTTGAATTTATTGGTACAAGTGGTCTTACGAGAGTCCAAATTTAAGCCATCCTCGTGATGGATCCCTTATTTAAAAGATTAAAGCCATGGGAGATTGGGAGCTGTGCCCGAGTCCGGGATCCTGCGACTCTGAGGCGGTGGAAACTCAATCACCCACAGGGACTCGCGGCTCCCAAAGTCCAGGGAAGGTTTGCTTCTTCATCCAAGAGGCTTGTTCGTGGCCACCAGAGAGCAACTGGAACCCCAGGTGGTTCTCCTCCACATTTGTCCCAAAGGCAGAGGACAGGGACTGGCAGTGTGGCAGCTCAGAGCTCTGGTGGCTTGGGAAGGGCTGCTGTGTCGTGGCTGTGGGGACGAGGTCTGATTGGAACAGACTGGACTCCATTCCACAGGAGGAGGGAGGGTACATCACGGGGGACCCTAGAGCTGCTTGTCCTCTCCCTACGGAGAGCTGTTCACCAAGTCTTGTGCCCTCAGTCCCCAGGCACAGGGCCAGCCACACAGTGGTCATCCCACAAACACTGTGGAAGGGATAGAAGGGGGACATGTGGGCTCCATTCCTTCCCAGGTGTCCAGGTGGCTGCTGCCCTCCTGCACCTCCCTCCTGAAGACGGCGGCCAAGGCCCCGCGTGCCCAGGGGGCTCTGATGTTAGCCTGTGGCCCACTCCCTCGGGAACGTGGGAGCACTGAACCAGCTCCTGTGGCTGTTTGCACATGCCGGGCGGGCGAGTGGTGTCGGCAGCCGAGCTCCGCCAGCGTGACGGACACGTGTGGCTGGGAGCCACCGCAGGCCGTGCTCTGGGCGCTGTGCTCACTGTGGTTGGGACTGGGGACCTCCTTCCTGCTGACCCCCTGTGGCTTTGACCTCACTGTCTGGTCTTGGAGTCCCAGGAGATCTGGGATGTTGTGGTGGCTGTTTGGCTGCTGCTGCCTGACATGAGCAGGTGACAGAGCCAGCAACGGACAGAGCCAGCCCTGGCCTGGTCCTGTGGTGAGGCCTCTTCAGAGCAGGGCAGGCTGGGCCCAGGGTGACCTGGAGACCCTGCGGGTCCCAGCGGTGGCTGAGGAGAGGGCAGGGCCAGGTAGCTTCCATCCTGCAGAAGGGAGAAGGACCTGACTTGTCCCAGCTCTGGGACCCTCCTTCCCGCTCCTTGTCCCCATGTCCTGGCCAGCCTCAGCACTTCCTGCCTCCCTCCCTCCCACGGGCTCAGGCCCTTAGCTCCTGCGTCTCTCCCGAGAACCGTCCCAGGTCTTGTCTCAGACCCGCCGTGGCCCACCCTCCTACGCTCCACCTACCGCCCTCCTGGCCTGCAGCCTCTCCCCTGGCCCCTCTGCTCCAGGCCTGCTGTGCTGCCCCCGCTGCCCCCTTCCACCAGCACTTCCTGGAGCCTGGTCCTGATCCTGGGCCTGGTCCCAGAGCTCCCCACCGGGATGTTTCGGGCCCTTCTGCCCCAGCCTCGGCCATTGTGTGTGTGGTGAACCTCTTCCTGCCCTCCAAGTTGAGTCTCAGGGCTGTGTGTCTGGTTTTGACCTTGGAGCTATACTCCACCCCCTGGACAGCTGGCCATGGAACATTCTAGCAGCCTCAGTCCTGCCTCCCCTTGCCCTTCATGCTGTCCTGGAGGACAGGAAGAAGGAGCAGCGGGAAACTTGTTTCTGTTTGGTGCCAGCCTTCCCTACAATCACGGAGCTGTCAGAAACTTGTGCACTCAGAGATGCCCACAGGGCTGGCCTGGGCCGGATGTGGGTGTAGGGCTCTCCTGTGAGGAACCAGGGAACAAGCCAGATGGAGGTTCGAACCATCAGATGGCTTCAGCAAACAGGGCAGCCTCTGCACAGCCAGCCCTCCTCGCTAAGCGCCCTGGGGACAGAGGCAGATGAGCTCCTCTCCTGCTGCCTGGGCTTAGAGCAGCTGAAAGAGGAAGCAGACCCAGGGAGATGCCCACGTGACAGCCACTTCCCGAGTATAAGGTCTTGTTTTGTCATCATAGAGCCAAGGGCGTTCCTGGGCCAGACGTATGTACCCAGAGCAGACAGGTTCTGTTCTCCCGGCCCCAGTTCCTGCACCCTGGGGGTCGGCCTCTTAGCTCAGGTCTGACCTGGAGGCTGCTGGGTCAGGTTGGGGCTGCGGCTGGAGGTGGGCCTGTCGGGAGCTGGAATGAATGTATGCAGAGCGACCAGAAGGCAGAGGGCAGGGTGCGGGCCTCCTCTTTTTGCAGCCCCCGCCCCTCCCGCAGGCCAGGCCCACACTCCCGTCCGGGAGGGCCTTCCGACCCAGGGTGGTTGGTCTCCCCACGGGGCTTTTTCTTTCTTAAAACCCTCAGGCTCCTGCCCAGCTCCAGGTTACCCTCCTGCCGCTTGAGAAGCTCAGGAGATCCCACTCTTGAGAGTAGACAGAGGTCTATTTGGAAGAGATTGTCCTTGTCACTGCCTTGACAAATTCTCCCCCAAAGGTGACCTTCTCCAGGAGCCCTCACGAAGGGCCCTGGACTCCCAGCAGGCTAACCGCACCTTCCCTCCCCTCCCTGCACAGGAAGTGGGCTGGCAGGAAGGCCCAGGGAGGAGCCGCAGGGAGACCCTGGCCTGGGGGGGCAGCACCTTGGCCCCTGCTCAGGCTGCTCCCCGGCCTCGAGGGCGATGGTGCTGCAGAGGGTCACTGTGCTTCCCCGCGTGTGGAGATGAGGACAACTGCCTGCTCATCTCTGGCTGGGACGGGCCCTGGGCAGCACCCTGCCCTTGAAGCGCCTCTCCGTGCCCCAGATGGGCAGCGGGCAGAGCCTTCCTCCTGGGAAGGGAAAAGCCCCGTGTGCCCCAGGGAGCTGGGTGGGGAGGATTCTGTTGGTGGGAAATGAGGGCTTGGGGTGGGAGTTGCCGGGAATAAACGGAACAGGAGGACGTGGCGGATCCAGGAGAGCCCTGTGGGCAGCAGAGGGACGCCAGCAGGAGCCTAGCAACGCGCTGGCTGGACGCAGTGTCTCCTTTCCTTTTTAAAATGTTTACTCGGCAGCTTTATCGTGATCCCGTTGGAGAGCCACACGATCCACCCACCTGAAGAGCAGTTCACTGGCGCACAGTGTATACTCAGAGCCATGTGACTGTCACCGCAATCCATTTACAGCACTTCCATCGCCCCCAAGGAAACCACCCGCCCATCAGCGGTCACCCTCCATCTCTCCTGTCACTTCTCGCCAGCCTGGGGCTACACGGACGCACTTGTCCCGGGGTTTGCCTGATCTGACATCATCTCCGGGAGCTGGGGCTGCTGTAACAGGATTCCTTGGATGGGGGCATGGACAAACAGCAGGATCTCATGGCTCCCAGGTCTGGAGTTACCCAAGACGGAGGCCCAGCAGCTCTGGCGTCTGGCGAGGGCTCCGCTTCACAGGGCTTCCTCCCGCCTCGTCTTCCCGTGGCGCAGGGAAGGCCCCGGGCCCTTCACCAGGACACTGCCCCCCCAGGCCCTGCCCCCCAGCACCGCTGCCCTGGGGGTCAGGCTTCAGCTCGAGGTGGGGCACAGACATGCAGGCCACTGCGCATTTCTTACAGACTCAGGACGGGTGTGGCTTTTCAGGAGTGATTTCTTAACAAGAGACAAAAAAGCACAGATCAGAACAGAAGACACACTCGCCACGTTCAACAAGCAAACAAAAAAGAAAAACCAAGAAAGGCCCAAAGATGTCCCAAACGAGGAGAAGACTGTGGGCTGGGGGAGGAGGTGGACGGAGAGAGAGAAGTCTGGCAGAGCCCAGTGCTCCCGGGGATCTGGGGCACGCGTGGCCCTGGGCTGGGCTGTGCGGGGTCCCTCCCACACCAGGTGCCTTCTCAGGGCTGCACAGCCTTCCCTGAAACGCCCCGAGAGTGAGAGCCGCCAGCTCCAACGTCCTCAGCCTTCTCTGACAGGTGGTTTCCATGTGGCGCCTCACGTGGTAGAAAGTCTGTGGGGCCTTTGTAGGGCACCGTCCCATCACCCTGGTGGCCCTCTGGAGTCCCAGAGTCCCCATCTCCTACACCATTGCAATTCAGTCCACGGCACCTACCTTCGAGTATTATTTTAAAAAATCAGTATATTGCTCCAACTGTAATAACGAGGAATGGGAAGAGAGTGATGTAGAAGGACAGGATTTTCAGTGTTTCACATGGATCAGCGAGACCGCGAGGGTGATGTCCCCAAGTTGAAGCAGGCATGCTGCGCTAGCTCCTCAAGGACCCGGGGCACTGCCCCTTGGGTGCGTGCCTCTCTTCCCAAGGAGGAGCCAAGGACACCCTTGCTGCGAAGGAGCTGGTGTTCACAGGAGATCCATCAATGTCAGCAGCGCTGTGGTCTTAGAGCATGGAGTTACGCCCTGGGGAATGAGGAGGATACGTCACCCTGCAGGCACGTCTGTCCT
The DNA here is from genome assembly GCF_048772815.1 of Callospermophilus lateralis. Classification (NCBI taxonomy): domain Eukaryota; kingdom Metazoa; phylum Chordata; class Mammalia; order Rodentia; family Sciuridae; genus Callospermophilus; species Callospermophilus lateralis. Next base: position 141,552,232 of record NC_135311.1, on the reverse strand, counting down.
CCAGGACTTGCAGTAGAGGGGAGGGGACGGTGGCAGGGCTCTGGGTTTCAGGTGGCACCTCTTCTCCCTTGGTCCCTCCCAGGTGATCACAGTCTTGGGAGCATGGAGTTATCTGTGTCTGGGTTTGTTTCAAGTTTCTCCAGCAACGCCTACGGTCCTCGCCTGGGGCCAGGATGGGGACCCTGGAATCTAGGACACTGGCTGGGCCTCATCTCCACCGGAAGGTGCAGAAGGGAGGCCGGCCGCAGATACACACACCTGCCCGGGTAGGTGCTCCCTCCTGCCTCCCTCCCAGCTGTCTCCAGGCTGGAGACGCCACCCAGGTTGTCAGGATGAGGACAGCTGCTCTCAGCACCTGTCTCCGTGGAACCCTTAACGTCCCCGTTTGTGAGCACAGTGGGGCTGGGGAGGGTGTCCACACGTCCACTGGGTCCTGGAGCCGCCTTGGCCACAGGCTGTGCATGGCCTGCTTTACCTGCTGGGAAACAGGGAGCCTGGGGTGGACCTGCTCCACACACAGCCAGGCCAGGGGGGCCAGACGGAGGCCTGAGAGGCCCCACTGCCCAGAGCTGCCCCTGGGGGGCTGGGCTGAAAGACCGGTCCCAGGAGGTCTGGGGTCCTTGCTGCCCTCGCAGGAGGCCCCCTTGGAGACCAACCAGATGTCCAGTTTCCAGGGAGACACCGGGTGCTGGCCACGGGCAGTCAGGAGAGGCAGCTCCGCGCTCCCCCGCTCCGAGGTCGCACTCCTCCCCGCCGCTTGCTCAGCCTGAGCCCAGAGGCCCTGCGTGCTGGGCTGGGCTTTCTCCTGGCAGACTCCTGGGTCTTCCCGGCCAGGCAGTGCCCCTCAGAGCACAGCAAAGCTCCCTCTGTGGAGAGGCCTTTGGGGACCTCCTGCCACACCACCCTAGCTCCTGGGATGTCTGAGTTGGGGCATGGGGCAGGGCCCCAGGCTCCCATTGATTCTGTGCCAGCCTTGCATGGCCTGGGGACTGGGGGCGCAGGGATGGTTGGGACCTTGCCACACGACTGGCCTTGTCACCCGGTGGGGCCTGAGAGCAGGCTGTGGGGGGGACACGGTCCCCTCTCGTGGTCCACAGCTGAGTCCTCCCCTGTGGCTTAGATCATGGGGGCTCCCTGGGCTGGGCCTTCTGAGCGTGTGCCCCCTGTCCAGGCCCTTCCTCCCTGGCTGCCTCTAACTGGGTTCTCAAGACCCCCAGCTGCCTCCTGTACAGATATTTCTTTGGGAAAGGGATCTTCTACAGCAGGTGGATGGAAACCCAGAGCCCCAAGGACAGTGCCTGTGGGCAGAAAGCCCCCTCTTGGGGAAGCCTGGAGCAAGACTGAACCCCTGCTCTGGGTCCCACCACCCCAGGATCTGGGGCCGTTGTCCCCAAGGCTCTGGGGTCCCCCACCCTCCCCTAGGCTCTGGAGACCCCTCCTGCAGCCATGCTCTGGGTTCTGTCCCCTCTCCTGCCACCCTCAGCCTGCTCCCATCTGTGTGGGCCTTGCCCTCCTCACACCCCAGCCATCCCCTCCTTATGCCCCCTCCAGCCACGGAGACGCTCTGCAGGCAGTGTGGGCAGAGGCTCTGCACACAGCATGCTGCCCAGGCTGCCTGGCCCTGGGCACAGCAGGAGCCCTGGGCCTGCAAACACCATTTACCACTTACATGGCAAAGGGGGTTTTGCGGGTGTGATTAGATGAAGGGTCTTGAATAGGAGCAGCCTATTCTTCAAGAAAACTTCCCCCGCCCCAGTCCTTTCCCCAACTCACTCCAGCTCCCAAGGGCTTCAGGCCATTGGCCCCAGGGAGAATAAAGTCGCTGGCAGAGCTCTCGAGATGACAGTAGGGAAAGGCGGCCACAGCCTCCTTTGGCTGAGGATGGTGTAGACGAAACACAGCAGAGCGCCAGGCGTGCGCATCACGTGCAGGGTGTGGGTGTATACGTGTGTGTATATGCCTATGTACACTCACACACAGGTGTGCCTTTGCATACGTGTGAGCCCACATCTGTAAGCACCAGCACTTACATGTACACACACCGTGTGAACATGGCATGTGTGCACACGGATGCTTGCATGTATACATCAACACACATGTGTGCAAACTTCAGCACATATGCACACACATGTGTCCCTGTGAGCATGTGATCACTTGAGCATACATGTGTACAAATACGTGTGTCTGTGTGTCCATTCAGATGAACATTGTGCCTGTGTACACACATGTGAGATGTATGTGAGCACAGCATGTATGTGCACAGGCGTGTTCATCTGAGTAAGTGTGCATAACACTTGTGCCTAAGCAAACATGCCCGTGCATGTGGCTATGTGTATACATTCATGCAAACACTGTGTGTCACAAATCACTCATGTGATTGCATGTTTGCATTTTTGTGCACATTTTGCACACATGTATTCACACGTGAGCACTGGAATGCACATGTGCCTACTTGTGAGTATGCGTGTGTGCATACACGTCTGGTGCTTTCAGGGACGAGCGGGGAGGTCCCCTCTTCTTACTTCCAGGCGTCCCAACCCTCAGCACAGCCAGCCAGGAAGCACACTGCCGTCTGGGTGCTGCTGTCCTGGGCGCACCCTCCCCGCACACCTGCCAGCCCCGTGGCACGCGTGTGCTGTCCCTGTTCCCCGATTTCCCCAGGCCCAACCCCAGCTGAAGAGCCCTTGAGGTTGCCACCATCATCATATTCATCACCATCACTATTACCCGTGATCACCAGCATCATCTTCATCGCAGTCATCACCATCTCTACCACCATTATCTTCACCATCACCATCATCATTAACACCATCACCGCCACCCACCCCCATCATGATTCTCCTGGGCATCACCTGGCTCAGCAGTAGCTGCAGAGGTTTAATGCACCATGGCTGTGAGAAATGAAAGGTGGCCAGATGCGCTGGACCCGATAAAGGAGATGTTAATGGTGGCATCGGGTGCTATTGCCAGCCCTGCTCCACAGACAGGAAGCTGAAGCCAGGACAGGCTTGTAACCCACCAGTGTCACACAGAACAACAGGATTCAAAGCCGGGAACCCTGATGCAGCGCTTACCCTGGAAACACGGAATTCCCGGAAGGGGGTGGTTTTGTGGTGTGACTGTGGAGGGCTCTATTGGACTGCGTCAGGTAGGGGACTTTAGGTGGTGATTTTACGGGCAGTGTTTATTCAGGGGCCAGATTCTAAAATGGAGAGTGTACTGGGTTAAATATTTTGGAACACGCTCACAGATTAGTAAATAAAGAGTAGGATGCTCTCCGGGAGAGCTTTGACGATGCCGAGGTGGTAAATGGGATTCAGTCTCCAGCACTGAATGCTGGCAGTGGCTGGCCAGGCCCCGCCCGGCTGCGCAGGCCCTGAAGCTGTTCCCAGAGCACACAGATGACTGGCTGCCGGCAATCCCGTTCTAATGCTTGTCTAAATGTTTCTCATCTGGTCCTTCTCCTCCTGGAGCGTTGGGAGCAGTGCTGAGCAAGGCTCCCTTTAGGGCAGCAGACTCCGGGAAAGAGCCGAAGCAATTCTCAGCTCCCATGCAAGACGGATCCCCTCCCCCTCGTTATAAAACACCTATTATCCCCTTTATCTGCAAGCGGGAAGCGTTATTTCAACTGACAGCCTGTGAGAAATGTACCACGATATAATAAAAGGACCAGAGAGGCACTATTTAATGTCAGAATGACAGATGCTTCAATTAGGCAGACAGGACGATTTCTCCCCAAAATAGATAAAGATGAAATTTTTATAAGATTGTGCTGTTTGTGTTTATGGTACGGTACAGTTAGCTTTCATTACATTATAAATTAAAATAAGAACTCCTATTTCAACGGCAGCCAACCATCTTGCTAATAATATTTCAACTCAAAGCCACTGTTTATCGAAGCCCGGGTCCCCTTGCCGGGGAGGAGTGGTCTCCCCAGGTTTCACTCTGACACTCACACACCCTTTTCCACCGGAGGCGGGGAGGGTGTGTTCCAGTTCTTTCTGACTAGAGCTCGCGCAGATATTTTTTGACCTGTGAAATTTTCCTCTCTGCCTGGTCCAGGTTTCGTGGTGCTGCACACAAGGCACCCATCCGGCTGGTGGTCAGGATTCTGCAGGACTGGATGTCACTGGCTGCAGCTCCAGGGCTCTCCACCTGGCGGGACCTTCCGGCTGTTCACAGCTGCAGAAGGTTACACGGTTCCTTTCCTTCCCTCAGACCCGCTGAAAGGTTTCCTCCATCAATCCTCGCCTCTCCGCTGGTTGAAAGAAACGTTGTTGCCAGTGACCGCCAGGCACCGTTTCTAAAGCTTTATTTCCAATCGCTTCTTGCTTCTGCATTTTAGGGTTCTACATTATCCAAACAGGATGGGAACACACTGTGTTTGATAATTGGAAAAAGGCACCAGCTCTGTGAAAACATTTGGAATTATACAACCAGACGCCTGATTCCAAGAAAACAGCAGAGGAGATAACATGGGGCTTCTCCTACGAAAACTGCACAGAAGTAGATGAAATGTAGCAGCTTAGGGTGGGGGTGGGAAGGGAGAAAGAGAGGAAGGGGGGGGGCAGGCTGGGGAGCCAGGGCGGGTCTGGGAAGGGAAGTGCTCACTGGGTGGGTGTGAGGCCCATGGGGTGGGAGGCTGACTCTTAGGAGGGCGGGTGTTAGCAGGGTGGGATGGGGACAGCTGTGTCCCCCCAGGAGGTCACAGGAGCTGGTCTGTGCCCAGATTCCCTGTGGGGGTGGGGAGAGGCGTAAAACTGAAGCGTGGGAACGCAGCCTAATCCCCTACACCGACCGACCCTGTGGCAGCCAAATTCATTTCACCAATGTGACTCTTCACCTGGACACAGATGTCTCCACAGCGGGAACCACACACGCCTGAGAGTCTTAAGAGCCTTGCATTCTGGAGGCTGCCGCTAGATTTTTGCTCTGCCGCGTCCCCTCTGCTGGGTGTCACCTACTTGGGACCATTCTCTCCGCTGCAGGTGTGCTGACTGCCCCTGGGTCCCCGAGCGTCCCACACGTCCAGCCTCCTGGCGTCCATCCTGCGTCTCTGGGCCCAGCTCAGCGCCCACACCTGAAGCAGCCCCCTGTACTTGGTGGGTTCCGTGGACACGGCCCACCAGGCTCCTGCTGGGCTCTGCCCCAAGCTGTAAGCAGAAACTCACTTTTAATGAATGGACACAAGGAGGACGCGGACACCTTCCGTCTGGTCAGATTTTAAGAAATTAATAGCTGATTTAAGACGCTCCCCTCCGGGCCAGGGTGCCTCGTCCTCTGTGAAGCTGCGCTGACGTGGGAGGCGGAGCTGATGCTCTTAACAAAGGACTTCAATAGAGAAGGTTTATCACTTCTGTCCCAGTGTCGGCCCCTGTGGAGAGCAGGGGAGCTGCTGGTTTCCAAAGCCCCTTTCAGGGAGCTCTGAAGAGATAATTAGAACCTGGGCGGAGGAGAGTGGAGGGGGACCTGGAGAGGAAGGAAAGGAGGGAGAGACGAACCTCCAGGGGTGAGGGACATGGGGTGACGCCTCAGTGTCACCAGGTGTGCAGGAGGACCCGGAGGGGGGACTCACCTGGCCTCCTGCTGCACCTGCTGCCCAGAGAGGACAGGTGGGAGGGGCCACGTGGGCCACGTGGAGTCTCCCCTCAACCAGTCCTCCTCCAAAGTGGTTCCTCCTCATCCTCCCGGCTGATAGGAAAACGCAGCTGCCCAGAGAGGCCCGCCCACCGGGCCCAGGCCACAGAGCCGCAAAGGCAGCGTGCAGTGGGATCTGGGGCAGTGTGACTGCGTGGTGCTGGCAACGAGGGCAGGGGCGGGCTGGGAGACCCTGCTGTGTGTGGACGTGATCTGGCCTAACCTTTCTGTGGGACCTTAGAGCTGACTTTGCACTGAAATATTCAGTACTACAAGGCGGTTCAAGGGACACCAGGTCCCCTGCGTCACACACCTGAAGCTGCCCAGAGTCACACCTCCCTCTTGCCATTCCCCACACACTCAGGGCCTCTTCCCTACACTCCCTGCTCCTCACTGGACGGGCAGAGCTCCTCCTTCCAACAGAGCTCCCCATCACCTCCTGACTTGATCCTAAAACGACCAACACGTTCCCAGGGGAAAGAGCAGCCTCTCCAGAGTCGGGGTGTTCAGAAAACCCGAGAGAGGACGGGGATTTTCCCAGGGTCACGTAGCTTCAGGGAGGCAGAGGCAGCTCCCATGGTGTCCAGGAAGAGGCCACCACGTGCCAGGCAGGGCAGCCCAGGGTGAAAGGCCAAGTGAAGAGCCCGGTGGAGCTGGCTGCGACCTGGGTCCTGGGACTGGCATCCCCTCCTGGGATTGCGCTTGCCCACATCTCTAGGGCGAGGATTGTGAAGAAGAGCGTCAGTTCACCCCTGGGCTCCACGTCCCTGTCCCCAGTCACTGTGGCAGAGCTCACGGTGATGGACAGGTGCTGACTGAGCCTTGGGATGCTCAGCGGACTCCACGTTAAACGCCCTTCATGGAGTCCTGTACCGGCTTCTGCCAGGGAGCGACCTCTTTAGACCCCACCAGGATCCTGCCTTGGACCCGATGCTGGGCGTGGCGTTGGGAAGAGGGCGCTCTGTCAGTCTTGGGAGGCAGACTTGGAATGACCGTGGGAGGGGCTGGCGTGGAGCCCGCTGGGTGAGGGTGCCACCGGAGTCTCCCTGCTGCTGGAGGAGGGGTCTTCTGAGTACTTCCCAGGGGCACAGCCACTGGCCATGAGTACTTGTGGGTCTGGGGTCCCGGCCCTGGAAGCAGATGAGTGGGTGAATTTTAAAGTCTTGTACCTCCCACGAGGGTTTGGACGGTATTCCTTCCAGAATAGCACCACTGAGCCGAGCCTGCAGCGTGGTGGGGGCAGAGGGAGTGGCCTTGGCCCAGCTCATGCCCAGCAGCAGGAGGTCTGACCCCAGGGCAGCCCAGGCCTCACAGGAATATCTGCTGGACCTGGAGCCCCCAACACCATCCTGCACCCCCCCAGCAGGAACGGCTTCCGCTGTAGCCAGTTCCTTGAGCTTCAATCCGCCCTGCAAAGATTAGTGTTCGAGGAGCATTTCCAAATGCCTGCCTCTGCTTTTATTTAGCTGTGTTTGCCTACGAATCAGATCTAACGATATTCTACTTAATTTCCCTCTCTCAAATAGCATGATGCTTAATGTAAACCAATTACTACAATTTTGCTTTCTAAGAAATCAGGAAATGTAATCAGGGAGATGCAACTGGTTTGCTTTTCATGAAATTCCATGTGCAGCAGCAATGGCAGAGGCAGGGGGTAGCCTTGGGGGAGGACGGAAGGCGTGCGGTGGGCGCATGTCAGAGACGTGCTCTGTGCAGCCGTGAGGGATGCGTGTGTTTGTGTGTGAGATGGAGCTCCCGGGAAGACGTGCGGGCCTCTGTGTGTGCCTGCACCCACCCCTCTGCGTGTGTCTCCGTGTGAGCCGTGTGCATTTATCCAAACCCGCATTCGGGTCCCAGCACTGAGAAAGCGGGGCACGGGCTGGAAGCCAGGGTGGGCTTGGTGGCCATCTACACAGGCCCAGAGCATCACGCACTTCACGGAAGGTGATCAGACACAGCCTAACTCAGAAACCGAAGGGCCGCCGGAGATGTGACCACAGCTGAACTTCTGGGCAGTTGGCTTCCCATAAAGATTGATTGGGCATAATAATAGACATTTTATTTTGAGTCTCCTTTTTTATTATAAATGATAATCATGCTCCTCCTCTGGAGAGAGGTGAGCGCTCTAACATGGAGCAGTGGCCCGGAGCAGCCACGCAGAGCTCAGCCAAGCCTGCAGGGAGGAGAGGAGGCTCCCTCCCCGGGTGTCCAGCTGGTCTGGGGAGCCCCGGACACACCCTCTCCCTGCCACCGCTGGGACACTAGCGGCCTCTGCCTCACTGAGAGAGAGATTCTCTAGCCAATCGCCCCTCTGGCTCTGACTATCCTCAGCTGGTCCTCTCTGCTGCACTCTCCTGCTGGGTCCTTGCTCTTGGGGGCAGGGTGTCAGCCGTCCAGTGGCCTCACGGTGGTCTCCCTCCTCAGGCCTGGCCAGGGCAGGTTCTCTCTGGTCTTTCTCCTTTCCCTCCAAATTCCCTAATCGTCCTTGACAGTGCACCCCACCTCCAGCCCCCAGGAGTGGGAACTCAGCGGCCAGCAGGAAGAGCTGGCCACCCTCCCCTGGGGTGTCCACAGGTACTCACACCAACCCAGGTGTCCTGGGCTCCGAAACACAAGGTCCTCTCTGAGAGGGTCACCGCTGTTCGTCCTAGGGGCTTGGGTGGGCCCTCAACTTTCTTCTTAATCTCTCCATGAAGTAGAATTTAAATAGCATCCCATCAGCTCTTCCACTAAATTAAAAAGTTGATTGCTTTCCTAGTTGAGCAATGAAATGGTGTGGGGCCTGATGTCTTGATGGATGTGTATTGCGCACAGTTGCTAATCAAGCCACCAACATGCGCGCTGCCCCCTGGCGCCTGCAGCTCCGTGCCAGGCCAGGCGTCTGCCATGCTCTGGGGACCCAGCTGGTGGTAGCTTTAGACCTTGTCAAGGCCCCAGAAGAGGCCGGGCCCACTCACGACTCACCTCCCTTCGTACCTGTCTTGCTGAAGCCTTCTGTTAACTGTGTGGCTGTGACCAAAAGACGCAGGAAGAGCAACTTAGAGGAGGAAATGTGGGGGGGCCCATGGTTCAGAGGCTCAGTCCATGGTTGGCCTGCTCCGTTGCTCCAAGCCTGAGGTGAGGCAGCCCATCACGGTGGAAGAGAGAGAGAACAGGTTACAACCCCAAAGCCACTCCCCCGGTGACCCACCTCCTCCAGCCACCCCCCACCTGCCTGCAGTCACCACCCAGAACAGAAGTCCTTGTAAATCAGTCCATCAGATGGGTTAACCTGCTGGTCAGTCCCAGCTCCAGCTGAATCATTTCACCCTGAGCATTCCCACATGGTCCCCCCCACCGCCTGGCCTGACGGGGCTGGCCCTGCTCACTCCAGGCCGCACCCCTGGTCAGAAGCTGCAGCAGAGCCGTAGGTTTCCTGAGAAGGTCCCCCTGAGATGGTGCTTCCCTGGGGAACGCTGTGTAGGTGGCACCTGGGACACTGGGGAGGGTGGAGTCACAGGTTTCAGCCATGCCCACGTGGGTCCACCTCTCCCTCTGGGGGGGCAGCGGAGCCCTGAGGGCTGGTCAGGAGTGGGGGCAGAACAGCGAGTGCGGGAACCTACTAGACTGGGCTGAGCTCTCCTTGCTGTGTTGGTGATTCAGTGGAAAGGCCTGGCCCCTGGCAGCCAGCACGTGCTCTAGCAGGCTGCCCTCCCGTCTCCTGCTGGGGAGGCCGCGGTCAGCAGGGTCTTCCTCTGCTTGGTTGCTGCCATCCCCGAGGGAACCTAGGGCCTCAGCCCGCGATCCCCTCCCTTTACAGAGAGCCTCTCAGGCCTGCTCCCAGGCTGTGCTCGGAAACACCCGCCGGACTCCGCCCCGTGTCCCCAGGGCCCGGCATCACCAGCCCTGCTCTCTCAACACCTGCGCCCTCTTTCACAATGGACCTCAAACTGGAGGCCGAAAACCTCCTCTGAGCTCCCCGGTGCCACTGCCCCTGAGATGCCGGGAAGGCCCAGGTCAGTGCCCGGTTAACAGGCCTCTCCAGAGGCAGGTGCCTGGCAGACACTGGGCCATGGGTGAGGCCGAGCTGAGGGCTACAGAAGCTAGTGCCTGCCGCCTAGGAGGGTGGGTGTTAGACACCTGTAAAGCAGGGTCCTTGGGGGCTGCAGGAGGAGGGTGCTCAGGGCCCCCATGTCGGCCCCCCAAGCTGGCATGAGGCCACAGGAGGCGAGCTGCACATCCTGACCACTGGCTCCCTCCTTCCTTCTTTCCCCTGCCCCAGAACCACCCTCTGGGGCCAGGGACTGGAGAATCGCCACAGCACTGTGGAAAGGGGCTGGCCCAGCAGGCACCGGGCTCCCTGGCCAATGTCTTCTTCCCCGTGTGCAAAGCCCCAGGATTCTACTTGAAAACCAAACAGAATCTCTCCCTCGGAAGGAAACGATCCCTTGTGTCACATGTCCCAACGGACGCTGCCTGGGCCTGTCCTGGGTCTTCTGGGGAGACCAGCTGTGTCTATTCAGAATGGACATCATCGTCTTGTCACTCGTTGTTCATTTGACATGATTGTGGGACCTGCAGTCACAGGTTCAGCCTCACAAGCCATCAAGGAGAATCAAGCTCGCGACTTAAGAAAGACTCAGGTCATACACAATTTCCCGGGCTGTCTGGGATTGTCATCTAGCAACGCCGCTCCTGATCAGAGTGGCGACTTGTGCCCTGTTTCACCCCCCGGGTACTGAATGGTCTCTGGGGCACATGCTGGAACAAAACGCATGTGACTCTCTGGGCTCTGCAGTGAAGGCGGCTCGCGTCTCGGGCCTGGTGAGCAGGGGACCGGGACCTGGCTTCTGAGAGCAGGCTGGGCACCTTGGAGCCACCTGAGCTGCTTGACTTGGAACATGCCGCAGGGGACAGCTTCCTGTGGCCACCACCCACGGGAGCAGGACCAGACGAGACCCCAGGGCTGTAACACCCCCTGGCCTGGGTGCACGGAGGCCCACCTGCCTCTTAGCATTTCTCGGGCCTGGCCAGGCCTATGTCCACTGTGGTCCCTGGTCTGCTGGAGGCCTGTGAGGCCACTCTGCTCACTGGCCCCTCTGTCCTGGTGACGTGTCTCTGTGGGTCCTGGCTGAGGTGGGGGAGAATGTCGGGGGTTCACAGGTCCTTCAAGGGGGCCAAGGCCAGCAACAGTCTTTGGTGGCAGGTTGATGGACGGGAGCCACTGATGAAAGCTGAGCCCACCAGTACCTCCGTCCCCTGGCACACAGGGTGCTCCCAAGGAGGGCCTCAGCCTCGGGCCTCAGCCCCCACTTCCATCCGTCCAGCCCTGCCGTCTCCCGCCCTCCCCAGGCTGCTCCTGAGGGGCCAGCTGAGCTGCTGAGCCCCGGGCCTGCACTTGGGCCTCACAGGGAGGCCCCCAGGCCCCACCCTCCTGAGGCCTCCCCTCCCTGACAGCTCCACCTGCTTCACCCCAGCTCACCTGAGCCTCCAGCTCAGCCTCCTTCTCTGACTGTCCCTCTCCAGTGACCTCATTGTGTCCTGTGGTCAGCGGGATAATGAACCCCAAGATGTCCATCTTAATTCCCTGAGTCTACACGAAGATGGGACTATGTGAAGGGACCTGTACGGGGGTGTCCCTGGTCCCCCTGGGTGGGCCCCGGCCACACGAGGGTCCTGGGCAGGTGAAGGAGCATCAGGGATGGGGAAGGGCGGAGGAAGGCTCCTGGGGAGGCCACCGTGTGGTCCTTCTGCAGAGTGGGCCTGGGCTCCAGGGATGGGGCTCGCAGCCCAGGCCCAGTGGGGACACTTTGAGAGCGTCACAGCGCAGTGGCTGGGGAGGTGAGGGCGACTGCCCAGGGCGGGGCACAGCCAGGGAGGTTAGCCCAGCAAGAGGACGGGGAGGGACACAGCTGCTTGATGGGTTGCTGTGGGGGAGGGGGCTGTGCGGTGGCCTCTGAGGGGACGGAGCTCCTGCCCAGCTGGGGGGTGGACGGGGGACTCTGGCACCGGGCAGTGCTCCTCTGTCACTCTCATCTTAGTGAGAGAGAGACCTGTGGCTCTCCTGTCCGGGTTCCCTGGTTTCCCCTCAGGACCGCCGGCCGAGAGCGTGGGGAGCGTGCAGCCTGGTGACCCAGAGCCCAAGGGCTTCTCTGGCCTTTGTAGAGACACAGATCTGGACTCCTGTGGCCTCTGGTTCCCCGCCTGGCGGGTGCTTCTCAGCAGCCTAGGCTTCCTTGCCTCCTGGTGGTTGAGAAGCTGACCCCGCGGTGGAGCCCCGACTGGAGCCTCCATCACAGGGGTCCCCAAGGTACTGGGCCAACGCAGCTCCGCCCATGTCCTCTGGCGCTTTCCTCCTCTGCCTGTGGCTCCCTGGGGGCCCCAGCTCAGGGACAGTCCCCGGGGGCCCTGGGCCCAGCCTTCCTCCGCCCCAGCACTGTGGGTTCTGCATCAAGCATGCCCCCGCCCCCACACCCACTCCTCCTGGCCCTCCCCGTCCCACCTGCTGGGCTTGAGATGACTCCTTCCCAAGCCTCTCTTTGTGTGCAGCCATGGTGGCCCTCCAAGGACACTTCTGCCAGCCACACCCCCGCTGGACTCCACTGCCGTGATTCTGGCCCCACCCGAGGGTCCTGGCTGCCTGTCACAGGGCGGACCCTGCACAGGTGTGGTGCTTGGCCCCAGCTCCCGGCCCCGCCCACAAAGTCCCTCCCTGCAGGCTCTGCCCAGGCCTCCAAGGCAGTCCCCACCCTGAGTGGCCCCACAGGCCACCCACAGGCCTCTGCCCTGAGCTGACTTCCGGCACCCCGAGCTCTCTCTGCCCAAGCCCACCCTCAGGCATCCCCTCTTGCCCAAGCTCTGCACCTGGGTGCCCTTTCCACCCCCTTTCATCCTCACCCTGACCACAACTGAGGCTGCCCCCTGGACTGCCCACCTGGATCCCCAAGTCCAGGGAGGCGCATCCTCTGAGCTTGGCAGACAGGAGCGTCCTGCCCCTGGTTGCCCCTTCAGGCTGCTGGCCCACCCAGCCCAGCTCAGCCTTGAGGGTGCTGCACACCTGGGGCAGCTTGGGGCCAGACCCAGGAGGTCTCCAGAGGTCCCTTGTGGGTGGAGGGGCCACCAGGCTCTGAAGGGCAGCCACACGCTCGGAATGTCTCCCAGCTCCCCCTCTGCATTCCCTTGAGGAGCCACGCACACGCACGTCGTGAATCTAGAAACTTCCTTTTGAAACCTGTGAGGGAGGCGAAACCCAGACTTGCTGTGTCAGCTTATTTCTGTGAACCACCACAACAAGCCCTTCCAGGTGTCCTGGGGTCAGATCGGCTGAGCGCCCGGCTCCTGACTCCGGCCTCCTCAGTGACGCAGACTGTGGCCCTGCCTCCCCATCCGCATTTCCAGAGTTGAGAACCTGGGCACCAGCTGCCTCTGCTCAGGCCGCAGGTCGAGCACCCTTCCGTTTCCGCAGGAGTCAGCATTTTGTCTTTCATAAGTTTCGGGACAGATCAGCACCAGGTCAGGGAAGAGCCCACACAAGGCCGTCTTGAAATTTCTGGTTAATTATTCATGCAAATAGCTTTCATCCATGGGGCGGTGGTCTGGGAAGGTTGGCCTGGCAAAACTGCCCTGGGAGGTCCAGTCAGGGCCTCTGCCCTTTCTGAAGCTTTCTTCAAGTTCTGGTCCAGTGTGCATTTTCTCTCAGCCAACCCTTTAAAGACTCTGCCTATGCCTGGTGAGGGACCCCAGCCCAGGGCCGGTTGCACAGGCTGTGCACTGTACCAGGCGCAGAAAGAATCACTACCATGTGGTCACTGTCTGCCCAGGATGGGCAGTTTGGGGCTCTGAGAGTGGACAGCCAGGTCTCCCACACCAGGAAGCCACCTGCTCCTGCTCAACGTGCTTCTGCATCTGTGCTTGGATCCACTAGCTCCGTGACCTGCGGTCGCTTCTTTACCCTCTCTGAGCCTGGTTTTTCGACAGTAAAACTGAAATGAGGGGCTGTCACTCTGACACACCTCGAGCTGGGGGTTTGAAACAGGAGTGGAGGCCAGCAGTCTGAAGTCAGGTGTGGCAGCGTCCCTCTAGGGGCTGCAGGGGAGGGTCCCCTGCTCTCCAGCTCCCGCATCTAGGTGCCCGTGGCTGGTGGCCCATCACTGCAGGCTCTGCCTGTCTTCACCCGGCCCCTCCCTGTGTGTCCTTGTCCTCTTCTTACGAGGTCACCCAAAGGTCTCATCTGGCCATGCCTGCAAGACCCTGGCTGCAAATACGGCCCTGGACAGGTCCTGGGGGCGACGGCTTCTGCATGTCCTTTCTGGGGAGACAGGTCACTCCATAACAAGCCCTTGTCCCCGGGCTGCTGGACAGGAATCTGGTGAACCAGGATGAGAGACGCTCGTCTCTGCCTGCAGCTGGGGCGGGCTGTGACAGCAAGTAGGGGGCTTTGCTCTGGGCAGGGGCAGGGGCTCCTCCCACCTGACCGGGCTGCCTGGCCCCTCCCCGCATGGGCAGCCAAGTCTGTGCTCTCCTCTGTCCCCGTAAGGGCCAGTTGCCCTGCTGGAATCAGGTGTGGGACAGGGCTTCCGTGCTGTTCATGGGAGAAAGCAGATCAGATCGGTGGCCAGCAGGGACGCCTTGCTCATGGGGGAGGAGCACATGTGTCCCCCTGGGCGGTGTGCACGGAGCCCGCACCGCCGTCCTGCCGCAGGGCTCATCTGCCCGCCAGGACGAGGCCCTGGGGGAGGAGCTTGCTGAGGGAAGAAGCTGATGCTGCCTGATCCTGGGCATCACACCCGTCCAGCTCGGGGCAGGTGGAACACACCACGTCCTTCGGCAGCTTCTCACCATCCTCCCACGTTCCCAGGCCCCGCGTGTGCGCAGACAGGCTGCCGGGGTCGGAGAGCCGCTGAGCCCCTGACCACAAAGCCGTCGCCTGGGCCCGTGAGCAGGTGTGAGCAGAGGCCGGGCAGCGTGGCTGAGCTGGGCCTGTGCCATGGCCAGTGAGAGGTCAGCGCCTTCCCCTGGTGGTGACCAGGCCGTGGGTGCCCACTGCCCGCTCTCCTTCAGGTGAGCGAGTCTCTCAGACGCTCTCTGGGCGCTGATGTCACTCCATTAAGCGGGACACCTTTAATCTGCTCATTTCGCAGCCGTTCATTTTAATCATGCAAAGGTCAGCTGTCACTGCACAAATGTCACACTTGACTTGTTTCCCTGGTGCGCATCCTATTGGTAATGATCTGGCCCAATTTTCAGTCATTTGCCAGTGGGAGCTGCAGTGGGGAGGGGGCCACAGAGAACCTGCTGGAACCCGAGGACAGCGGAGGGCCTGGGGAAGGGCCTGCTGGGGACATGCAGAGCGTCCCACGAGCTGTCCCTTCACCCAGAGCTGTGGTTGCGACAGGAGGCCCTGGACTGGGGCTGGGAGTCCTGGGTTCGAGGCCAGCTGCTCCTCGGATTCAGGTCACCCTTGGTGCCCTCGGCGTCTGCCCTCAGCAGGGCCTTACATTTTGATGGCCGCCCTGCCGCCTTCGCAGAGAGCAGAGCGAGGAGGCAGGGGTGACCCCCACCCCTCCTGGTCCTGCTCTTCTCTGCTCTTGTCCTGGAAATCTCTAACTGAAGGCTGCGGGGGAGGCCCCGGGGACCCTCTGTGGGCTCATCTGTGACCCATGACCTTACTGAGCTGGCAGAAGGTCCAGGGAAGACCCGGAGGCTGGGCCAGCATGCCGAGGCAGTGGTCTCCCCTGCCTGCCTCCAGGGGGACCCCTGTCTTGCTCTCCTTCCTGTCCCTCAGCCTCCAGGAGAAGTGGCCCTCATGGGCCCCCTGAGCTTCCGTGTTCCTCCAGACTTCAAGTCCAGACTGCAGGCAGGAGCCTCCGTTGAGGGCTGTGGTGGGAGCAGGTCTCTCTATCAAGCGCCACTGTGTCCCTCTGTGTGCTGCCCCTGGGGCCTGCAGGCCCTCACACCACCCGTCCAGAACGCGGCTCACCTGCTCCTCACGGCTCTTCCTGCACAGGCCCCAGCCCTGTTGCCATCCCCATCAGAGCTCTGCACCCCCTTCCCCTCATCCCTGAGGGGTCAGCCTCCAGGGCCCCCGATGCCTCCCAGCCCTCCCCCAGCCCTCCCCCCAGCCCTCCCCCAGCCCTCCCCCCGGCCCTCCTCTCAGTCTCCCCCAACCCTCCCCCTAGCCCTACCCCCAGCCCTCCTCCCAGCCCTCCTCTCAGTCTCCCCCAACCCTCCCCCTAGCCCTACCCCCAGCCCTCCTCCCAGCCTCCCCCAACCCTCCCCCTAGCCCTCCCCCCGGCCCTCCCCCCAGCCCTCCCCCCGGCCCTCCTCCCAGCCCTCCTCTCAGCCTCCCCCAACCCTCCCCCAACCCTCCCCCTAGCTCTCCCCCCGCCCCCCCCCATACCTCCTCCCAGCTTTCCTCCTGGGGACACCCTCCCTGCAGTGGCGGGAGCCTCTTCACGTGGCCTGAGCCTGCATTAGCTCACCCCCCAGAACCTGTTGTGTCCTTCGTCTTGCAGAGGGAGGGCCAGGGCCTTGGGACAGGAGTGAGTGACTGGGTCACGCAGCTCTGTGTCCCCATGATGATCCAGCCCAGGCTGCCAGGCCCACGGGAGGGAACCCTCCACTCCAGAGCCTCCGGTAGCTCGGCCTGTCGCAGACCCACCTCACCAGCCTCCCGCCTCCCGCCTCCCGCCTCCCACCGTCGGAGCCTGGCTCCCCTCTGGTGGGCCGGGAGCTCTCAGGACTCCGGGCTCTTCTTCATGTGACCTCCTGCCCTGCACTCCCTGTGGCAGGGGCCGCAGCGGTTTCTCCCTGGCCTTTGCCCTCCTGCTGCCAGGCCCTGCTCCTGGCAGCATGAGGGTCGGGTGAAGGGTCGGCACATAAGCCCAGGAGGGTGGTGAGGGGTGCGGAGAGGCTGGACTCCTTAGAGCCACATGTCCCACAAGCCCACATGCCTTCTCCAAGTCCTGCTGGTCGAGGGTCACTCTTAGACATGGAGGACAGAGTTAAGGGAGATGGACTGGACAGGGTGCCCCTCCCCGGTCCCTCCACGCTGCTCTCTGGCCAGCCTAGCAGCGGGGGGGAGCCACCCCACGTGGGGCAGGGTTCCAGGCTCCACTGGGGAGCACCAGTAGAGGGAAGGCCCAGCGAGACGCGTGGCCTGGGACCCAGGGCGAGGCGCCAGCCCCTCGGAGCCCCCATCCTGGAGACTGACAGCAGACATCAGCACGTCAAAGACTTTCGGTGGGGGGGTTGTGGAAGTTTGTTCCAGGTTTACCCCCCAGGGAGAATTTTCTCCTCCTTTGTGTGGGACCAGGTGCTGTGCCTCCACGGGCAGGTGGCTAGTGTTGGGCGCCCGTCAAGCTGTGGCCCTCAGGCCCCAGGAGGTGACAAGTGACTACCTTCAGAACAGTGGCTTCCGTGGCCACCAGCCCAGTGTGCCCAGATGCCCGACAGGAACAACGCAGGGGGGAAAGGGTCATTTGGGCTCAGGTTTCAGAGCTTCAGTCCATGGTTGGTCAGTTCTGTCGCTTTGGGCCCCTAGTGAGGCTGGACATCACGGGGAAGGGCATGGCGGAGGACAGCTGCTCACCTCCTGGCACCAGGAAGGAGAGAGGGGAAGGAGCCCAGGGAAGATGCACCACCCAGGGCAGCCCGGGGCCTCCTCCTCCTCCAGCCAGGCCCACTGCCTGCAGCTCCCGCCCAGCAGCGCGTTCTGACCAGGCTGGACGGTCAGGCCGCAGCTCTCGGTCCAATCACTTCACCCCTGGACGTTCCTGCATTAGCACAGGAGCTCTGGGGGCACCTCACATCCGAACCACAACACAGAGAGATCATCTCCGTGCTGGGTCCTTCCCACAGCTGAGTGCTTGGCACAGCTGCGTGTGTTGGGACCTGTGTGTTCAGTGCCCTGGAGGAGGGAGAGGACGGTCCAGCAAGCCACTGAGGTGACACCTCCTGAGGACCCAGGGCCTGCCTCCCAGGAGACTCATTTCCTGTCCTCTTGGTCATGCTCCCCGCCTCCTGCCTGGGGAGTCTGTGTCCCCCCGAGTCTGTAGCCAGGAGCCGGATGAGCATGGACCGGGTTCTCCTCTGGCGGGACGGTCAGCAGAAGGCAGGCAGGTCGATAAGAGCTGTCGCTATGAATGGAGTGTGGTCCTGCTGGAGGCAGCAAACGGTCCCAATCAAAGGATTTATCTTGCTGACAAACTGAATGTGAGATCAATTCTGCACCTCTCAGAAGTGAGTCGACGGGTATAATTCTCCCACTGGGCAGCACCTGCAGAATATAAATTAACCCAAATAGGCAGATGTGGCTGATAAAAGTCCCTTTCCCAAGTGCTGAGATGACATCAAAATGGCTTTGATTTTCTCCCTTGCAGGGATCGAAATCTTGCAGGGAGCTTCCATCAGGCAGCTGGGCAGCTGGGCATCCCTGCCTCAGTGTCCCGGCCCATCCTCAAGTCATTCCCATATTTCATGGTGACCATCAGATCGATACCAAATATTTCTGTGCTGTGATGGGTTCTCGGGTTCTTGACAGCAGGCTGATGGGTGTGCCGATGAGCCTCTGGGTACCAAGTGTCAGGTGATGGCTTGTTTCCAGGCTAGGCTGGCGTGTCCACTTCTGCCTGGGCAGGAAGCTTCCCAACTCCAGAGCGGGGACCGTGAGGGGGCTGGAGGCAGCGTGGGCCCAGCAGGGAGGCTGTGCCGGCTCTGAGGCTTGGGGCGCTCTGAGGCTTGGGGTGCATAGTTGTTCTGGCTGCCTGGCCCCCGGCAGGGAGCTTCCGTTTGTCACGAGAGGTGGAGTCTTTCAGAAACAACTTGTGTGTGCTCGGGCTTGCAAATGTCTCGGCAGTGCCAGCCTTTAATTAGCTGTACTTTGCCACCAGGGACCTGCCACTTTGCAGCTGAAAATGACATGTTGGAGTCACTGAGAACAAGAGCCAAGTGCAGCTACTGACGAGGGCTCAGGAGTCGGAAGGCCCGGGGTCACCTTGTGCAGAGCCAGGGAGATCAGCCTCGCCCAGGAGGGGCCAGGCCGGGCCAAGTTCTAATGACGAATGCACAAAACAGGATCCCAGATCTGTAGGAGCCATGTCCGCTGTGTGGAGATCCATGCCCTAGAATGTCGGTGGCTTGGGAACAGAGGCACACACGTGGGACGCCCCACACTTCTGATCATCTGCAGAGGACAGCCACCAGCAGTCTAGAGTGGCGGCTGGCACCACCTCTGACCCTCCGTCCACTTGTGCCACTGGACCAGCTAATCCGAGTTTGGAGACGCATCAGCGCAGCCCACCTGCCTTCATGGGGGTTTCTGGGTGTGGGTCTGAGATGGTATCTCCAAGTTCGACTTGCGTTTCCCTGGTAACCAGTGACGTTGAGCATCTTGTCATGAGCTTATTGGCCGTCCATGCGTGCATCTTCTTTGGAGAAAATTTATACAATTCTTTGCCCATTAAAAAAAGACATAATTTACATTTTACAGCAGTCTAGGTTCACTGAAAAATGGAGTGGAAAGCCCAGAGGGTCCCCACATGTCCCCTTTTCCCACAGCACTGCCCCTGCCAGAGCAGCCCGTAGCTCACAACTGATGGACCTGCGCAGACACGTCCAAAGGCCAGGCCGACAGTCCACAGTAGGGTTTGTTTTCTTTTAAACTTGCGTTTTATTTTTTCAAATTCAATGTATATACATATATACTTGAGGTGTGACGTTTGATGTTTTGGTAAGCATGTGTCTAGTGAACTGACTCCCAGAGTTACTTAAAGTATCTATGACCTTCCGTGGGTCACTTTCTTTGTGCCTGGCCAGAGCACCTGAGACCCACCTGCTCCTTTGTGCATTCTCTGCATGCAGGATGAGGTCACTAATGGTAGCCTGCTTCATCACCCACAACTGCAAACCTGTACCCCTGGACCTCTTTCTTCGTAATTCCACCCCTCCCTGCCCCTCACAGCCACTATGCCACGTTCGGTCTGTGGCTTTGGACTGTGGGTCCTGCAGGTGAGTGAGATCACACAGCATCTTTCTTTCCATGTCTGGCTCATTTCGCTTGGCACAGTGCCCTCCAGGTTCACGCTGGCTGCTGCAGATGGCCGTGTCTTCCTCTTCTCCAGACTGAACAATATTCCATGGCTGGCACGTCACAAGTCGTGGACGCTGGGGCTGTTCTCCAGTCCTGGCTGTTGTAGGTAACACTGTGGGGAACATGGTGGTGCAGACGGCTCTCCCAGCTCCCTTCTCTGTCTGCACCCAAGGAGGGCTTGTGGATTGTGTGCTGGTTTTATTAAGGTTTTTAGGAGCCTCCTCCCTTATCCACAGTGGCTGTGATAGGCTACATTCCCACCCAGGGCTCATGGGGCTCCCCCTCTCCACACCTCACCCACACTTGGGGTCTCTTGGCTTTTGCACCACAGCTGCCCCGACGGGCCCAAGTCCACATCTCCCTGTGGCTTGCTTCTCTGATGGCTAGGGGATGGGGCACCTCTTCACATACCCGTCTTTTCCTCCTCATGACTGTGTTTTGAGAGGAGAAGTTCTAATTTTAATGAAGTCTAGTTGGTCAACTCGATCAAGGGTCCTGCCTTTGTTGCATGATCTCCTTTAGAGTTCAATAGTTTTCATGTGGTGTGTGATCCATCTTTAATTTTGTAAAGGCTGCAAAGTTGGTGTCTGGATTCAGTTTTTTCCATGTGGAGGTCCTTGTGTTCTAGCACCTTTGTGGAAAAGATGAACTTTGATCTTCATATTACCTGAGTTCCTTTGTCAAAGATGGGTTGACTGTGGATAAGGTGCTGGGGAGTGAAATTGGCCAAATTAGACTATTATGCTGAGTAGAGTGTGCATAAAGAATGCATCACAATAAATCCTACCAGTATGCACAACTATAGTATTAAAAAAAAAATGCAGGGAGAAAAATAAAATGGCTTGACTGTGTTTCTGTGGGTCCCTTTCTGACCCTCTGTTGTGTCCCACTCATCTCCTCACTACCCTCACCAAACCACGCTGTCTTAATCACTGTGGGTGGTCAGACAGCCCTGAGGTCAGAAGGGCTCATCTCTGACTGTTCTTCTTCAGTACTGAGCTGGCTCTCCTGGGTTTTTGGCATCTGCGTGTAAGTATTAGAATCAGTTTGTTGACACCCATAGAATAACGGGGATTTTGATTGGAATTGCATTGACCTCTAGAGAAAGTTGGAAAGAACTGATTTATTGACAATACAGAGTCATGCTATCCATGGACACGTGTTACGGCTTAGATCTCAGGTGCCTTCCAAACGCTCACGTGTGAGTGAGGCAATGCAAGAAAGTTCACAGGCAAACGAGAGCCTTAACCTTATCAGTGCACTGATCCCTTGATGGAGGCAGTGGGGTGGCTGTGGCTGGCGGAGGTGGGTTTATATTTTTGTCCTCGGTGAGCAGAGCTCTCTCTCTGCTTCTTGGTGGCCATGCCCAGACCTGCTCTCCTCTGCCCTGCTCTTCCACCTCCATGTCCTTCCTCCCTGAGGAATGGAGTTGGCCACTTATGGACTAAGACTTCTGAAACTGTGAGCCCCCAAATAAACTTTTTCTTCCTTTAAATTGTTCTTGGCAGATTCTTTGGTCACAGTGGCAAAAAAGTTAACTAAAACAACATGGGGTAGTTTTCCATTGACTTTACTCTTTGGTTTATTTTGCTTGAATTTTATGGTTTCAGACATTAAACATATTTTGTTAGAATTATACCTAAGTATCTCATTTTTCAGGGGTGCTACTATAAATGGTATCTTGTCTTTAATTTGAATTCTACTTGTTTTTTGCTCATACATAGGAAAGCTATTGGCTTTTGTATATTTACCTTGTATCCTGCAACCTTGCTATAATTGCTTATTCCAGAGGATTTTGTTGTTGATTTTTAAAAAATAATTCTATATAAAAGCAAAGGCATATTTGGTTTTTCCTTCCCAGCCAGCATACCTTTTATTTCATTTTCTTGTCCCTTTGCATTAGCGAGAACTTTGAAGGGTATTGGAAGGAGAGCTGAGAGGGGCTGTCTCTGCCTTCCTGATTATAACAGGGAATCTTCCAGTTCCCACCACTAAATATATGTTATCTGTAAGTCTGCAAGCTTTGTAGATGGTCTTCATCAAGTTGAAGTGGTTCACTTCCATTCATAGTTTTCTGAGAGTTTAAAAAATCATATATGGGTATTAGTTTTGTCAAATGCTTCCCCACCTCTACTGATATGAACATGTGATTTTTCTTTTTAGCCTATTAATGTGATACATTAAGTTAATTGATTTTCAAATGGTGACCCAGTCTTGCATACCTAGGATAAGTCCCAAGAGGTCATGGGGTATACTTAACGAGTTAGGAAGTGATCCCCCTTTTTATTTTCTAGAGGACATTATAAAGAATTGCTATCATTCCTTCCTTAAATGTTTGACAGAACTTACTTGTGAACCCATCTGGGCCTAGTGCCTTCTGTTTTGAAAAGGTATCAATTGTTGACTCAATTTCTTTAGTAGGTGTAGGCCTCTTTCAGTTGTCTACGTCTTCTTGTGTGAGTTTTGGCAGATCATGTCTTTTAAGGAGGTGGTGCATTTCATCAAGTTCTCAGGTTTGTGGGTACAGAGTTACTTGTTCATGGTATTCATTGCCTACCCTTCTTGAGCGTCCACAGTGATGGTTCTGCAGCGATGTCCCTCTTTTATTTCTGGTATTAGTAAGTTGTGCCTTCTTTTCCTTTTAGGTGTCTGACTGGAGGCAGATTGATGTTATTAGTCTTTGATAAGGGTCAGCTTCTCGTTGCATTAGTTTTCTCTATGAATTTCCTGTTTTCAATTTTATTGATTTCT
Organism: Callospermophilus lateralis; assembly: GCF_048772815.1. NCBI lineage: Eukaryota > Metazoa > Chordata > Mammalia > Rodentia > Sciuridae > Callospermophilus > Callospermophilus lateralis. The sequence continues at coordinate 141,529,776 of NC_135311.1, read as the reverse complement.
GCTCTCATTTTGATGATTTCTTTCCATTTACTTAATTTGAAGTTGATTTTTCTTCCCTTTCATAGAACACTTATTTGACATCTTCCTTCTATTTTCCCATCAGCATGCGGTGCTGTGAACTGCCCTCCCACTGATACATTCCCTTCATTCTAGACATTTTAAGAAGTTGTATTTTCATTTGCTTCCAAATACTTTCCAATTTCTCTTGAGAGTCCTTCTTTGACCTGTGTATCATTTGAAAGTGTTTTAGGAATATGGAAAAGAAACACTTTTATTTTACCTTCACTTATTCTTTCTGCGATGCTCTTCATTTATGTAGACCTGAGCTTCTGACCTACTCATATTTTTTTCCCTACAAAGAACCTCTTTTGACATTTCTTGCAAGATAGGTCTCCTGGCAACAGAGTCCCTCAGTCTTTGTATGTATGAGAAAAAGCTTTATTTCTTATTCAATTTCAAAGAATAATTTTATAGAACAAGAATTCCAGACTGTGTTATTTTCCTTCTCTCAACACTAAATATTTCACTCAACTCTTGGCTTGCCTGTTTTCTGAGAAGTTAAGTGTGATTCTTTGCTCCTCTAGGTAAGAGTTTCCTTCACCCCAAACTTTTTCAAGACTGCTTTTTCACCTTTGATTTTATGAAGTTTGGGTCTGATAGGCATTGGTGTAGTTCTTTGGCATTTATCCTGCATGGTGTTCTTTGAGATTATAGGATCTGTTGTTTGGTGTCTGATATTAATTTTTGGGAAATTCTCAGTCATTGTTACTTTCAATACTTCTTCATTTGTTTTGCTCTTTCTGCTATTCCCATTAGGTACACCTTAGGTTTTTGTGGTTTCCCATCAGTTCTTGGATTTTTTTGTTCTTCCATTTAAAAAAAAACAAACAAACTAGTTTTTCTCTTTGATTTTCAGTTTCCAAAGTTTCTATTGACATATTCTCAAGCTTGTACATTCTTTCCTCATCATATTCAGTATACTAATGAGCCCATCAAATATATTCATCATTTCTGTTACTGTGGTTTTGATTATTAGCATTTATTTTTAATTTTTTTCTTAGAATTTTCTCCTCTCTGTTTATGTTACCCATCTGTTCTTAAATGTTATCTACTTTTTCTATCAGGGTCCTTAGTATAATAAACACAGTTGTTTAAACCCCAATCTCTTAATTTCAAAACCCCTGTCATATCTGAGTCTGGTTCTAATGTTGCTCTGTCTTGTCAAATTGTTTGACTTTTAGAAAGCCTCACAGTTTTTTCTGTTGGAAGATTGACTTAAGATTCATCACATATTTTCTTCCAGGAGAAATACAGTTTCATTTCTGACATTTATGTCTTTGATTTATTAAAGTTGACTTTAGAAAGCAACATGAGGCAGAGGTTAAATTTTATTATTTTCTTGCATATGAATATCCAGTTTTTCTAGAAACATTTGTTGAAAAAAAAGAAATCTTTCCCCAATTAAATGGTCTTGTTTTCATTGTTGAAATCAACTAGCCCAAAATAAGTAGATTATATCTGGACTCTCAATTCTGACCCATTGATTTATCTCTCTATACTATGCCAGTGCCTCACTATCTTGATTACTCTAGGTTATAGTAAGTTTTGAAATTGGAAAGTCTTACAGAATTTTTCCTTCTTTTAAAAATATTGTTTTGGCTCCTCAATAAAAATATTGTTTTGGTTCCCTGAGTTTTCATACAAATGTTAGTTTCACCCTTCAATTTTTAAAAAAGTGGTAAATTAGATTTTTATAGGGGTTGCATCTATATATCCATTGAGAGATTATTAGCATCTTAATAATATTTAGTTCTTGGATTCATAAACATGGGATGACTTCATTTATTTCACTTTTTTCAATGATGTTTTATAGTTTTCTGTACAAAATTTGTTCATTTTATTAAATTCATTCCAAAGTATTTTATTATTTTGATGTTGTTAATGGAATTGATTTCTTAATCTCATTTTGGATAATTCATTGCTGGTATGTAGCAATACAATTAACTTTTGCTTATCAATTATAATACAGTGATTTTTGACTTTGTATCCTTCTACCTTGCTGATCTCGCTTTAATTCTAATTGTCCACTTCTGTGTGCTTTGTGTATTTCTCAGGATTTTCAATATGCAAAAAACATACCATCTTCACATAGAGACAGTTTTACTTTTTCTTTGCAATCTGGATGAGCTTATTATTATTCTCTGCCTGATTGCCTCAGCTAGACCCTCTACTACAAAGTTTAATAGCAGTGGAGCTCCAAGAGTGGAGTTCTTGTCTTTCCGTACTTACATTTAATTTGCTGTTTACTATTGGTCGAAGGTCTGGATACTACGAGGTTCATGTCCATTGCAGGTCTTTCCCAGTAGAATGGATCCCTGCAGGATGTTAACTAGTCCTGACTCAAGGCCGGCTAGCTAGGTCCAGCCCCTCCAGGGCTTCTTTCTAGGGTCCTGTTGCTCTAATTCTTGTGGTGCCGACTTGCCTCCTGGTTCCCGGTGCAGGAACAGACAGGTCTTTCAAGCACACTCACCCCCTACCGTGTGTGAGTGCTGCTGTCACCCTGTAAGTGGATCCTTTGGCATGACGGCACATGAAATGTGTTTGGGGAAGCCCATTGCTGTGCTCACACTCCATTGGCTAGAGCTCAGTCATCTGACCCCAAGAAACAAGCAGGCTGGAGAAGTGTGCCCCACGATAGAGCCCGCCTTGCCTCTCCCCTCCTTTTCTTCAGGACCCTCCTGGTGACCCTGCCTGCCCTGAGCTCCCTGCTCTACAGGAGCAGCAGCCAGAGCCCTCACAGCTGCTGCATGTAGCACCCTCTCCTGCTTCACTCAGGGACAGGCATGGGTAGCTATGTCACCTGCTCTGTGACTCCCAATCCCAGCTCCCACTGGCCAGGGAGAGGACGTGGGTGTATTTTGAAAGTAGAATCTACTGGTGGCTTAGATGGGGCACGTGATAGGCAGGAATCCAGGGCAACCCCAAGACTTCCGCTCCAGCACCTGGAAGAGTGGAGGGGCTTATTGCTGGGATGGTAAGGAGCACAGATGAGCCCTGGTGATGTGCTGGAGACTGGACGGCATCTCAGAAACCCGGGGGAGGTGTGGGTCTGGAGTCCATGGGCCAGGTCAGGCCAGGGACTGTGATCTGCAGCACCAGCAGAGAGCCATGGAGTCTAGGCCTGCGGGGGCGAGGTCAGGGAGACAGATTCATTGAGCAAATCCATGGTCCAGGCTCTGCGTGAAGTTCTTTCCACCCATCAGCTCATTCCAGGCTCTCCACCCCGTCTGTGAATGGGGACGCCATGGCACAGAGAGCTCCACGGCTTAGCTGAAGCGCCTGCAGCTGGTGACTCGTGGGAATTCAATTGCACTGGAGCAGTGTGAAGAGGGGACCCTTATGAGTGGTTAAGTGGGTACCCCTGTGCTCCCGAAGGGACCAGTGTGCCGTCCAGGGGCGGGTTAGCTACCTCCCAAGGGAGTCCCGACAATGGATCCGCTGACCTCCTTTGGTCTCTGCATGCTCCCTGGGCTGCCCACCACCTCACGTGCGGCTCGAGGCCCTTGCCAGGCACCAGGCCCTGCCGTTGGGCTTCCCAGGCTCCAGAACCAGGGCCAGGGAGCCTTACTTCTTACTTCTCTGACTTCCCTGTTGGCGGCATTCTGTTCCAGCAGCGGACACCAGACCAGGTCAGGGAGGCTTCAAATCCTGCAGAGGACTCCTGGGCACCCCGGGGGCGGCCACCAGCCTCCAGCCAGGAAACAGCCAGGCCCTCAGTCCCACAAGGAGACACCGCCAGACCCGGGCAGCTCGTCCTGGCTCGGGTCCCAGGGAACAGGTGTGGGTGCGCTCTCCTGGGCGGCCTCTGCTGTGCGCGTGTGTTCCCGGGGATGTCTGCTGGGGCGTCTGCTGCACACATGCGCTCTGGTGGGAGGTCCTGCTGTGTGCATGCGCTCCCTTGGGAGGCCGCTACGGCTCACGTGGCTTATTTCTTTGCTCCTTTCAGGTGGCACTGGCTGTTCCTGTCCATGGACTTGCAGTCTGTGGGCTTTGCCTGGACACGGGGTTTCCAGTGACCCGTCAGTGAGGTGTGTACTCAGCTCTGCACAAGACTCGGCTGCTGCGCTGCTTGTTCCACACTTTCAGGTGATCAGGCGAGGGACGTGGGTGACGCTGGCCTTGGGGTTTGGAGGACACAGCCCCCTGGGGTCCCTTAAAGGAGGAAGGTTGACTATGGTCTGCCTCATTTGCTGAAGGGCTGGCCTGCTCCGGGCGCCACGTGTCTGGGGTGAATGTCCCAGGGCCTGTTAGGAGTGGCCCTGGGGACTGGCATGGGGCTGCTTGTCCTCCCACGCCCCACTGCCCGGAAGGCTCACCTCCACCTGCTGCCGTGTGCACACCCCAGCCCAGGCCTGACGCGGGGCCTGCTTGGCTCTGCAGGTGCCTGGGCGTCATCTTCCTTCCCCTGTCACTAACTCATTGCGAGGTTTGTTCCATTCGAGTGTGAGGGCAGGAGCGGGCACAGCTTGACCGGAAGTTTGTGGAGGGTCTCGGGAGCCTGGGGTTCCCACTGCTGGCTGTTTCCACTGGGGGCTGACCGGGGAGGGGTCTGTCCCTGGGTGCCGGCAGGTATTGTACATTCATTCCTGGTGCCCAGAGTACGGAGGGCTCAGTTTTCCTGGCTTTCTTGGGAGTCACCGGTTGGACCTGGAGGTGACCTGAGGCAGGTGGGCAGCCTCAGTTTGGCTGCCTGCGTCACCAACCTGCCAGGGCACCCTTGGCACCAGGTTGCTAGGAACGCTCTCTGGAGTAACTTGGTCACAGTGGGCCATCCTGCCTGTCTCCTGCATTCTGCGGGTCAGAAGCAGGTGGCAGCAGCCCACCCCACACACTCTCTTGAAGGCGTGGACTGCAGGAGTGGGAAAGTGTGTGGACATGTGACTTCCGCTTGTCACCTGGGAGTCAGTGTGGGCTCCTCCTCTTTGGGAAGCTTCCCGGCTTCTGCGCTCACCCCCAGTCGGGGAAGCAGGAGACCTCTGCTCCTGTGGGCTCATGGAGGATGATCCAGGGCACCTCACCAGGCAGGGGACAGACAGGTTGGCAGACCAGGTCCCTGTCCTCAGGGATCTGGCGTGCCCATGGGACATATGAGGTGGTGGTGGCAGCCAGAGGAAGGCCATGGAGAAGAGAGACCTGGTGGCCTGACGCTGGGGAGGGCGGTTCCTTGGGTGATTGGCAAGGGCTCCTCCGGCGGCCATGCTGCCTCAGGATCACGTGGGGCTTGTAGGATGGCCCCAGAGCCACCCCATCCTCCCTCTGAGCTGCTGCGCCCTGTCGTCCCGCTGCAGTCTCTGGAGGGGCAGAGGAAACACCTTGGAGCAGGGCAGGATGGAACCGTCCTCTCTGTCCTCAGCGCTGCCACCCCAAGGTCGTGCCGCTCACTCCCCGTTCTCTGTTCTCTGCATCTCCTCGCCTCAGGCCCGTCCTGCAAGCTCAGCGCCAGACACTTTTCTCAGAAGAACAGATTTTCTTTAATATCCTAAACTCTCTAGAAATTTACATATTGTTAAAGAGGCCCAGGAAAGAACAGCCCAGATCCACGGTCCTCCTGGGAGGTGTGCGGGGCCCAGAGCACAAGGTCAGAGAGCGGTTCTGCGTGTGGAGCCCTGGGACAGACCTGCTGTGCCTGGCTCTGTGGGCCACCAGCTTCTGTGCTGTAAGCTCCCGGCCCTGGATGGGGTTCTGGTCACCCACGGTTGGTGAAGAGGATCTCCTGCCCTAACTAGCACGAGACGGCTGAGCCCATGACCCCGTGATGGGTGGACAGCAGTTTATGGGTCGTATGGACTCACGGCCAGGGAGGAGGCCACACCACTTCTCCCTGGTTCCTGAGCCCTGCCTATGCTGCCCTGCTGACCCATCTCCCTCTTGGGGTTCTCTCTTCACCAATCGGGGTGACTGGGTCCCCAGCTCCGCGTTCAGCCTCCCGCACTTGAACTCACAGTGTCTGTGCCTCTCTCACCACAAAACGGTTCCTGCCCAGTGAAGTTGCCCTGGGTCCTGGAAAGAGCCTCTCTGCTCTGTGCACCCCAGGGGTCCTTGGAGCCTCCACATGGGCTGGTGGTGTTCCTAGAGGCAAGGCTCATCCTGGACCCTGGATCATGGAGCATTGTGGCTGTGTGAGTCTCCTCCGGGTGCTGCAGTCCCGGGGAGGGAGCGGCTTTGGCTCAGCGTGGAGCTGAGGGGGCTGAGTGGGCAGAAAACCCCATTTCCTCCTGCCCTTAAAGCCAGAAGTGGTTTCCGGAGCCCAGCCTTGGAGACATCGCCTGGGGAAGGCTTGTCAACACAGCTCGGTTGCTCCGAGGGCTGGCGCGGCTGCGGCCTCCACCACAAACCTTCTATTGATCATTCTCTGTTACGGCAACGCGGGGCTTTCCTTCTTGTGTTCTTCCCATGATTAAAGGGGAGAGTTGCTGGAACTAAAGGGAGCTTTATTGTTTTTTCCTAAATCAATGTTGTTGCTTTATATAAAGACAAAGGGGGAGAAAAATAACGGTTCTGCACGCCTTTTTATTTGCCCAGTTAAGTTGACCTCTAGGGACACATGCATCCCGGCCCTTAGAAGTAGCTGTCTCCAAGACTTGTTTGCAAGAAGTTTCTGGGGAAAACTTTTAATAAAGGGCGTGTGGCGTGAGGCCCATTCAGTTTCCTCATTATACATGGAAAGTGGCTTCTGCTCACGGCGCGGCCTGCTTCTTTGCCTGCAGTCTTTTTACGGATGGATTTAAATCAAAGCCTGCACAAGAGAGAAGACAAGCTTTGTGCTCTCTTTGCTGAGGGTGGCTTGCCACAAATTAGGAAGAAATGGAATGTGCCCACAATACCGGTGCTGTTTTCTGGTCCCGGCACCAGTAATTACGCTGTTCTGTTCCTCACGTAGGAGGCCTGGCGGAACCGACTTCCAGAGCTGGGTGATTCTGTTTGCTTACTTTGGACTGAGATTCAAGTTTGGGTTCAATGCAGATCTCAGAAAGAACCCACACCAGTCCATGGGTTTGGGACGGTCTGTGCCTCTCAGGTCAAGGGCTCAGATGAGCAAGCCCCAGAGAGGCCAGTCAGGTTCCCAGCCCCAACTTTAAGGAGCGTCTCACTGGTGGGTCTGAACTTACGTGGCCTTGAAACAAGGAACCTCCGAAGAGTGAGCTGCCCTGGCCACCCCGCCCAGTCCTGGCCCCACTCAGCCTGAGGAACGGACAGCTAGCCCGTTGCAGCAAGCGATTTCATGCAACCTTTGGAATTGGTTTGTGGGGAGTTAATTCAATCCAGAAACTCACCTGGCTTTGCATAGACTGACCCTCAGGACTGGCAACGGCTGGGGATGGATGGGGAGACTGGCTTCGTCTTAGTGATTGTACGGGGAGGTGCAGGAATTCCTCCACCTGCTTGTGGATTGAAATGTGTCCCTTTCCGCAGTTGGTATGTTGAAATCCTGATCCCCAGAGCCCAGGTGTGACCTCTGGGTCAGGACTTGTAGGATGCAATTAGTTAAGGTGAGTAGGTCATTTGCAGCAGGGTGGCCGGGTCCTTGTAAAGGGACTGGGGGTCCTTGTGAAAGGGGGAATTTAGACTCAGGCACAGAGACGAAGCACCGTGTGTGCAGATGGGAGTTTTGCTGCCACCAGCGAAGGAACCACCAGATCTGGGATGGAGGAGGCACGGACTCTTCCCCAGGGTCCCCAGGGGAGTGTGGCCCTGCTGACACCTCAACTACAGACTTCTGGTCTCTAGAGTGGTGTGGCTGAACCCATGTGGCCTGTGACAACAGGCACATCGAGGTCCCCACTACCCAGAGCGCAGCCTGATTTTCTGTCTTGGGACGGTGCCTTGCTTAGCATCCCTGGGTGCTCTTGAACTCAGACCCACTCTCTGGGCAGCAGCGGTTCCAGCAGACTTGGGCCTGCTCGTTGGGACTGGGCGGGGCAGGTGCGAGCAGCTGCAGACCGCTGCCTCGCTGCCCTCTGAAGCTGCCTGTGTGGGTCCCACATCGTGTGGCTGGGTGTCCTTCAGAGGGAGGGACTTCGTTTTCTCCCTCAATGGCTGCAGGATCCTCTCCCCACATCATTTGGAAATGCCCCATCAGAGGTGAGCTACCACACAGAGGGGACTGTGCCCTGTGCTGATTAGGAGCTGACGTATTCGCAGAAAGTCTGTTCGTCAGGGAGGAATTCCCAAACTCACCGCTGGGTTAGCGGGAGCATCCTGAGGACCTCAGCAGTATTTCCAGGGCTGGGATAATGTGACTCAGGAAGCCGATGCTGAGATGCCATTTAGAGCTCTTGTCGCTCGCTCGGTGCTTCACTTTGAAAATGGAGAGCGGAGGGATGAGAGGCAGCAAGGCGGGGCCAGACTCCCTTTGCATTCTGGGCGCTTCACGGCTTCACTTGGCAGCGCTGGGAGGCTGCAGGCTCCCTTCCCGCAGGCCCACCTGATGTTGACCGGGACGCAGCGGCCACGCCCCTCTGGATCTGGTTAAGCCACCCTTGATGTGCCACGTGGGGATGACTCCATGAGAGGATCCTTTCCATGCCACATGGTGAAGGTGACCTTGGTAGATTTCAAGTTCCAGTCCTCTCCCCACGTTGGTCTTGTGGACAGTCTGCTGATGAGCAGATGGACAAGCCTGACCCAGGAGGAGGGAAGACCACCCAGACATGGCAGGGAACTCTGAGGCTGGTCCCAGCCCAGGACCTGGGGCCACGGCGAAGTCCTCTGATTCTTAGACACAGGTCCCCTGTAAGTCACTGTGCCGTTTCCAGTGGGGAGCAGGAGAGTCCGCGGCACAGGTGACCAACGTCCCAACCGCCTTTGAGGAATCAAGAGCCAGAAAGAGCCGCTGTCACTGCGCCTGTTGCACGTCTGCCTGAGTCTGCGCTGCTGCTGTCTGGCCCCGCCACAGCCTCACCCTCGTACCACGAGGTTCTAGTGCTGACCTCATGGTGCAGTGAGGGGACGGGTCTGAGCGCGGAGGGCTCGTCCAGGGTCAACCTGCTGGACAGACACGGGTTTCCTGGGGGCCGAGTGTGCCCAGCACTTCACACTGCTCGTGAGAGCCTCTGGGGTGCAGAGTAACAGTCTCTACAAACCGGGGGCCTTACACAGGACACCTGCTTTGTCACAGCTCCGGAGGGGACAGGTCCCAAATCAAAGTGGTGCTGAGCTGTGTCCTCCTGAAGCTCCTGGTGACTGTCAGTCCCCGACTTACAGCTGCAGCAGGGCCAGGTCGGCCTCGGTCACCAGTGCGCTTCCTGCTTGTACCTGGGTGTCTCAGAAGCACACCCGTCATTGGCTTGGGGCCACCGTGACCAGGATGACCTTGTTCTAGATGTCACACCTGCACAGACCTATTTCCAGATAAGGTCACATTCCTGGGTACAGGGGTCGGGAAGTCAACGTACTGTTTTGGGGAACACAGTTCAACACACAACTCCACGTGACACCTTGCCACACTGCCCCATGGGGGACGTGCCTCCAGAAGGCAGTGGCAACGGAGCGTGTGGCGGATGGTAGGCCTCCAACGCTGCCCTCTGCCTCTGGGAAGCAGCTCTGTGCTCTGCTTGGGCAGCAGAGGCCGTGAGATGCCCACGGGTGCCGTGCCTGCCAGAAGAGCCACGGGCTTGAGCGGCCACCGCACTTTGCAGGACAGATAGAGTCGGCATGAACTCTGGGTGCAGTGACCCCGGGAAGGGTTCCCCTGCAGAGATGTGGCTCTGCCCACCAGCCAGGACCCTAGCTCCCCTCTGTACCCAAAGTGTGGCCCCAGCAAGGGCCTGGCAAGACCTCGGGGCTGGGTGGACTAGAAGAGGAAACCGGAGCCCACCCGTGGCGAGGCTGCTGACCTGGGGTCCCGAGCTCTCAAGAGCCAGGGCAGGGAGGACAGGCTGACTGAGCTCTGGCTCTGGCCACTGCTGGTGGGGTCCAAGAGCCTGGCGAGCTCAGGCCAGTCCGAGGCACTGCTGCCCGCCACTGCTGCCTGCCGTGCGCCTTTGATGAGCAAGGAGCTTGGGACGTGCTGATCTGAGCGTGAGCGGTTTTGTTTTGGGTGGATTATCTCCCTAGAGCCCGCGGGCAAGAAGAAGGACGGTGGGTGCCCTGGCAGAGCCTCTCTCTGAGGCTCCCTGCCTGACTGCTGCCGTGAAGAGCGTCTGGATCAGCCTGGGCCGTGCCCCGAGGGAGCGCCAGCGTCCCGCTGCCGTCCTTGTCCTCCGTTCTCGACAACCTCAAAGAGGAGTGGTCCAGCCTGCGCCCAGACTTCACAGACAGCCTCAGCGCCTTTGCGCAGGGAGCAGATAACAGAGGACAAAGAGTCTGGGGTGTGCAGAGCGACCCATGTGCTGGCGGAAGATAGTGGAGAGGAGCTCTTCCCCTGCTGCAGGCGGCTGCTGACCTCCAGGTCCAGCTCCCCAGGACCCCCCGCCCGCCTCCCCCGCCTCGCTCTCGGGAGAGCTCTTTCTGCTTCTCATTTAGAGGCAGCTCTGCCGCTGGCGACGGCCAAGGCGAGGGGAGCAGGCTTAGAGCTCCAGCCTCCCTTCCCACCTGGGGCTCAGCGTCCCTGTGGGCTTCCCGGAGGACAGTGTCCTGGGGCTGCAGCTGGCTGTGCGTGGGTAAGAAACACATCCGTTGTGCCACATCAGGGGCATGCTTGGGTCACTTGTCCCTGGAGATGTCCCAGCCCGCAGGGGCAGATTCGTGGACACAGAGCCCATGCCAGTTCCGTCCCCCAGGTGAGGGCAGCGCCTGGCCCTGTGTGGTAGGAGAATGGTGCCCCTCCTGCATGGCGTCCGGGCCTGGTGCCCAGCCTGGGGGTGGGAAGGACGGCAAGCTGGTCTCTGAAGCTCCGTCCCCGGCTTCTGACTGGAACGTTGGGCTTCGTTGGCAAAAGGGTGTTGTGGCTTGATGAAGGGACCTTGAGGTGTGGAGGCATCCTGGATGGTCCAGGTGGGCTCTGCCCAAGACAAGGACCTTGCAAGAGGGAGCCCAGAGGGCCAGAGTCAGAAATAGGAGGCACGAGGCTGGACGTGGAGGCCATGGATGCTCCTGGAAGACGGAGAGGCCAGGAGCCAAGGGCAGGCGGGCTGCAGAGGCTGACGAGGATGGGGACTGCCCGGGCCCAGCCTGCCCCACCTCCACAGCAACCCTGCAGGGCCCACTTTAGACCTCCAATACCCAGAGCCGCCAGCTGAGAGGCCTGGGCAGTGGGTTGCGGTGGCCACGGGAGAAACACACAGCTTCCCTTTCCCGAGACGGAGCCGAGTGCGTCTGATTCGCCATCTTCCGGTCTGCAGGCGCCTGGGAGACCAGCAGGATGGCTCTGCACTGCCCACTGAGGGGCTGGGAGGCCACGGAGGGGCCGAGCTATTTCTCCAAGCCAAAGCCCACGCGTGCAGCCGGATCACGCGGTCCAGCGCTGCACAGAGCCCTCCCAGGAGACCAGGCGTCCTGGGTGAAAGAGGCCCGGGGATGCTGCTTGCGATGCCGTGGCCACTTTTTGCCCTCAGGGGTCGCTCGAGGACAGAGTGGCCTGATGGTGAGTGGCTCAGAGCGTACCCTGTCACCGAATGCCGTGTGCCCTTGTCTGGGCCTGCTCGTTTCTCTTAGGTTGAGGGAGATTCGTTTAGTGCTTGTGTTGGACTCTGTCCAGCAGCACGTTACTCCTGAGGCGCCTCGTGTCCAGGGTTGGCTTGGAATGAGAGGTCATTGAACCCCGCTCCCTTAATGAATGCTTAGGAAGGGCCGCAAGAGTGGAGACCTTGGTTCTAATCATCACTGCCCCAAGTCGCTGGGTAAGAAGGCCCACCAGAGAGTCTTCAACTCCATTCTGCCATCCGTCCTCAGAGTCCCCCTCCCTTGACTTTCATTGCCCTGACATTTTTTAGTCTCTTCCCCGACAAATGAGGATAGGAAGGACGACCACTGAGAACTGAGTGCAGACGTGGCCTTGAGGTTGGAAGTTAATGAATGAAGACGAGCAGGGGGCCCCGGAGGACCCCAGGCCAAAGCAGCAGAACCACAGGTCTCTCCATCAGGGCTCTGCAAAGCCACAGCAGCTGCCAGAACCCGCCGGTGATCACGTCTGGCAGGGAACACGCCTTGGATTTTGGCAGCCTGTCACTTGCTCATCTGGTTTCAGGTTGTGAGCGTATGTCGTGAGGAGACGGAGCTCGTCTGTTCACAGACACACGCTCGGGGTCACCGTGCTCGCTGAGCTGGACTTGCAGGACCGGCATCTTTTAAGTAAAGCTTCCTTCCCCCGCTGAGCAGCACTGGACACTGCCGCAGTCTGGCTGGGCACGAATCACCGAGCCGCCACAAAGCACTTGTATGTTCCAACAGGAAGCTTTATGGCCTGAACTCCACCAGCACTCCACGCACACTCCCCGGGAACTCTCCCGAACGCCACGCACGCGGCTCCTCTCCGGCACCCCACACACCAACCGGAACACCACCAGGCTGGTCACGGACAGTGAAGGTCTGATATACAATTGAATCTATCCTCATCATCTTATGGCCCGCCTCTCAACCATTACTTCTGGCAAAATGCCAGGGGCTGTTCCGACTGGGCTGTGGCTCTCAACAGGACATCACTGGGGGGCCCAAGAGTAGGAGGTGGCAGGTGCTGGTCCCTGGGAAGCCAGGGGAGCCCCAAGAAGGAACTGGCGAGGGCTTGACTGGTCACCTTCTTGTCTGCTGTGTCCTGGCAGAGAGGTGACCATGTCCAGCTCAGCCTTCCTCCCTGCAAGTGACCCCTAGCTGAGAGTCTCGACTGAAAAGCATCATGCTTAAAAATGACCCCGATGTCCAGCACAGGGCTGTCAGCCTCTGTCGGGTGCTGTGGACGCAGCCAGGGACCGTGGGAGGCCTGGCCACTGGGCAACCTGAAGGGACAGGATGGATTCCGATGTGCAGCCCCAGCTCCCTCCTATGTGCTCAGCACAGGGAGGGATTTCTTAATACATACAGATTGGGGGGGCTATAAAGGGGTACTGATGAGTGGCCCGCGGAAGTTATGACGCACTCAGGGGACGATGCCAGCCCCTGGGACTCCGCCTGCAGGGAGGCCCGGCTAGGGAAGGACGTCTCTAAGGAGGAAGTGACCAAGGCTCCGGCCCGTCTCCTAGACAGAGGCTGCCCTCGGTGAACGCACCTCTCCGTGGTGACCACTGGAGGCAGCGGTGCCCCGCGGGCTGTGGCTGCACACCTCTGACAGTACCACACAGCAGCAGGCTGTAGACCAAGGGCACCCGGACACTGCCCACCTGGTGGTCAGGTGCTGCCACCTCCTCAGAAGCCCAGAGGCACCTTCTGGGTGTTGAGATGGGACGCAGGTCACACCCTGGGGCCAAGGGCAACATGTGCACCAGTGTGGCAGGGGACAGGAGGACCAGGACAGAAAGACTCAGCAAAGCAAACTCCAGTGACCAGGGAAGGACCTCGTGGAATGTGGCCCTTGATCCAAAGGGTCACTGCACAGTGTGGAAATCCACAGAGGAGAGTGTTCAGAGCCTGGTCCAAGGGAGGTGCCCATGTGCCTGCCACCCGCCCACGCTCCGCCGTGGTGTCAGGGCCTGCAGTCAGGCAAGAAAGGGCAATCAGAGTGGAAGGGGTCGCCACCTCTGTTTTCAGGTGGCACCGGGCGTCCCCGCAGGGCCTCGGGCTGGAGGTAGAGAGCGCAAGCCCAGGGAAGGGTTCAGGGAGAGCGTCCGTCGCTCGGGCGGCCTAAGTGCGGCTCCTCAGACTGGTCGACTCCAGCCGCACACCGTGCATCTCGCCGAGTTCTGGAGGCTACAGTCCGAGGCCTGTGCACAGGGCTGGTCCCTCCTGGGAGAGCCAAGGACAGCCTGCCCATAGCGCCCCCAGGTCACGGTGGGCTGCAGCTACCCCGTGCCCCTGCTGTGTCGAAGGCCCCTGCCCATCTCTGCACACGATATGCGCAAGTCCCTCCCTCCCATCCCTCTCTCTCTCTCTCTCTCTCTCTCTCTCTCTCTCTCTCTCTCTCTCTCCTTCTTCAGGATGCCGGTCGAGTTGCATAGGGCTGCCCCTAGTCCTGTGTGACCTCATCTTGATTCAGTGTGTCTCTGTGACTCTTTCCAGCAAGCTCTCCCTCTGGGGTGCTGGGTGTCAGGACTCCTTTTTTTTTGCAGTTGGGCAGGAAGGTAGCAGGAGGTAAGACTGACATACAGCTTGAGCCGCAGGAGGGGACCTCAAACTGAATGCCAGGGAAATGCGGTTCCAACAGCATCGCCAGGAACGCCAGCCACACCCACGGGAGGCCAAGACGAGAGCCAACAGGAGCCGCCACGGAGCTGTGCCCCCACGGCACCCGGTCACCCAGTGTCACTTTCTGCAGCTTCCATTTCCCAAGGTCAAGAGCAGGACGGGGGTACAGGGCAGGTAGACATTGTGGGGGAGGACCAAGCAGGGTCCCCACTCCTCTGCAGGGCCCTCTCTACCACTGGTGTCTCATTATCAGTGACTTGTGAGGCTCTTCCTGTGCCTGATGTATGAATCCACCCATCACGGCAGGTGCTACTGGGGCCTCAGGTGTCCACTGGGGGTCTCAAGAGGTCCCTCCTGTGCAGGGGCCAGCAGCACACCCTTGCCCCAGGGAAGGGCAGCCAGCATCCCTGCAGTTGTTTGGGGGGCTCTGGGAAGGGGTGCAACCTTGAAGCTGTTTATGGGGAGAGTCGACCTGCAGAATAAATATGCTGAGCCAAGAGGCAGGACCCGCCGAGGACGCAAGAAGACCCAGGTGCTTGTGAGAGAGGCTGGCGTGGGCACCCACGGGACTCACCATGACAGCTGGCAGGACGTGCTTCACGACACGAGGGGCAGGAGAAAAGGACATGGGGCTCCTCCTGGGACAGCGAGAGCCGCAGATGAGTGAGAGCCACAGTGGATTCTAATTCACACTGATAATAAGAGATAACCGTCAGTAAACGTGTGGCCGGAGGGAGACAAGCTGTCCCTCCCCAGGCAGGTCAGCATCCCTTCTCTCAAGTGCTCTGGGCTGGAAGTGCTCAGATTTCCTGTTCCTCCAGATTGTGGAGCATGTACATACTGAGACATCCTGGGGAGGAACCCGCGTCTGAGCGTGGAATTCAGGTACATTTCACACCTTCTATGCACAGCCGGAAGATGGTTTTCTATGATAGTTTCAGTGCAAGTGTGTTTTGACCATCACATGAGACCAGGTGTGAAGTTTCCCACCTGGGGTGTCACGCTGGCGCTCACAGAGGTGTAGGTTTGGGATTCTTAGATGGGGGTGCTGCGTCTGTAGCCAAATGTTAGCTAATAGATTTGGAGAGAGTCGGGGGGAGATTCCTATTTTGCAGCAGTGGAAAGATCGGCTTGGGCAAGAGTCATCGCTGCCGGCTTAGCAGGGATGGGGGGGGTCTCAGAGTGTTTCTCCACAGAGGAGAAGCTGGGCACCGGGGGCAGGTGGCCTGAGCTGGCCCTGTGAGGAGGGAGGCTGGGGGGCCGTGGGCACGGCCTGAATCTGAGCATGAGGCAGCACCAGGCAAGCCCAGACTGTCAGCTCTGACCCTGGGACAGACACTCGAGGAAGCCAACTTATAAAGAGGAGGGGTTGGTCCTGCTCCACAGCCTCGTGCCATTGCTTTGGCCTGGGGAGGAGAGCACACCACGGTGGGAGCTGGCAGAGAGAAGCTGCTCACCTCTCGGTGGCCAGGGAGAAAAGAGAAGAGGAAGGGGTGGAGCCCAACACAGCTCCAGGCCACGCCCCCAGTGACCTCACCGCCTCCCACTAAGCCCCGCCCTCTAGTGGCTCCACCCCTTGACGGTGCCAGATGATCCAGCCTGGCCACCAAGCTGTGGGCCTATGGGCCTCTGATCACGATTCACATCCAAACCCTAATGCAGACTGGCCACCCCTGGAGGGTCACTGGCCTAAATCCCTAAGAAATGTCAGTGCTGTGACAGAAGAGCCACGACCAGGGTGGAGACAAGGAAGACAGGGAACTGGATGTAACATGTGGCCCGGAGTGGGGGCCCAGAGGGGGGCCACCCGAGCACCCGAGGACGGCACCTGGGGATGGCGAGCTGTCGTGGGCCTGGGGACTGGGGCTGGCCAAGGGCTGCAGTGGCCGTGATGCCCTAGTAACCGCTGTGGTCCTGCGAGCGAATGTCCTCCTTCACAGAAGAAGCACCGTGAAGTGTGAGCAGGCCGGAGGGTCCCAGGCGCACACCCTGCTCTCAGGCAGTTCAGAAAGGCCGCCGTGCATGGGGGATGGCCAGGGAGGGTGGTAAGGTGCGCGGACCCGGGAAGGGCCACCGAGCTGTCTGCCCGCTTCCTGCCACTGCCCTGTACGCTGACAACCGTTGCAAAATAAAGCAGTTTAAAATGCGGAAGTTTCAACAGAAATCCAGTTGGCTGAATCGGAGCCTCCAACGCGAGATGGAGACCCTTTCACAGGTGTGCTGCGTGGAGCAGGGTCACAGGGGACGGAAGGCATGGGGCAAAGCCTGTGGGGGATGCGGGAGGATGGGGACGTGGGGCTGGGGGCACTCCAGGAGGGTGAGGGTCAGGGTGAGGGCTGGTGGGGTGAGGATTTGTAGGGTGAAGGCGAGGGTGCTCTTCCCTGCGTATGTCTGTCCTGTTGATTGTCCCACTGAGATATGTTTGCTACTGTCCCATTTACCCCCTCTTCCTCTGGGCCCTGGGTGCTGTGTTCCTCAGGGGCAGAGTGGTGTCGTCCTGAGCTCGTCACCATTTTCTCATGTCGTCTAAAGGGATTTGAGGCTTGATTTGACTCATTTAGTTTGAATTTGTCATCCACACCTCGCATTAAGGACTAGCAGTTGCTCATGGGCCAAGGGCCGAGTGGAGCAGAATCCCTGTCCCCACTCTGTCCCCAATGGAGCATCTAATGGGCCTGAAAAGTCTGAAAGTGTGTTCTGTGTACCTGGGAAATGGGTCTGTCCTTGCGTCTGTCCACTGGCTTGTCCCCCAGCGGCCATTGGACCACATCCGTCCCTGGACCTCTCTTGTCTCTGCGTGGCTCAGCCACGGAGCCCAGGTTGCCTCCCTCCTCTGGGCCTGTGCAGAGCGTCCTGCGCATCGTCTCCCCATCCGTGGATCGCAGCCGTCAGCGTCCGGTCTCTGGTGTTGTTTGTCTCCGTGTCGGGGGTTGGGCAACTGTCAAGCCCCGCAGTCCAGCTCCGTGCCAGGGCCTGGGTTTCATCTGTACTCCTCCTCCCGAGAGAAAACATGTATGCCTTTAAAAATGAACACAGGTGCAGCAGGAGTTCTCCGCACCTGATGGCTGTGCTCTTGTAGGAACCGTGGGGTGGTTTTCTCTGTAATTGCACTAGCTTCCTGGAAGCTTCTGTAAGAGGGACTTACAGCAGGAGCGAAATGCCTCCGCTCCTCCTCCTGAGCTCTTACCCAGAGCTTGTGGGATTGTGATGTTATTCCGGAAAGTCTCTTGGAATAAAAACAGATAATCTTTCTCATCAAAACATAATCCTCATTGGGCCGAGCAACTCGGTGGAAATACCTTTGCTGCTGAACTCGGGCGTCTTCAAATCAGCAGCCCATCAGCCACTGAGTGAATTAAATCCTTTTAGTCAAATCACGATGTCAAATCATGGCATTCCGGTCCCGGGCTGGGTTCAGTGGCGCTGCTCAAACACAGGACTGGATTCACATATTCCAGAGGTTTCGTTGGTTTGCAGATAGCACCAGGAAAGTGACGTCTCCCTGCTCTTCTGCCATCACGGGCAGGAAGAGAGAGAAACACACCAGAGCGGTTGGGAAGGCGGGGCAGAGCACAGAGCCACTAGCCCCGATGGCGACGTCCCTCTGGGCTGTCTCCTGGAGACTAAAGCACTTCTCTGGCTGTATTCTCACAATGTGGGGTGCTTGGAGAAGTGCTGTTGGCTCTTTGGAGGGAAGATAAACAGAATCCTCACGAAGAGCTGGCAGGGCTCCCCAAGGCCTCCTGCACAGAGCGGGGCCCAGATGCCCCCGGGGAAGCGGGTGCTGTGCTCTGAAGGGTCACGTTCCCCAGGTCCCCAGGGGGACACCCTGACACACTGATGGAATCAGGAGGGGGTCCTGCTGGAGGCAGTTAGGCCCCAAAGGAGACCTCCTGGCTCTTCTACCATGTGAGGGACAGTGGGAAGGGGCCCGGACCCAGGCCCTCCAAGACGCTGCCTGCATCTTCACCCTGGACGTGCGTTCCCCAGAGCTGTGTGTCAGCCACTTGGGTAACGGTGCCGCGTTCAGTAGCTGAACGATAAAACGAATGGCTTCCCCCTTTTTACTTTTATTTTTTTGCTTAGTTTCTTCACAAAGGGTCTAGTTTGGGGCTGGGGTGCAGCTCAGAGTAGAGCACTTGCCCAGCATGCACAAGGCCCCGGTGGTACCCCAGACCAAAACAGAGAAACACACGCGCACAGGTGTGGTTAGGATGGGTATGCGCACCTCAGCTAGGCTCACACCACACCCTGCGAGATCTGAACCCGCGAGGGCCCGCTCCCAGGTTCTCAGGTGTTGACCCCTGTGGTGCTCTAGGTGCCCCTGTGCCCACCTGCAGGCTGGGTCCCGTGTCCGCCTTTCGGTCATGTGTCGGCTCCTGGCCTGCTCCTTCATCCAGCCCCACATCCACATGGCATTGTTGTCTTAAGGTGACCCAGCTGTCCCTCACGGCCAGGCACTGTGGCCGAGCCCACCCTGCACCCATGGACACTTGGGCTGTTCCCCGAGGCTTTGCTCTCACAAGGAGGGTGGCGGTGGAAAGCCCTGTGCGCACAGTGAGAGCTGAGGGACGGAGACCCAGGTGCACACTTCTGCTGGCCTCTGAGGAGCTGGCCAGTCCACGCTGTGCCCAGCACACCTGTGAGTGCTCACGCAGGTCACTGTGTCCTCTCTGATATGACGAGGCACAACTCCCTGGAGCTTTAATTAGGGGTCTCTGAGCGGAGCGCAGTCGAGCGTCTTTCTCTGTATTTAAGAACCACTTGTGCTCCTGCTCCTGCGAACAGTCATTTCCTGCCCTTTGTCTGTTTTTCCAAGAAGTGGGTTGGTTGGTACTGATTTTAGGCTCTCCTTGTGCTCTCGAGAAGTTAGCTGCTCCCTGAACCTCTGCGGCCTCCTCCTCCTCCTCCTCCTCCTGCGGCCTCCCTGGAGCCAGGGTGGTTCTCACAGGTGTTCTTCTGCTGTCGAACGAAGCACTCTTCATGGGCATGGTCCCCTACCCACGATGGCTCAGATCATGGCTTCTGACTTGAAGATGGGGCAGAGGTGATGTGAATTCGGGGAACTGTGCTTCGAATCTCACTCTTGTCTGGGGCTCCTGCCGCGGGGTAGGAGCCTGTCCCCTGCCAGGCAGCGCGTGGACTGAGGCTCTTGGTGTGTCGCGCTGCTGGCTGGGCTCTTGGGATATTTCCAGCTTACAACGGGTTTATCAGGAAGTGACTCCATTGCCAGCGGAGGGCCTGTGCGTCACTCTGTGAGGGTGTGCCCCTCCCTGGGGTGACAAGCCAAGGCTGATGGCTTCCCACAGCCTTTTTCCTGTTCGTCTATAGAATCCTTTTACATATTCTGGAAGGAATCCGTCGCTGGGTATGTGTATGGCCAACGTCTTCCTCCACTCGCTGGCTTGGGTTCTGCCCTCTTCCTGGTCTTTTGACAAACAGAGGTTCTGAAGGACGTCCAGGTGAGCTTTTCTTCTTCTTGGTTAGAAGTTTTTGAGTTTCGTTTTGGGGAACCTCTGCCTGTGTCCAGACCCCCTTCTCTGATCCTGGCTGCTTCTCCCTTGGTGGTTCTGAAGTGGGGGACAAAGGCCAAGACACTTGTCCCCAAACGGAAAGCCCTGACCCAGCCTGGGGGACAGAGAAGACCACAGTCCTGGAACATGGGCTCTTCTGTGGCAGATCCCGGGGGTGCGTGGGGTCACATTCTGGCCTGTCCTTGACCTGTGCCCATCCTAACAGCTGTAGCTTTAGAGGAAACTCGTTGTCCTTTAGGGTGCTCTTGACTATTTTTGTCCACATTCACTTCCATATGAATTTTAAAACCCATTTCCTATTTTTAACAAAGTTGTGTCAGTGGCCGTAGACACCTGTGCAGGTGACCATTGTCCTCACGCCAGTTATCCTCTCAGTCCTCAAACCTGGCACATTCCTCTATTGAAGGAGGCCTTTAATTCTCTCAGCGACACAGGGACTTGGAGCCTGATCCTGCTGAAAGCACTGGCTCCCACCTGGGCCTGGGGATGTCCAGCGGGGAGCTCAGCCCAGGACAGAGCCTGGCGTCTCTGCCTTCCTGTCGCCGCTGTCCCCTTCGCTCTTGTAAACTTTGGGTCCAAGGCTTGCTGAAGTCTGCGTGTTAATCCCTCGACGACGGTCGGACAAGGTGGACTCCCTCTGAATTCACCTGCTCTCCCTCCCTGCCCTTCAAGGCTGAAGGTGCCGAGATGGTTCCAGTTTGACAGGGACGCCATCGTCGAAGGATTATCAGCCACCAGCCTTGACAACGTCCCGTTCCAGACCTCCAGGCCAGAACCAGCGTCTCCAGTCACTGCCCTCCACCTGAAGGAGGACCCAGGCACTGCCCCTCCAGGGAGCCCTCGGACAGCTCCTTCCTCCATGGGTCCCTCCGCTCGATAGTGCAGCAGCCGGAGCGAGACAGGCAGTCAGCGCAGAAGGTGGCTGGTCAGGTCCGATCAGGAGGCCAGTTTGGCAGAGTCCAGGAAGTTGGAGACTGCCCGCTGAGGGACTGAATGCCTCCAGAGCCCTCCGCCACCTATCAAGACAACCTGCCCTGCTCCAACCTGTGGTGGCTAACCTGCCCCAGGAAGGCCCCTCCCTCAGGAGCTGTAAAGTGGTGAGATAATGGGCCTGGGCTGCTCCTTCTGCCTTCCCCTTCAGCCCACCTGTGTCCACCTGTGGCCACCGCCCAGCACTCCTGGGCCTAGTCACAGGGAGGAGAAGATCGGGGAAGAGGGAGTGGAACAAAGGAAGCCTAGGACATTTAAAAAGGCGGATCACCTTCCTGCTGGGGACACCGGATACCAGCTGTGGCCCCTTCTCCTTCCTGGGAGAAGACTGTGTGACCCCTTTGTAAATAAACCCTGCTTTATAAGCGTGCCCCGGCGTGCTTCTCTGACGGGCAGACTTCAACATGTGAGCACACAGAACTCGGTGATAACCGGCGGCATCGGTGCCATCCAATGATGGATTAATCCAGTGGATTAATCCATTGATGAGGTCATCTCCCAAGAGCCCCACTTTTAAACACTGCTTCCTGGGAAATCAAGCCTTTGGTGCTGTTTAAGATCCAGACCCTACAATTCTGCGCCTGGTCAAAGGCTCATGTCCATCTCACAACACGAAATGCATCTAGTTCCTTTCCTAGTCCCTGAGGTCTCAGCAGTTACAATGCTGCTCAGAACTCCAAGTCCAAAGTCTCCTCTGAGACTAGAGGGAAGCTGCTATCCGTGAGCCCCCGGAGCAAGAGGAAAACAAGCCACAAACTTCCAACACTCCAAGTTGGGACAGGCACAGGGAAAACTTTCCCATTCCAAAATAAAGGAATGGGGGCATTGAGAGGCAGATGGAATCCAAGCAAGAAAGCAAACGTTGATCCTGAGCTGCACGTCTAGCATCCAGCCTGGGTGGTGAGAGGCGGGTCCCAAAGGGCCGGGGGAGCATGGCCTCCATGGCCTTGCTGGCTGCAGCCCACATGGCCTCTTCTCACTCTCTGCACCTTTTCTTGGCGGCTGTCCCACATTCCTGGTGTCTCCAAACTCCTGGGATTTCCGTTGCAGCTTCTGCCTCACCCTCACAGCTCCCACAGGCCACCCACAGGACGCTGGTCCTGCCCACACTGCCTGTCCTCCCAGGCGATCCCTTGGAATCTTGGTGGCAGCCCTCATGACCCCATAAGACCTGCATTCTTCATGCCAGCAATACCAGCACCCCAAGGACCACCCCAAGGCCCACTGCTGGCGTGAACAGTCGCCAAGCCCCTTTGGACCACACGCTCTGTTGGGAGTCTCCCTAAGAACTCCCCGGGCCTTTCAGATAAGGGGCCCCTAATGTAACATGGCGGCAGGCAAATTGCAGTGGGCGGACAATAAGTTGTTTTTGAAATCTTCTAATTGGTCCTCCTGTCTTCCGAGCCCGTGGACAGCTCGTGCCCCCCATGAATCTTATGCAGGGCGGACGTGCGGGCACCGTAGGTGATGACCTGACTTTACTATGATTGGCCCCGGGAGCTTCCTGGTTTAAGATAACTGACTCTCACTTTCTATATAAGCTAGCACCTGCTTGCAGTAAAGTGCTTCATCTTTGTCACTGCTGTCTGTGTGTGCGTTTTAATCTCCGAGGACGACGAGCCCTGGCTTTGCACGCTCAGCCTGATAGCTGAGTATGGGGAGGCAAATCCAGGGGAGAAGCTTTCTGGTGGCCATATTCTCTCCTCTTCTCAAAGCAAACTCTTTCAAATGAACTCCCATTTGTATCCCCTTGAGCCTGAGACGGTGGGGCCTTGCTATTTCCTGAGATGACATCAAGGCATCTTCCTATTGTCTGTGTTCAAAAAACCTCACTTCTTTTTAGTGGCAGTGTTCTTTTTGGCAATCCCTCTCTCCTTGACTCCAAATTTAAACATCTTCCTTTTCTGGCAGCACTGTGAGTTTTTCAAAAATTTCTGCTCTGTTTTTGCTACCAATGATCACAGTAAAGCTGGCTAAAACCCACCAGCAATGCCCATGCCTGCCAGAGTGCCGTGCTGCCTCGAAATTTCTTCCACCTGATTAATTGATCCATCATCTTACAGCTCAGCCTCATGAAGCCTGATGGAGTTGACAAGACTTGGACAATTTCCCCCCAGCATGTGGCAGATTGACCTCTAGTCCAGTCTCAACGGAGTCTGCTTTCCCCTCGGAGACCTAATGAGCTCAGTCTTTACTGTCTGCATTTCTGTCAGCCGCTGACGGCTTCTTCCAGCTTCCCACCAGCATGGCCCCCTGGGCTCTCCTACAACATCTGGGCATGTTCTAGACTACATCTGCAGACCTTTCTAAGTGTCTTCCACGGTCCAGTTCCAAGCACTTCTGAACCGCACGGTTGGGTGGAAGTGACCGTGGCCCCTCGTGGCACCATCTTTGTCTGCCAGTCGGTTTTCCATTGCCGTGACCTTGGGAGCCTGAGGATCTCTCCTCCAGGAAGCCCTCAGTGCTGCGCCGACCCCAAGACTCCCACCACCTCAGATGCTAAGGAAAAGCCCAGTGGGTTCCCGCCAACTCCCGTAAATGGGGTTCCCGCCAACTCCTCTTTGGATTCATCAAGTGGCTCACAGACCTCAGGGACACACAGACGTTTGGGTCAGAGGATACGATGGAGAGGTAGGAGCACAGGGCGTGGCGGGTCTGAGGGGCTTGCAGCTTCCATGCCCTCCTGGGCGCCACCCTCCAGGACTGTCCACCGACTCGGCCACCCAGAGGGTCCGCAGACACTGTCCTTTCAGTCTCCCTGGAGACCTTGTTCGTCCGCGGGACTGACTGGACCTTTGTGTTGGGGTCAGCTCCCTCCTAGTCCTCCTCCCCTTGAGTCTACTCCTTGGTTAGACCCCATCTGGTCACAGGGTCCACAGAGGCCACCAGCTATTACAAAAGGCCACTCCAGATGTTTCTTTCTTCTGGATAAATGTCTAGGAGGGCCACCTTTGGTCATGTTGGGAGAACACATTCGACTTCTCGGGGACCTGCCTAACAGTACCCCCACACGGCTGTGCCTCACCCCCCTGCTGGCACCCCTCCTCCTGACACTGCTGGACGTGGCGTGTCCTTAGTTCTATGGGGCTTCACCTGGCCCTTCCCTGATGACTGGTCGGGTCGAGCTGCTTTTTAGGTGCTTACAGGTCACTCGTGGGTCATTTTCAACACGCAGTGTCTTGCCACAGTCTGAGTGATGTTTGTGTCCTCCAAAGTCCGTGTGTCGGAGCCTGATCCAGGGCGACAGCCTTAAGGGACGCTCAGGTGAAAGGGGCAGGGCCTCGTGCTGGGATGCGAGGCCCAGGGAGCCTGTTCGTCCCTCTGCCTGTCAGAAAGCTCCTGAGAGATGCCGCCCACCACGTGAGCCCTCTCCAGACGCAGGACCGGCCAGTGCTTGGCTCTGGCCATCCCTAGGTCAGAACACCAGTGACGGACCAGGGATTCTGGGACACAAATGGAGAGGACCCAGCCGGGTTGTCAAGGTCTTCTGCACACTTTTTTCTCGTGATATTCCTTGATAATATTTTATTAATCATTAATACGAGAGAGGGAGGGGAAAAGAGCGTGCGAGCCAGAAAAGAAATAACAATATTCATCTCCACACTGAAAGGGAGACCATCTTTCTTTCTTCGTGTTTTTATTAGTGCATTACAGTCACGCATAGTCGTGGGGTTTATTTTGACATAATTGTTCTCGCACGGAATATCATTTGCTCCATTTCAAATTACTTCCCCTGCCACCCCGGCTCCCTGTTCCCTCCTCCACTGACTGCATTCTGCTTTTAATTTGTTGCTTTTTATTTCATTTTTTAAAAATATTTATTTTTTAGTTGTAGTTGGACACAAAACACTTATTTTTTTTTTTTTAAAGAGAGAGTGAGAGAGAGGGAGATTAGAGAGAGAACTTTTTTAATATTTATTTTTTAGTATTTGGCGGACACAACATCTTTGTCTGTATGTGGTGCTGAGGATCGAACCCGGGCCGCACGCATGCCAGGCGAGCGCGCTACTGCTAGAGCCACATCCCCAGCCCAAAACACTTATTTTATTTATCTATTTCTATGTGGTGCTGAGGATGGAACCCAGGGCCTCACATGTGTGAGGCGAGCGCTCGACCGCTGAGCCCCAGCCCCATTTGTTGCTTTTTGAACTGTTGCTTTACAGATAGACGCAAGTGTGCCCTTTCACAGGCTGTATTTATACATACACAACATGATCCAATCGTTTCATCCCTCAGCTCCCCTCCCCCAAGCCCCTCCCTTCCGCTTACTCATCTTCTATTTTTCTGGGATCCCTCCTCCCCCTTGAAAATGTCCTTACTTCTTTCCCACTTTCCCAGGAGAGAAAAAATCTGACCCTCGGCTTCCTGAGTCTAGCTTATCTCGCCTACCTGGATGTTCTCCAGTTTATCCAGCTGTGAGCAAATGCCTTCGTCTCATTCTTCTTTATGGCTGAATAAACCTCCATTGCTTCCTCTGGATATGGTGGTGCATGCCTGTGATCCCAGCAACTTGGGAGGCTGAAACAGGAGGGTCACTAGTTCAAGGCCAGCATGAGCGGCTTAGGAGGAGCCTGTCTCAAAAAGTAAAAAGTGCTGGGGTTCTGTTCAGTGATGAAGTGTCTTGGGCTCAGTCCCCAGTAGAAACAAAAACAAAAACAAACGCCAAACAAATCCAAGAACAAATAAAAAGCTACAAAACAAAACAAAAAACAAACCCCCCAAACCTCCCTTGTGTAAATATAACACGTTTTCTTTATCCATTCATCTGTTGGCGGGCAGCTGGGCTGGTTCAGTCCTTGACTGCTGTAAACTGCGGCTCTATAATCATGGGTCTGCAAGTGTCACTATAATATGCTGATTTGAGCTCTTTTGAATACATAGCAAAGAGTGAGATAGCTGTTATATAGAGGTTCATTCCTAGATGTTTGAGGAATCTCCAGCCAACAATGGATGAGTGCAGCGCCCCCCATGTTCTCCGGCACGTGTTATTGTCTGTGTTCTTGGTGATCACCATGCTAACTGGAGTGAGAGAATTTCGGTGCACTTCTATCTGCATGTCCCTGATTGCCAGGGATGTTGGGTGTTTTGTCATATATTTATCAGACTCTTGTCTTTCTGGTTTTGAGAAATGTCTGTTTATTTCTTTTGCCCATTTATTAATTGTGTTACTTGGGAATTCTGGGCGTTAGGTTTTAAGTTCTCTGTGTGTCTGGCTATCAGTCCCCTGTTGGAGGAGTAGCTGGCACACATCTTCTCGTGTTCTGTGGGCTCTCTTTGCACTCTGAATCGTTTCCTCTGCTGTGCGGAGGCCTTTTTACTTTGATTCTCTCCCACTTATTGGTCCTCAGTTTTAGTTTGGAGCTTTAGGGGTCTTACCAGGCAGGCCATGGCCTGTGCTGACATGTTGGGTGCTGAGCCTACATCTTCTTCTGACGGTTGCAGAGTCCCTGGTCTGTTTCCGAGGGCTTTGTTCTACTTTGAGTTGGCTTTGTTCGGGGTGAGAGAGGGGGATCTAGTTTAATTCCTCTACCTGTGGATAGCCAGTTTCCCCAGCACCATCTGATAAAAAGGCTGCCCAATATCTGTTTGGGGCGCCTTTGTTGGGAATCAGATGACTCCCCCTGGGTGGATTTGTCCCTGGTCTTCTTGTTCCGCTGTCCTCCTGTCTGTCTTGGTGACTACGGCTCTGGGGTAGGACTTGAGATCAGGTGTATGACTCCACATTGTTTTTTTTTTTTTTGCTCAGGATTGCTTTGACTACTCTGGGTCTTTCATTCTTCCATGTGAATTATGGAATCCTTCTTTTTCCTAGTTCTGTGAGAATGCTATCGGTATTTTGGTGGTGATGCGTTGAATCTGTACGATGCTTTTGGTATTGCGGCCATTTTAACAATATTGATTCTGTCCCTCCGTAAGTATGGGAGTTTGTCCATCTCTAAGGTCTTCTTCAATGTTCTATAGTTTTCATTGTCCAGGTTTTTTGTCTCCTTGGTGAGATTTATTTCCAACTTTGTTATTATTATTATTTTAGATTTTGTGAATGAAATGGGTTTTCCTGATTTCTTTCTCAGTAGATTCATTATTGGAGAATAGAAAAACTACCGATTTTTCTGTGTTGATCTCGAATGCTGCTGCTTTGCTGAATTTGTTTATCAGCTCCAAAAGTCTTCTGGGGAGTTTTTAGGTCTTCAGGTAGAGGACCATGTTATCATCAAAGAGGAGAATTTGATTTATTCTTTTCCTATTTGTATCCCTTTAATTCCCTCTCCTGCCTGATTGCTCTGCTAAAGTTTCAAGTATATACTGAACAGGAGTTGGGAGAGTGCACATCCTTGTCTTGTTCCTGATTTTAGAGAGAGTGTCTTCGGGTTTTCTCTCTTCAGTGATGTGGACTTTGGGTTTCTGGTAGGTAGTCTTTCTGATATTGAGGCAGGCTCCTTCTGTCCCTAGTTTCTCCAGGGAAGCTGTTGTATTGTGATCCCCACTGCCAGAATTCCCTGTATTTTCATTTTCTTAAAATTGACTTTCGAAGAGTAGAAATTTGATTTGGAATAAGTCTTTTTAAGAATTTTTATTTTGAAAGGGGGTCTCACTTAGTTGTGCCTCAAACTTGAAATCCCCCAGTCTGAGGCTCCATGGTAGCTGGGATTTATGATTCTGATTTATACTTTTATTCTTTTCATGTAAGAAATTTTCTCTAGTTGGTGATGATTTTCTTCCATGTTCTAGAAGTTTTCTAATTTTAGTCTTGTATTGATTTGGGGATCTGTATCCAGTTAATCCACATTCTCACCAGCATTTGGCAGTTGGTTTTTTTAGATTTTCACAATTCTAACAGGGTGTATCACTTCCAATAGTGGTATTTCGTTTTCATGTGCGATTCCTGTGACACACAAGATGTTGGACATCTTTTTATATGTTCATTATCTGTCTTCTTTGGTGATCTGTCTGTTTAGAATTTGGACATTTGGACCTCTTTATAATCAGGTGTTCATTTTCTTAGGGTCAGGTTTTAAGAATTCTTTGTATATTTTGGTCAACAGTACTTTATCAGATGATTTTTTCAATATTTTCACAGGCCTGTGGTTTGTATTCTTATTTTCAAAGTGTCTTCCACAGAGTAAAATAATCAATTTTAGTAAAATCCCATCTATTAATCACTTTTTCATGGAATTAGCTTTGTGTTGTATCTGAATCTCATTCCAAGTGCCAGGCCTCCGGAGCCTCTCCTCTGTTACGTCCTGGAGTTGTGATTCTGCGTCTCACATTTGGGCGTATAATCCTGTTTGGGTTAGTCTTTGTGAAAGACATAAGTTCTGTGTTCTGGGCTGTGTAGATGTCCAGTTGCAGCACCAGGAAGGATGACCGCAGTCCCCTCGAGGTGCCTTTGCCACTCTGCCAAGGCTCCCTACGTGTTTGTGCAGGCCTGTCTCTGGGATCTGTGTCGTGTCCCGTGGGGAGTTCCTTTATCACTTCCCAGTTCCACACTGTCTCGATGACTGTGCACTTAGAGCGAGGCTTGGAGTTAGATGGCATTGGTCCTCCACTGTCCTTCTCTTTCTCAGTGTTGTTTGGCTGCTGTGGCTTTGGCCTTTCTGTGTCAGCTTTAGCATGGCTTCCCAGGGCTTTGACTGAGATTGCATTGCACCTACAGATGGCATGAAAAAAGAAGAGATGATCAAAACTTTAATACTGAGTCTTCCACATGAACATGAAATATCTCTCCATCTACTGAGATCTTTTTTTCATTTCTTTTATCACAATTTTGTAGTTTTCCTTGTATAGAACTCATATATATTTGATTAGATTTATGTGTAAGTATTCTGTTTATTGAGTGCTAACATAAATACTGTTTTTAATTTTATATTTCTATGATCATAGATGACATATTAAGAAAGCAGTTGATTTTTGTATTAATCTTGTATTCTGCCACTTCAATACAATCATTATTAATTTAGAAGTGTGTGTGTGTGTGTGTGTGTGTGTGTGTGTTCGGTTTTGGGGATTTTCAACCTAGATGCTCACGTCATTTCTAAATGAAAACATCCTTATATCTTTCTCCCAATGTGTACACATCAGCTTCCTTTTCTTGTCTTGTTGCATCAGCAGAGATCGCTAGTTCAACTCTGAATATGAGTGATGGAGGGGGCCTCCTTGCTTCTTCCTGATCTTCATTCCTGATCTTCTCATCACCAATGTGGAGTTAGCTGTGGGCTTGTTGTACATGGGCTTTCTCAAGTTTAGGAAGCTCCTCTCTCTTCCTAATGTGCTGAGAGTTTTTTCTTTTTCTTTCTATGAGTGGCTTTGAGTCCTCAGGTCCCTTCTCTGCACCTGTGGAGGGGATGATGTCCATGGTAGGCCCGTTCACTGAGCCGGCCCCGTGGATCTGGAGTCCATCCCTCGTGGTTCATGACTCCTCCGACACATGGTGAGATTCGGTTTGCTGATACTTTGCTGGGGAGTTCTACGTACGTGTTCTTGAGGATATTAGCAGCTTCCTTTTCTTGGAAGGCTTTGGTTTTGATACCAGGAGGTTGCCTCACAGAATGAATCCTCCTTGCATTTCCTGGAGGAGATTGTAGGGAGTTGGTATCGTTTTCTCCTTGATTATTTGATGGGATTTTGCTAGTGAAGTGTCTGAGGCTGGGTTGGAATTATTGGTTCCGCTTCTTTAATAAGTCTGTTTGGGTATGTGTGTTTGTGTGAGCTGTGGTGGACTGTGTTGGAAAACAGGTCCATTTCATCCAGACCGCCAACTTCCTGGTGTGCAGTTATCGTGATGCCCTTACCGTCTTTCACTGCGCATGCTGCAGAACTGACCGTCCAGACCGTCAACTTCCTGGTGTGCAGTTATCGTGATGCCCTTACCGTCTTTCACTGCGCATGCTGCAGAACTGACCGCCCTCTTTCACTGGTGACTCAATGACCTGTGTCTGTCTTCAACTGGCTCCTTTAGAATGAAGAGCACCCCTTCAGAGATTAGCAGCGGCACAAGTCACAGGTCCTGGGCTGCTGGGCACGGCCAGAGGCCATCCAGAGATCTATAAGCAAGTGGCAAGGGGGGTGCATATGGGAGGACATTTGGACCCTGGGCACCATGTGGGTCTGATGGGACTTTGCATCTGGTCAACGGCCACCTGTGTGAGTGCTTGGGAGGGCTGCTGGTGGGTAGGAAGGGGTTCAGAAAAGGGGTGCTTCAGAACTGGGGTTCAGAGGTTGGCCAGGGTCGCACAGTGGCACCTGGGTCTCACGTCAAGACAAGACTGTCTGCCATGGCAGCGCGGAGCAGGAGCCCATCTCGCACCTCCTCTCCCTCTGTCGTCTTGGTCTGGTAGAGATTCTTGTGTACTAATCCTGTATCTTGCCACCTTCCTGAATGTATATTTTGTAGCATTCCTAGGGTTTTCTGGGGGCATATGACTTACAAATAGAGATAGTTGTAGTTCTCTCTTCCCAACCTGGATACCCTTGTTTCTTTTTCTTGCACAGATACTTTGCCAGCCCCTCTGGTGGTGATGGCGAATAGGATGGTGAGAGTCTGACTTTTTTTCTGAATTCAGGAGGAAGCATTCAGTCTTCCACCACTAATTCTATGTCATCTGTGGACTTTTGGTAGATTTCCTTTATCTGATTGAGGTAGTTTCCTTCTGTTTCTAGTTTCTTGAGTTTCTAGCCATGAAATGGGGTTTAATGATGTCAAGGGCTTTTCTTTGTATATTGAAGTCACTGTGCTGTTTTGTCCCTTCTTCTGTTCAGGTGTATCACGTTAATGACGCACCATGTTCCCACGTTAAGCCAAGCGCGTCTCCAGGGTAAGTCCACCCGTTCTGCCTAGGCAACTCTCTGGATTTTGACTCACAATTTTTTGCTTCTTGTTCTTAGTAGTAACTTTGAATCTGTTTCTGACCTTCATGAATTTTACATGGGTAAGTGCTGAGCTTTGTTGTATTTTTTAAAAGGAACCTTGGACTTTGTTCCCTAAGACTGTTAAAGACCTTGAAGGACTCTGTCCTTTCCAAGTTTGCTTCTCACACGTCGGGGCCTGGCTGGGCCTCCTGCCTCCTTGCCACGGCTCGGTCCTCCTGCATTTTCTCCTGGACGACCTGGTGTTGGGTGAGGACTGTCCACTTGGCTGGTTGGGATCCAGTTTCCCAGCCTGCGGCTTCACCCTGGGCAGTGAGCGTCCAGCCCTGGGAGTGCTTTCCTGGCAGAGCGCCCAGGCACCCACGAGTTCTCTGCTGTGGTGCTCAGCTTCGGCAGTCCTCTCAACACGCAGTCTGGGACTGTCCTCAGCCGGGGCACTGCTGGAATCGCCCTGCTGGACTCCCTCCTCGCAGTCCTGCGCTGCCCATCATCTGATACCAGAAAGCGGGTGTTTGTGGATTTTTCTCATTTCTAGTTTTACAGAGAAGATGCTCCATCCTGGGTCTTTTACTCTTAGCCTACCCACGATATCTCTCTAAACATAGGCCCGAGCACACAGTTTCCCTCCAGTATGCCCCACCAAACTCCAGGATCTACTGCTGGACCTGAGGACCTCGCCCCGCTCCAGGGCAGAGTTCGCCCTTCCCGAGCACCCTGGAGCCCGGGATCTCACTCACGCACGGCTCATCCTGAACTCAAGCCCCTGACTTGACTGCCCCCCTCTCCAGCCATAGCAGGTGGACGTGGGCTGCGGGCAGGCTGGCCAGTTAGCTCCCAGGGCTCAGCACTCCACCTGTGGAGGGTGCTCAGTGCTTGCCGCACGCACATGAACCATTACGTCGACTAACAAACCACCGCCTTTGTCCTATGTTAGGTGGCATTTGGGGACCTGTGTGCGCTGGGAACTGTCGGAAGTTGTTTTTCACGTGTAATCTCCTTAACAGCCAAATGTACTAATGAGACAGACGCCATTATTCTACCGACAAGGTAGGGGCTTGATGGGGTCTTCACGCTCCGTGGGGGACAGGCTTCTGTTTGAGGCACCCACAGTGCTGCACGCCGTGGCTTACTGCCCAGGGTTCAAGGCCATCCCCACTCCCCAGACTCAAAACTCTGCAATGAAATCTCACTTTTGTATTTTTCTGTTAGTTTTGGTGTCAGAGGACCAACTGGTCCCAGGAGGTCTCATGGAGGACACGGAAGAAGCTGCCAGAATCCCGAAGAGCCAGGCCAGGCAGCGTATCCACTTGGCTGCTCCAGGGTGAGCGTGGGCCTGGCCCCACCCTGTGCTCTCGTTAGAGCAATTATCCGGCTAATGGTTTTGATTTGGACTTGGCCTAGGTAATCGCTGCAGCTGGGGAGTGCCAGAGCCTGGACAGATGGCCGGCAAGGAGGATCCGGAAGGCCTGGGGTCCGGCTGAGAGCCTCGGGAAGGAGGCTGAGCTCTGTCAGCTGTGCAGCTCTGGAGGAGACATCCTCCCGAATGCCCGCCTTCCCCTCTCTGCCCGCGTCAGCGCCGTCAGACGGGAGCACCGTCCTGGGGTTCGCACACCTGGAAAGGAGGCTCGTGGCTGTTATCTGAGGCCACCTCGCCAATCGGTTCCCCAGAGATGTGCAGATATGCAAAGCTATGTAAATGGCAGCGGCTTGACTGTCACCACCATGTGACATGTTGCTAACATGCGGAGAACAGGCTGCTTCAGTCAGAAAGGGCAGGGGGTGGCTGAGGCGGCAGCTGCCCCACTGGGTCCCCACACCCACAGGGAGCTCCCGAGAACACTCCAGCCTGGCCTCTCGCTGGAGCGGACCAGCCTGGGCTGAATGACCCTCACCTGGCTCTGCAGCCAGCCAGGTGAACACTGCTGCAGAGGACGGCCACCATTCCTGAAGCCCCGGAAGTCAAGGACGGCCCTGCCCCCTGTCTCACCCTCCAGTCTCATGCACAAGACCCGGCCTGGATCCTGGGGGGCTGCTGCCACCTTGACCAGGGCCTGTGTCCAGGCAGCAGCAGGGGCTGACCTGCTGAAAGTGCCCTTGGACTCCTTGTCTGCACTGCTGTGGGTGGCCCTGGCCCACGGCCTGCTGTGGGTAGCCCCGGCTCACAGTCTGCTGTGGGTGGCTGTGGCCCACAATCTGCTGTGGGTGGCCCCGGCTTGTGGCCTGTTGTGGGTGGCCCTGGCCCACGGCCTGCTGTGGGTAGCCCCGGCTCACAGCCTGCTGTGGGTGGCTGTGGCCCACAATCTGCTGTGGGTGGCCCTGGCTTGTGGCCTGCTGTGGGTGGCCCTGGCCCACGGCCTACTGTGGGTAGCCCCGGCTCACAGTCTGCTGTGGGTGGCTGTGGCCCACAATCTGCTGTGGGTGGCCCTGGCTTGTGGCCTGTTGTGGGTGGCCCTGGCCTGCGGCCTGCTGTAGGTGGCCGTGGCACACCACCTGATGTGGTGGCCCTGGCTTGTGGCCTGCTCTTGTCTCGGGCCTTTTGTACCTCGGCCCTGACCTGACATGCCCACGGGGACCTGGGCCATCTGTGTTTCCCACAGAACATGCTGGTGACCGGATGGTCCATGGGGCCATGCCAAGTCCAGCTGAAAGAGCCGTCAGTGCCAAGCAGGCTGGCAGCCCTGGGCGGGGTGGCACTGTGCCTGGGGGGGCCCTGGAGGCCCAGGGTCCACCTCAGCTCTGTCACAGGCCCTGTGGCCTCGTGCCCAGACGGCCTCCAGCACGAGGGGCAGAGTCTGGCATCTCCCCAGGAGGAGGCACGGTGCCTGGGGTCTCCTGGTGTCGGGGCCACGTACTGCCCCTGGTGTGCTCCCCGAATCCCCTTCCAGAGGTGACAGAGGGCTGCCAGCTGTGATGGGGCCTGGGGCGGCACCAGGTCCACACTGAGGTGCTCACAATTTGCAGCCTGGGCCAGGTGACCCGCGGGCCCTGTGACGGGGCAGGGACGTGGGTGGAAGGTGTCATGGGGAAGCCTCCCCAGGGTTCCTGCCACCGGGACACCAGCTGCAGTGGGACTCGCGGTTAGCGAGGGGTCTGCCTGACTTGCATCGGGGTCAGCGAGCGAGACCCGGGCCCCGGCCTCGGGCCCCCACCTGACTGTGCCCGTCTCCAGCTCCTGTGCGCTGGCCAACTGCTGCCGCCTTCCTCAGGCCATGGCTCCTCAGGGTCCCTCTGCCTGGGACGCGTTCCTCTGGGTGGCACTCGGGCTGCCCCTCAGAGAGGCCCGGAGAGCAGGGGCAGGGCTCCTCCTGCTTCTGTCGCTCTGTGCCACCGGCCTCCTGGCGCCCGTGTCCTGGCGGCAGGGATCTGCCGGGGTCCCACCCTGGCGAAGGCACCATGAGAGACTCAACCCACCCCAGAGGGACACTGAGGTGAGTTTGCTCAGGGACAGGCCAGCGGGGTCTTCAGGTGCAGGGTGGAGACGTGGCACGGAGGTTTCCACACTCTGCTGTAGAGCCACGTTGACGCCTCCTGGGGCACTGTCCTGCGGTCACAGCTTGGGGACTCCATGCAGTGCCTGTCTATGGGAGGGACCGTCTTGGGACGTCCTCTTTGGAGGACGGTGTCCCCAGCACCGTGGGCTATTTGAATCTTCTCCACCTGCTGCTCCCGAACCGACCCCTCGTCAAGGCCCGTCCCAGCTCGTCTCACTGTCTCCACGGATTGACCAAGAAGGCCGTGACCCGGGGCCACACGGGTCCTTCCTGGTGGTGGTGCTGCCCATGTGGCCGGTCAGGGTCACGTCTGTGTGACTTCTGTGGGAAGCTCCAGGTGACGCTTCATTGCAGGACCAAGCAGATGACGATGGCGGATGGTGGGGACAGGCACCTGGAGACCGGCCGCACGGCTAGGCTTCCATTCCCGTCAGGAGTTCTTACACACTGGGGTCCCAGGGAGAGGGGATTGCGTAGTGGGGATCAAGGAGGCTCCGGTGTTCTGGGCGAGGCTGGGCACTGTGCACAGCCTGGGCCTGGGGGTGTGGTGGAGGGTTTCCTGGGGCCGGATGTTGGAGGGGTCAGAGGGAGGGAAGCCCAGCTATTTGCCTTCTACCCAGAGCCCTCTTAGAAGTCAGGCCATAACAAAATGCCCGAGCACCCGGTACTTTATGGAGTGGAGAGGTTTACTTGGCTCATGATTCTGGCGGCTCAAGGGAACGATCAACCTGGACCGGCTTGCTGACGGTGACAGTGGCCTCTGAGTTCCAACATGGCAGACAAAGAGACCAAGAGCCAGCCGTTTGGAGAAGGGGCTAGGGGTGTGGCGAGGCCTCAGTGACAACAGCCCCTCTGCCAAGAACCCACTGGGGGCCTGAGAGGACCACCCTGTCCCTCCCAGGACCACCTCCAGTGACCTTCCCACCTCCCCCTGGGTCCCACTTCTTCAAGGTCACGCCACCTCAGCTTCACCACACTGGGGACCAGGCTGCCAGCACATGAAACCCTGGGGACACACGCTTGTCCCCAGCTGAGCAGAGGGGGAGCCGGAGTCCCCGGGTGGGTTTGCAGAGCAGGCAGGGGACCCTGGGGCTTCTCGTGGAGAACTGCGTCCTGGAGGGGGCCACACGGGATGGGGGCTCGCCAGGGCGGGGCTGAGACAGGGCCCTGGAGACTGCCTCCCATGAGGCTGGCGGCCTCCCCAGGAGAAGTCCTCAGCCCTGGTCACTGGGGGCCTGCGATGCCCATTTAGATTGAACATGTGGAGGAGACGCTGCTGCCCAGGCCATGCGGTGTCTCCTGGGGACCAGTTGGTGGCAGGCCTTCCTAAACTCAGCCTTGGCGGCCACACCGACTGCCCGTGTCTGCTGACCCAGCCTCTCCAGCTGTGCAGCCGGAGACAGTGACTGAGTGTGTTGAACCTTGGTGTCCCCTCCCAGAGTTGACGTGGGAGCGGGTGACACCGCGATCCGCGTGCACAGCACGGTCAGCGTACTTCTCACATCGTCACTGTGACAGTGTCCATCAGTTCTCGGGGCGAGTGTCAGTGGGGACCACAGTGAGGGATGGCGTTGTGGCCTGGGGCTGGGTCAGATCCTTTCCAGAGACAAGCTTGCCGCCCGCCAGCTCGGCCTGGGGAGAGCGAGGGCTAGTGAGCACCTGAAGGGCTCCCGGCCGTGGACAAGGGACATGTTCGTTTTGCAAAGTGTCAGTCCCGCGCCCCTTGGGTCGCCGACACTTCTTGGAGTCCCGGGCGTCTTGCAGCTTCGCTGTGGCCTTCCCGGGGGACCCTCTGCCCCGGCTGTACCTGCCTGCGCCTCGCTGAGCTCTCCCAGACCCACAGCCGCCTCCTCTGTACGCTCGCCGTCTGCCCTGTCCGCGTCTCCTCTGGCCCACAGGATACAGTCTGTGTCCCTCTGCGAGGGCAGGACTCTGGGTGCTCTCAGGACACCCCTGTTTGTCACCCCCGGCTGACGGGCCCTTCCTGGTCACTCTTGCTCTGCTTTTGGACTCTCCCTCATGGTGGCTGTCCCGTGTCTGTTCTGTGACTGTGCACCCCGAGCTCCTCTTCAGGAGATGCGTGGAGCACAGCTGGCCCCATGGCTGCCTCTGCCTGGCTGGGTGACCTCAGGCACAACACTTGCTGCCCCTGTGCCCAGTGACTCACCTGGATCAGGAAGATGGTGGCTGCTCACTATGGTGTGCTGTCACCGTGTTCAGGAGGCTCCCGCAGTGACCCGTGACAGCCCAGATCTCTGTCACTGTCCTGGGTTGAGTCTGGACTGTCCCTCAAAGCCTCGTGTCCTGGACTTGGTCCCCAGGGCAGCAGCGCCCCAAGGCCAGCTTTGGGGAGGTGGTTGGGTCGTGAGCTCTGCCCGTTTCTCTACTTACCCTTCACGGCTGAATGGCGGGTGGTTGGTGGCGGAGACTAGCAGGTGGGCCTAGTGGACAGGAGGGGAGCCTTGGGGACCAGCCCTGTCCCGGGCCCTCCTCCCTGGCCGACTGCCTCCTGGCCCCATGGGTGAGCTGCCCTGTCCCCAGGCCTCCTCTGCACGATGCTTTCCCCCACAGGCCCTCGTGGTGCCGGCTGGCCCTGGACGCAACCCTCAACCGCGAGCTAGAGCCGAGCTTTCCTCCTCTAGGTCGTTTTCCCTGGGCATTTGCCACGGTCACCTCCTACTTCTGGCTTCCCTGAGGGACCCTGTGTGGCCCCGAGGGGACGTCCCAGGGCGGTGGAACCTCTGTCCTTCAGGTCCACCTCTCTGTGCTGCTCAGCTGGAACGTCTCTGGCCTGGGAGTGACGGGTGACTTGGCCGGCGTGTTGCCACCAAGGGAGACCATGGTCAGGAGTCTGCAGAGGTGCTGTCCCTGCTGGGATGGGGGGACTGCTGGCCCTTGTCAGCCTGTGTCCAGCACTGAGAGCAGACACCTTTCTAGTCTTCGTGCATCTCCTGGTCCAGGGTGTCCTGTTACGGCAGCACAAAGGCTGAGCCCACAGACTCGGGCAGACCCTCCCCACAGGCCAGGAGGGGCACAGTCAGTGTCCGAGACTCAGCCCCCTTCCCTCTGGTGTCCACTGTGAAAACCGCGCAGAGGGTGCCACTTGGACACCCAGGCCATCAGCTGGACAGAGCAACATGGCAATCAAAGTCCCACAGGAATGAAAACAGCTCATGCTCATCGGATGACACCTCGCCCCCAGCAGAGTGGCACCTTCTGGCACCAGCTCAGCCGCTCGGAGCGGCCGGCTGAGAGCCCAGGGCCGCTGCATTTCAATGTGAGCTCTCTGTGCGCCACTGCAGGGCTTCGCCCGACCCAAGCCACCAAGCCGGGAAGGATTAAAAACGGAACAGTTTTCGCATAATTAGCCAGTCAAGGGGACACGCTTCAAAATAAGACATCGGAAACGCTGGTCATGGGCAGCTG
This sequence comes from Callospermophilus lateralis, assembly GCF_048772815.1. NCBI lineage: Eukaryota > Metazoa > Chordata > Mammalia > Rodentia > Sciuridae > Callospermophilus > Callospermophilus lateralis. The sequence continues at coordinate 141,492,197 of NC_135311.1, read as the reverse complement.
GAAATAGAGCAACCCACCCAGCAATTAGTGGTGAAGCTGTCCAGCTCACTGCCCAGCCTGGGGACAGTTAAATGACCCCTTCCTTTCCATTGTCCTGCGGCCCAGCTGCCCAGGGCTGGGATCTCCATGAGAAGAGTCCTGCAGGTCTCTTGGTGCTGTCCAGGGCACGACTCCCACGGGTGCCCAGGGCTCGCACCTGGTGATCCTGACGCCTCTTGCCCTCTGCCTCTGGGCTCCTTGTGGGGGATTCGGGGGCAGCTCTGCAGCCGTGGGGCAGGGATCGAGCCCCACAGGACTTACCTCACCTCTTGGCCTGGGCCCTGGGACCCGGGAGCAGGAGAGCTGTTCCTGGGATTCTAATGCCGACCCGTGTTCCCCAGCTGCCCTGGTTCTTGTGGGAGCTGCTTCTCTGCTCGACACCCATCATGTGGGCAGGGAGGAGTCGAGGGGACTGCTGGGGTGACTCTCCACTCTGCTTCTTGGAGCCTGTGTTCTCAACTGTAACCTGAAGGACATGTAGCCCACAGTGTCCAGCAGCCCGGGGCCAGCAGGGGGCAGGGGCAGCCCCGGAAGGGCGAGGAGCTGGAGTTCCTGCACCCTGGACAGAAGGCATCCTGACAGGGCAGAGCGGTCAGGAGAGATCGCACCCAGGCAAGGAGCGAGGGTCACAGAGGCCCTGACTCTGCCTTGGCTGCCCGTCCTGGCCTCCTGGCACCTCTGACCCACGGAGCCCAGCTGGAGGGGGCCAGCCCATGGGGCACACAAAGGAGAAGATACATTTGTGGGCAGCTGTCAGATAACCAGCTCCACTGGCGGGATGGCTGTGTGACGCTGGGGGAGGGGCCCCAGACGGAGGAGCTCAGGGGAGGGCGCAGCACCCGCCTTTGTCCACTTAGAAACGGCACCTTCCTGCCTCCGCTGCGAAGGTGGAAGAGATGCGTCCTTGCGCACTCCCTGGGACTCAGTGGCAGGGAGGCGGGGTCCAGTGGTACCCGTGGCTGGACAGGTGGAGGGCAGAAGCCTCATCCCTGGCACACTCCAGCTTTACGACCCCAGAGGTGGACGCCATTCTTCATTTCTAACTGAAAGTCAGCAGCATATTTCAGTTAACCCTGGGGTGCTGACCAGGCCAGGCTGGCTCTGTAACTGGCCCCCAGGGCTTCCAGTGTGTTTTCACTCCACCCCAAAATGACCCCTGGGGACCTTGGGTGGGACCTCAGGTGTTGGGGCTTCAGTGAAGGGGAGGGTGCTGACCAGCCTCCAAGAAGCGAGGTTCCATCTCCTTGCAAGCAGGGGCCATATTGTCCCTAGGCCTTGGACCAGGAGCCCTGCTAGACGGCCACAGATCAAGTACCAGGTCACTAATGGTGAGCTAAGGTCTCCGTTCATCAGGCACATTCGGCACCTTGCATGCTGCTGGGGACCATGAGAGACTTTGAACCTCAGCTGCAGTGCATGAGGGTCCTCCTTTCTGGAGCCAAGGCATGGGGACAAGGCAAGTGCCCAGTGGGCAGAGCCCAGGCCTTAGGATTCTCAGCACAGGGTTAGGACCTGGTGGTCAGGCAGAGAGGTGCAGGCAGGCATGCTGGGGGGCTGGGCTCTGGAGGGTGAGGGGCTCCTACAGGGCGACCAGGCAAACAGCTTCTCCAGAAGGCCGGGGAACGACCCAGCACCTCCTGTGGAGTGGCCCGGTGCCTGGCCCTGTGGTGCTCGGGGACCAGGGGAGGTGTGCAGAGCCGGCCCTGGGGTCCCATTCATGCTGCTAGGTGCTGTCCTCACCCTGGACCCCTGGCCCGCAGCTCCCCAGGCTCAGGCCTGAGTTTATTTTATATTCTTCTCTTTTCCTCAAGAGCAAAATTCAAAACCTAAATGAATGCAGCAAAATTCCATTACGGAAGCTTTGAAGCAGTAATTCTTCCAAATGTCCTGCTGAGAAGGGCCAGAGGAGGCCCACTGCGGGGCTCCATTACCTGGTTGATCTTGATTACCTGGTTGAGGGAAACAGCGGAGCCCCGCCCCTCCGCCTGGGCCCCGCCCCTCCGCCCGGGCCCCGCCCCTCCGCCCGGGCCCCGCCCCTCCGCCCGGGCCCCGCCCCTCCGCCTGGGCCCCGCCCCCGCCAGGGCCCCGCCCCTCCGCCTTTCACTCTCTCTGAAGCCCGGTTCACAAGGTGCCAGCTGACGTGCTGCTTCCCATTTTAGTTCTCCTCCCTCAACTTCCGGGGGGTGGGGGAGAGGCCAAGAGGAAGACAGCCGCAGAGACTCGGGGAGTAAGTGGACAGGAGCCAGGACAGCAGCCCGGCCCAGCCCCTGGCCCAGCAGCAGGGCTTTCCGTGGGTGAGCCCGGCCTCGCCTGCTCTGGGCCCTGGGATTTGGGTTGTCTGCTCAGTCATGGCTGCTCCGGGCTGCAGCAGGCATCTCCTTGGATTTAAAGTGCTTGTTCCGGGAGAAGCGCGGCGCTGTCCACTACTCCTCCACGTTGATGGTGTGGAAATTGGCTGGGGGTCCGGCCGCCTGGCGGCTGCTTCAGTGTTTCAATCGAGCAGCTCGAGAGCTGGGCTGTTAAGGTAGCCGAGTCTCTGGGGCCTTGCACGATCCAGTTATTTCCATTATTGAGACACAATCCAAATGAACTGAACCATAAACGTCCCTGTAGTGGGCAGCTGGGGAACGGACGCGTGAGAATCTATCAAGAGTTTTATTTTCCATGGAAATGAAACGTGGTAAATGGAAAGCTCTCTGTCCGTGGAGGGCAGCCCACGGAATAAGGGGCGGGGGCCCATCAGGGACCCTGCCAGCCCTGCAGGGAAAGGAAAGAGGCGTTTTAGGAGGGCAATATGGGTCATGTGACAGACAAACCAGGCTGCCTGTGACCCACATGAGCTCCTGCAGGTGTTCCAGGGTGCACTTAATTCTAAGATGTGAGTCACCTAGGCCCCCTTTTTAGGGAAAGTTACAGAAATCCTAGCCCCCAGCATCATCTGACTTAAGGAACATTAGCAGTTCCTTACCCGGCAGAGCAGGAGAGCCTGGGCCAGGGCCAGCCTCAGGTACAGGTTGATCAGGGCTCAGGAACTTAGGCAGTTCTGTGCACTTGCAAGATGACTGCTTTGTCCCTGGGGCTGAATCTTTCCTCTTTTATATCCCCAAGAACCAAACGGAGCAGTTTCTTCCAGCAGCTCCTGCAGAAGCCGAAAGAGGCATTTTCTTCCCAAAAGTCTCTGAGACATTGTTGGGTTTCATCAGTCAGGAATCATGTGAGACTCTCTGAACCAGTCACTGCTGTAGCCGTGGGACGGGATGCAGGGCTGGCTGACCGTGGCCGCGGTGGAGTCTCTGGGTTTGAGAGGGGCCAGATCCCTTGGCAGAGAGTGGAGGGCTTTCTCCTCCAGAGACAATCAGCCCTGATGGGGAGGGGGGATGGACACTCCTGTCCACTCAGCAGTTCCCTCTGCTCTGCAGGTGGCCAAGCTGCCTCCCCGAGGAGACCTGGACCTTCCTCCACATCCCTCTGGCCCTGTAGGGGCAGTTTCCAGGTTGGCCCCACCACAGCCACGTGGCGCAGCAATGTACCCGCGAGGAGATGGGTCCTGCTGTCTTCTGCCCGAGGTGAGGCCGTGGGCAGGGCATGGATGAAGACCTGAGGCCACCTTGGGGGCCCAGGAGCCGTAGCAACCCGACGGGGCCCATGGACACTGGTGAATCCCCCTGTGAGGACCCACATACCCAGACCTCGCCCAGGGCCAGAGCTGCCCGTGGAGGGAAATGTGTTTGGCAGTGGGACTTCCCGCGAGGGGCGGAAGTGGCCGCCATCGTGAGGTGGCTGCATGAGCCTGCTCCTCTTGGGAGCCTCAGAGTGGCGGCCTGTCCCTTGCCACTTAGGCAGCTGAGAGGATCCCTCCGGCACCCGAGCGAGGTCTGCAGGACTCCCGGGCCCCTCTCTGCTCCCTGTCTGAGGTTACTCCAGGCCTGCTCTTATCTTCACTGCGGTCTCTCTTCTTGCTTTGGATATACTTTGGCATATTTTTCTGCCTTCATAAGATAAACGTTGGGCATTGACTTTAAGAATTTAAAGAATTAAAAGAATTTAAATTTAAAGAATTTAAAGAATTTAAAGCAATGCATTTCTTCCCTAAGAACACGTGCCTGTTGTATTTTCACTTCACTGAGTATTTTAAAGACTTCCCGTTCCCCTCCTCCCTCCTCTCTCGGGTGGTGTGGGACCCAGTCGGCCTTGTGCTAGGCCGGCCTGGTGCTGCTCAGTGTGTCTGCAACTCCGGGTTTCCCTCTGTTCTGTGGACTATTAGAAACCATCCCGTTTCATCTCCAAATATTTAGATTACTCTAGATTTCTTAATGAATTTGTTTTTAACACAAATCTTTGGTGCTCAGAGAAGAATCCTTTAAGCCTTCTGTCTTTATGATTCATGGCGATTTGTTCTCTGTCCTGGTATAAAGCCCATCTCAGGACCTTTCTAGAGCGGGTGTGTGCTTTGCAGCGACTGGACGCAGTGTTTTATGCCTGGGAGCTCAGTAGAGGGCTTGTCTGTCTTTTCTGTTAGTTGCATTACCCTGTCAGCTGATGAGGAAGGGCCTTATAACAGCCTGTTATTACTGTAGACTCATCTCTTCTTCCCTTTGATTTTGTTAATCGGTGCCTTGTGAATCTTGGTGTTGGGTGAATAAACATTTATGATTATGATGGCTTCTCAATGGTCAGTCCTTTGGTCTTCTGAAGTGTCCCCCAATCTTGGCAACATTCTTTGTCTCCAAGTTCATCGTATGTGATGTCACACAGCCACTCCAGCTGGTGTGCCACACTCAGCGCACAGTGACGTGCCTCTGACCGTTGGTTGGAACTTCCCTTGGGGTGTGTGTGTGTGTGTGTGTGTGCACGCGTATGTACACACACACACACACACACACACACACACGTAATGCTTATATTTCCGACAACATATCGAGTCTCTTTTATCCATACTAAAATTCTGGCTTATAAAGAGAATAATTAATTTTGAACATTTCGTGTAATTATCGATGTCATTGAATTTAGGTTTTCCAGTAATTTGTTTGTTAATGTGTTAACATTGGTCTCAGGCTGTTGGAGTCTCTGCCCACCTCCCTGCCTCCCCTGGGAGGGTTCCATCATCCTTTAGCCTTTTGAAGATGCCGTTCCACTGTCGAGTGGCCGCCATAGTTTCTGGGGGAAATCTGCAGTGTTCTAAATGACTTTTCTTACCCGTGTGACTGTCTTTCTTTCTTTTCACTCATTGCTTTTAAGGTTTTCAGGTCATCGCTGTTCTTCAGGGGGTTGATCACTGTAGACTGGATGTGGTTTTCTTTGTGTCCCTGCTCTTTGGGGCGGCCGACGTTCTTGAGGTTGTACGTTTCTCTCTCCAAGTTGGAGAGCTGCTGGTCTTATTCCTCCAATGCTTTTCCTGCTCCTTCTCTTTCTGTCTCCAGTTACTTATATCTTACAGCCACTTCCTGTGGCGCTACTCATTTTGTTTGCAATATTTTTTTCTCTATTCTTTAGCGGGGGTAATTTCTATTGACCTTTTCCCAAGTTAATTGGCTTTTAAACTCTTTTTCGGAGTGCATTAGAGTCGTTCATGTTCCGGGGTTCACGTTGACATATTCCTTCTTGCATGTAATGTAATCGCTCTCCTTCAGTCTCCAGTCTTCACTTTTCCTCCCCGCCCGCGCCTCCTCCCCCTCCCCACCCTCCCCTCCTCCCCCTCCCCACCCCTCCCCTCCCCCTCCGGTTTTCAGGAACATTTATTTATTTTTGTTATTTATGTGGCACTAGGAATTGAACCCAGAGGCACTCTTCCACTGAGCCACACCCCTATCTCTTTTTATTTTTTATTTTGAGAGGGTCTCACTAAACTTCTTAGGGCCTCACGAAGTTGCTGAGTTTGGTTTTGAACTTGTGATCCTCCTACCTTAGCCTCCCGAGTCACTGGGATTACTGGCGTGCACTACCACACCCAGTTCAAACACATTTTAACCAATGAAATTTGTACAATAAAATCATACTTGAAGTGATCATACATAAAACAGAAAAAAAAATCCAATTTGCTCCATTTGAAGCAGATGCTAATTAATGAGCACTTTCTCTGTTGTCCTTCCCAGCCCTGCCCCTTCCTTGCCTCATTCCAGTCCTGGCAGGATTCAAGGCCTGTGTCCCCAACTCCCAGAGGTCTGAAGAGAAGACTAACTAACTAATCACTAATTAATTAGTAGAACCCCATGTTCACTGAGGCCGTACAGTACAGTGAGTTCCCCGTGAACCCGCCTCCCACAGAAGACATCTCAGAGCGCTGGGCAAGTGCGAAATCAGAGGAGACAGACTAACGTGTCCTCCCGGCCCTGGTTCCCAGCAGCTTCTGCAGATGAACTTCTCCCTCTGCCAACCAGGGCTTGCCCTCCCCTGCCGTGGCTGTGGCCTTGCCCCTGGGTCTAACCCTTTGCCTGCTTCTGGACCCACTCACTGGCTTGGAGGAGGCTTCCCACGTCATCTTTTTGCCTTAACAACAGAATGTCTGGGTCCCTCCAAGGTCCACATGCTGCATCTTGACTCCCAGAGCCTTGGGATTTGGACCTGGGGGTCTTGAGGCTACCAGACGATGAGGGTGGATCAATGCCCTTGTAAGAAGAGTCTCCCTCTGCCTCTCCCGCCATCTCTGCTGGGTGAGGACCCAGCGGGAAGGGCTAGCTACAAACCGGGAGGAGGACGGAATCACCCTGGCACCCTGCCCTCGGACTCCCACCCCAAGACCCTGAGCGTGAAATGCCTGTTGTTTGGGCTGTCCCATCTGCATTGCTGAGCGTGGCCATCCAAGATGACCAAGACAGGGTGCACTAGCCACCAGGGCCATCAGGTTCACAGTGGCTAGCAAGCCAAGCTGCCCAGGGCGTGGTGAGCCCGGGCCGAGGAGGTGCCCTTCCTGGCACACAGAGGCAGGTGCAGCAAACTGGGGGCAGATCTCTGCTTATTGACAGACAGCTGGTGGCTGCCACTCACCCTTTGGAAGTGACACTCAAGAGCCCCAGTATTGATGGCTGCCAGGTCCTCAGGGTGGATCGCTCACGGCCATCATCTCCCTACAACTGCCTCCCGGGACGCAGGTTTCAGAAGTCTTGATATAGAAAGGCAGAGTGGCACTCTCAGCGCAAGAGGCGCTCTCCGTCGGCCAGAGGCCTGAGTGGCCAGGTCACCTCAGACAGGCTCGTCTGAAGGAGGCTGAGGTTTCAGGGAACACATCGGAAGTGCCCCCGCTGCCTGTCATTGGGGTTGGGTATCTGGAAGTGACGGGCCCTGCCCACGTCCTCCCTCCCAGGAGGCTGGAGTGGGATTGGAGGAGGTGGAGGTGCTGGGGGGAAGGAGACAGCACAGCCGTCTGTCCAGGTCCCGATGCTCCGGGATCGTCATCAAATGTGATTTCCAAGTGCCACCTTGTTGCTGTGGGTGCAAATGAGAGTCTTGGAATCCACGGGAAAGTCGTGTTCCATGCCAGGCTCCTGACTCAGGGCTTCTCCCGCCCCCCGGCAGAGGGCCAGCCTGGCACAGCACCTGGAGGGCCGGACCCTGGCTCAGACCTTCAGGGCTGGGCAGCCCGGCTGACTTCACTTGGGAAACCAGAGTCAGCCTTTGTGTGGATGTAGCTGGGGCCCAGGGGGAGGGGGGAGGGCCTGGGATCATCACCAAGACCCCAGCCCTGGGGGCCCAGACTGGCCCCCAGCCCACTCCGGCACTCCTCAGGGTCAGAGGTCGTCACCACCTGGAGATCTCTAGGAAAGGGGGTCGCTCAGCCTCAGGGCCCACAGAGCCCTGGATCCTGCGCCTGGCAGGGAGTCGCCCCGTCTGACCGGCTTTGTTTTCTGCATCAGCGAAGCTCCCTGAGGGCACCTTCCCTCCTTCATGCTCCTGGAGCTGAGCACCTGAGTGTGCATGTGTGTGAGTGTGCATGTGTGTGAGTGTGCATGCGTGTGAGTGGCATTGAGTGGGTGAGTGGCATTGAGTGTGTGAGTGTGCATCTGAGTATGTGAGTGGCATATGTGTGAGTGTGTGAGTGGCATGTGAGTGTGCATGTGTAGGTGCATGTGTAAGTGTATGTGAGTGCATGAGTACGCATCTGTCTGAGAGTATGTGACTGGCATGTGTGTGTGTATGAGTGGCATGTGTGTATGTATGTGAGTGGCATGTGTGTGTTAGTGTATGAGTGTGCCTGTGAATGAGTGTGCATGTGCATTTTTGTGTGTGAATATTCATGTGTGTGAGTGTGCATGAGTGTGAGTGTACATGTGTGTATGAGTGTGCATTTGTGTGAGTGCATTTTTGTGCGTATGCGTGTATGAGTGTGCATGTGAGTGTGCATGTGTGTGGATGTATGAGTTTGAGTGTGTGGTGCATGTGAGTGTGCCTGTGTGCATGTCCGTGGGATTCTGTGCTCCTTGTTGCTGTTGTCATTAAACAATGCACGTGCTCAGCGGTCATGGGCAGGACAGGGCTGGTGTCTGCCTGGTGGATGGCCTGGGAAGGAGGAGGGCCAGCCACAGATCGGCCACTCCCAGGGGGAAGTGCTGCTGGCCCGGCAGAGGGAAAAGCGGCTGGCGGAGTTCAGGAGAGCTCTGCACCCAGGCCAGCCTCGGGGCAGTGGGCCAGCAGGGAGGCCTCCGAGCTTCCGAGCACCCAGGCTCCTTTGAGGATGATGAATGAATGAGTAAATGCAGGAAGGGGTCTGGCAGGGTGTCGTCCTGTCTGCTTACCCCACAGGTCCTGGCCCCGGGATGGGCCCGGGGAGCACTTGGCAAATGCTGATTCGATGCAGGGGTGCGTGTGGGTGCTGCCTTGCTGTTCCAGAGGCTACGCACAGGCCTTGGGCTGCAGCTTTGGCTTCTCTGTAGGCAGCTGGCCCCTGTCGCCCCCATCTGGAGCTGAAGGACCCTGCCTGGGCTGAAACTGGAGGTAGATTTTCACAAGTCCTACTGTGCACACCTGTCTATATTCCGCTTCATTCTCACAGACCTGCTGGGTAATTGAGCCAGTCTAAAGGAATGACTCACAATGAATAACACAGGGTGGTAGAAACCAGACGTTTATCTTCCAAAGTGTGAATACTGTGAAGGTTTAGCATCTCCAGGAGGGATTGTGGGGTTTGGGAAGATTTCAGGGCAAGTTTGGTGACCACAAGTCACAAGCAGAGGGACCTGGCTTAGGTGGCCCAGAGACCTCATGTGACCCCACCCCCTGTGCTGCAGGGGTGCAGCAGATGGGCACAAGGGCTTCTCTGCATTTGCTTCTGATGCTGAGCTTCACCATAAAAGTCGAGGAGACTCCACCTGAGCTGATTTTCCTCCAGGCAACTTCATTGGAACAAAGTTTTATGTGGCGGATAATGAGAAAAGCAGCTGTAAAATCCTAAAGGAATGAAAAATAATTTCCGAAGAGATGCCGAGTGTCTCTTAGAATGGGAAAGTTGCATTGATTCCTTCAATTATGGAGAACATGCATCTGGAACGCACATTTTAATAGGCATTAAAGACATTTTAATGAGAAAACGATTTAAAAGTTGGTAAATGTGCCTTTTGTTGGCACGGCGGGCGGGGTTGTTGGGGGTGGACGCCAGGCTCATCAGCTCAGGTTGCTGTGTGAGGTGCTGCTCTGCTCTGCATGTTTAGCAGCTGAGGCTCAGACTTGGGTGCCTGCAGATTGGGGTGTGATTACAAATGGGCTTGGATGTGAGGAAGGAGCCGGAGCAGCTACCCAGAACCTGGCTGATGTTGAGCTGCGCACACTGCGCCAGCAGCCAGCACGGATGCCCACGACTCGTATTTCTTCTCCAATACTCTGGGCTGGAGAAGCAGCAGAGCTGGGCTTGGCTGCCACAGGAGCTCTGGCTGGACGGGCAAGAAACCCCTTGTGGCCTGTTGCTGGGAGGCAGCCTGCTGCGCTGGCTATGGAGGTCCATCACCAGTGTCCTCTCCTGGTGTAGCAGTGAGCTGCCCAGCACCGACAGGAGCACCAGCTCGTGGCCCCCAACAGTGCACATTCTCAGGCCAGGACAACTGCACATGGCCTGCAGGAATTGTCCCTCTGTGCTTTCACCCACCAGGTATGGAAGGGTGAATAGTGATGACCTGGGTGTCCAGCCCTGCTGTGTGCGGGCACTGTGCTCAGCACCTGCGTGGGCTACCTGCGTGGGCCCAGGGATCCAGCCCCTACTGTGCGCCAGACAGCCTACTAGGCACCCTGCATGGGTTACCAACAGCAATAGCCTTGGTATGCAGCCCTACTGTGTGCCAAGTGCCACACTTAGCACCTGCATGGGTTACCAACAGCAATAGCCTCCGTATGCAGCCCTACTGTGTGCCAAGTGCCACACTTAGCACCCTGCATGGATTACCAATAGCTATGACCTGGGTGTCCAGTCCCTACTGTGTGCCAGGCACCATGCTTGGCACCCTGCATGGGTTACCCTCTTAGTTTACTCACATTTCTGGCCACACATTTAGGGGAGCAAAGCTACAGTCTACTGTCCCAGCTCCTGTGGTCAGCGCATGGGCCTGGCTGGGTCATCTGTGGGCTCTGTGGTGGCTGCAGTCTGGCCGTCAGCTGGGCTGTTGTGTCAGATTGCCTTGGGGACAGGGCTGCTCCCAGCTTCCTCCAGGGGCCGAAGTAGAACACAGGGTGACCACCTTCTCCATGCCCAGCAGGGAGGGAGGCTGTGCTGCCCAAGCCTGTCAGAGCTGGGATCTAGGACATCCCCAAAGGACATGCGATGAAGGGCCGGTCAGCTCCTCAGCACCGTGGGGAGGAGCCAGGGCCAGGAGGGGGCTGGGGGGAAGAAAGGCCCTGGGACAAGCCCTCAGGGGGCAGTCGGGACTCCAGCCCTTCCTCCTAGCTTCCTGGCCCTTCTGCTCCCCCTCCTCCTCCTCCTTGGGCTCCCTGCCAAGGTGCTCTGCCCCACCACAGGTCCCAAATCAACAGAAGCAACTGACCGTGGACTGAAACTCTGAAACTGTGAGCCAAATAAACCTCCCGTCCTTTAGGTTGATTTAGGGCTTCTGTCCCGTGACAGCTGATCCTCACAGAGCCTCTGACTTCAGAGTGAGGCTCTGTGCAGCTTTTAAGGGGTTCACCTGATTAGGCCAGGCCCACCCAGGGTCATCTCCTTTTTGATTAACTCAAAGTCCCCTAATTAGGGACCCTCATAGCATCTGCAAAGTCCCTTCACGTTGGCCACAGTCTATTGGTCATAACTAGGGCACGGGTCCCATGCACATTTAGGGGGAGGGGTTGCATAAAGACAGATATTGGGGGTGGCAGGAATCAAGGAGTCTCCGAGGCATGTTCACAACTACCAACTCCCACCCGCGTCCTGGGAGTGGCCGGCTGTGGTCCTCTTCATGCCTCGTTTCCAGTGAGGAGGCCAGGTCTCACAAAGATGAGGTGGCCAGAAGCTGGTGGAGCCGGGACCTGAACCTCTGACCCAGGTGGTCTGAGAGCCCCTGTGCCCTCCCATGCCGCCCTCCCTGGGGACAGAACAGTAGGCCGAGGTGTCCTGTGAGAGTCCTGTGGCTCTGTCATGTGACACGTGCTTGCTCCAGCTTGCTTGATGACAGGGGCTCCGAGGGGAGGTGGCCTGTGCTCCGGTCACTGCTCTCCTGCTCCCCCTGCTGCAGAAGCAAAGCTGGACCTGGGAACTGCCCGGCAGCAGGACGAGAGCGCCCGGGAGGCCGGGTCCGGGGCAGCCTGGTGGACGGGTCTGAGGCAGCGCCCCACGGAGAGCCAGGGCGGCGAGGCCAGCACAGGGCTCTCACCGAGCACCTCACACACACCCCAGAGACCCCGCCCGTCACTGGTCATTGTCACCCCACAGGAAGGACAGGAGTCGGGGGGTCAGTGACTCAAGGTCACAGCTGTGGTGGCAGAGGCCATGTGGGCCCTCCAGGGTGAGCCACCTGAGGCTTGGCGCATGGTGCCCCCCGCGAGCTGAGCTCTGGTGCTCCGTGACCTGCACCTGTGCCCTGTGCCCCTCGCTGGCCCGCGGCTGGCCCAGCCGGACGCCTGACTTCCACACTGGCCGCAGAGCTGCCTTGAGGAGGGGGAGGCCGAGAGCCTGAGTCTGTGGGGCCTGCCTGGGGCTGGAGGGCCTGTCCTGCTGAGTCCCGCGAGGCACCGGGACACCGTCTGGAAGGGGCTGGGCGCAGCTGAGCGCTGGTGTGGGCTGGGGACGTGTGGCCGACTGACCAGGGTCTCCTTCCTGGGCTGACGGGGCGAGGGTGGGCGCAGCGTGCAGGGGGCGCGGGGTGGGGGTGGGGCTGTCTCTCTCACCCTGGCGTGAGCACGGCTCTGGGCAGGACTGTGAGGTCACCTTCTAGGTCGCCTTCTGGTGGGGGCCTGGCGAGGTGGCCTGTCCACCCCTTGGCCTCCTCTTCTGTCCCAACCTGCCTCTGGCTGGCTCACCTCTGGGCTGCCCTGGACCAGCCCGGTGGACACAGCCCGGCCCCGTGCACAGCCCCCAGCCCCAGGCTCCTCTCTCCAGGTGGGGACCCAACGCTTTCCTTCCTCACCTGCAGGAAGCGAGGACCACCGATAACAAATCCCAGCAGGCTCTTCCCGGGGCTGCAGGACCCCACCCGGCGTCCTGCCCAGCGTCACGGGGTGCTGAGAGGCCACAGGAAGTGCGCTGGACACTTCTGAAGGAACAGGAGGGCTCGCGGGACCCAGCTTCCCTGGCACCCGCAGACCTGCGCCTGGCCCGAAGCTCTGAGCCTCAAAGCCAGCCAAGCTGTCAGCGCCCCTCTGCTCTGAGCGCCCTGCTCCGGGGAGCGGCTGGTGACTTCCAGGAGCTGCTCGACGCTGTCATATTTCAGAGGGACCACAGCTTCCTGGCCTGCCTTCCTTTCCTCCTCCCGTCCCTACGCCGCCTAACGTCATGGGACAGAAAGGCGCATGGCGAGAATCCACAGCACCAGGCTCCGTGTCAGCCTTGCCATGGCCCCAGGCGACCTTGCCCTCTTGCGGGCACGTGCCTCTGGGATGCGCAGGCTTGGAAACCGCCATCAGCAGCTGCCCGAGCAGGCCGCAGGCCCCCAGTGCCCGTGTTTCTGTCTGATCCTTCCCGGCAGCCGCGGGCTCCAGCTGTGATATATGAAGCTCAGAGCTCTGCAGAAACCCTCCTGGTTGGTGAAATAGAAATCCAAAGACAGGAGCGACCAGTATTAGGTGAAATAGTCTAATATTTCAACTCCTTAATATGGCACCGGCACCTGGGGGACATTTAAGCACCTGTAGGGACATTTCTATTACTGGAAGATTACATGCCCACGCAGCGCAGGCAGCGTGGCGTTCGGGAGGGGATTAGGTGGCCCTAGCTGCACATCAGCAATTCATACCTCTGACACCCCGTGAAGGGACACATGCAGCTAGTGGGCCCACCCTCCCTCCCACACAGAACCCGGGTGTGTTTAGGTGACACGTGACCATAGAAACTATGGCTCTCCCAGTTCTGCCCAATGGGATCTAAATGTAAGTTACTGGACAAGACACAAGACTCGCCCCCCCACCATCACATGCAAAGGTTCACTGGGTGAAGCCGCTCTGCATTTCACTCTTCTCTCTTCTTCCTGCTGGAAAATAGGGAGTGCTGGCTGGAGGCAGGCAGCCATCTTGGGACAGTGAAGAGAGAAGCCACAGTGATCAGGTGAGCAGAAGGCCCGGCCACTGCAGAGGGTGTCCTAGGACCTGCAGTTTGGTGTGGTGCCACGTGCAGCCCAGTGGCTCCTCCTGTTCCTCACATGGACTGGCATCACTCATCATGTCCTGCAAATAAGAAGGTCACAACTCAGAGAAGTGACAGGACGTGGCTGAGGTCAGAGCTGGCAGGTGGAGACCTGGGCCTCCATTCTGCACGTTTTCCAGGTGTGAAGAAGGGAAAGATCTGGATGAGGAGCCGCTTCCTGCCTAGAGGCCCTCCTCTGCTGACCACGGGCTGCTCAAGTGCTGACTGTGGTGACTCCCATGGTCGCGCCCCGCCCACCTGGAGGGTCTCCCAGCCTCAAGGCCTCCCTGCCTCCCAGAGGCTTCTCTCTGGGGGATTGTTCTGCTCTCTGTGAAGGCAGCTGCCGCCCCTCCCCAGGCCCTGGCCCCCTGTGCCCAGGCCCTCAGTGCCCCTGGGGATGCTGCAGCAGCCTCGGGGGGTGAGCGGTGAGGGGAGCGGGGGGTGGGGGGCAGGGAAAGGAGCCGTCACCATCTGCCACCTGCTGAACCAGGGACGCCTCACTGTGACGCCTGTCGCCTTTGTGTGCTGCTGAGCCGTGGCTGGGGGCTCGGCGGGAGGCAGCGAGCTCGCAGCAGGTGGCGTGGCGCTGCGGGGTAGGTTCCCTGAGCGTGTGGCTCTGGCTTGCTGCCCAGGCTCCCGGGCTGGCCACCGTGATGCCATTTTGGAAGAGAGGAGGCGGAAAGGGCCGGGGAGGCCGAGGGCAAGCTCCGGGTCACTCAGGGCTGTGCCTAGAGATGTCCACGGGCCTCTGGGGTGACTCTGGGTGGGGAGAAGTGCAGGTGGGGCCGCTGTGAAGGGTCAGAGCTTCTTCCTAGCACTGCGCCCTGGTTGGTGGTGCCAATCTTTTGGATTGGCCACCTGGGACCGCGCAGAACAATTGGGAGGAAGAGGGAGATTGCCTAAAGGACCAACTAATAAAACAAAAAGGGGGAAGCACCCCCATGGCCAGCTAAGGACAGCCATGCTTACATTATTTAAAATTTTCCAAAGACCAACCTCTAACCGCTTTCCAGAGACATTGGTCTAGTCAGACACCTTATTTGAAGGTAGAGGTCCGGTGGAGGGACCCCTTACTGGACCATGGCGCGGTCCTGGTCCCCTCATTAGTGTAGGGAGGGGATTTGGGTGTGTATTCCCGAATGGGGAGCCAAGTCCAATTTGGGTACCCGCTAGAGATCTAAAATACTGTTTTCCAGAACAAAAATGATTACCCAAGAGCACCCCCTCTTGAGGTATGAGTCTTTATTTTCTCATTTGAAATGAAAAGGCCATTCTGGACGCTTTGCCTGGTTGGGACTGGACTCCTCATTGTCTCCCTCGTGGCATTCATTCATGTTGGTTGGGGGAGACGCGCTTTGGGGAGGCGCGCTTTGATGCTCTAAGCGGTGGTAAGCCAATTTGTTGGTCCTTATATGCCCTCCCCAGGAAAGAGTGGACCACTAAAGGCTGCTGCCATTCCGTTTGGTGGAATATTACCTCACCTCTTCCTAGTAGACGCCCTATACTCCCACCCCACTCAGAAGTCCTTTTGCCCTTGGTGACCATGCCCAACGTCACCTGTCTCACTAGAAATGGCACTCAAGATGTGGGGACGTTGAATCCCCTCTGGTGTGGAGGCAACAGGTTTTTTGACGGATCAGTGGGTGGTATGCTCTGTCCTCCTAATGGTACTGCCTTCCTCTGCGGGGATATGGCGTACGGTGTCCTACGGGTAACTGGAGTGGGATCTGCACTGTGGTCCTCCTGCTCCCTGACGTTGGGGTCCTCCCTAATGACCAGTCCCTGCCCATACCTGCTGGTGATTATTCCCTTTCCAGGCCCCAAAGAGCCATTCATGCTGTTCCTTTGTCGTTGGGTCTGGGGGTGGCCATGGGATGGGAACTGGACCTGCTGGCCTCAGTACTTCTTCACAGATGCACAATAGCTTTCTCAGCAGGTGAGAGGTGACATGCACCTGTTGCAGCACTATCTTGGACCTGCAATCTCAACTCCACTCCTTGGCTGCAGTAATCCTCCAAAACCGTCGCGGCCTGGACCTGCTTACCGCCAGAGAGGGAGGACTATGCCTGTTCCTCAGGAGGAGTGCTGCTTCTATGCCAGTCGCTCTGGTATTGTTCGAGATTAAAAGGTTACAAGGACCTTGAAAACCGCCGGAATGAGCTGCAATCCAGCTTTCTATGTCGGGGCCAAACGGGTGGCTCCCTTACCTTCTCCCCTTGGTAGGCCCCTTGGTTACTATAATTCTGTGTTTACATTTGGACCTTGTGTGATCAACAGGCTCCTCCAGTTGCTCAAGGATCGAGCCAGAGCTGTTCAATTGGTGGTGGTCCGGCAGCGATAGGCCGTCTTACAAGATACTCACTGGGAGCCCTGTGAGGTTGGCCGAGGCCCCTACCAGGATGTGCAGGTGTAAGTCAGAGGCAAGAGGGTTTTTCTTCATAGGCCTAAGTCACCTCCCTTCCTTGAGTTTCCCATTGGGTCTGCCGACCCTGCAGGTGAGCTGCCTGAAGAGCCAGAGTGGTAGTCAGTGACGGGTAAGATCCCCAGAGGGGACAACCTGAGACAGGCACACTCTCAAGTGAAAGGTGGACACCACCAACAAAACAAAAAGGGGGAGATGTAGGGCCCGTCACATCAGAGCTGGAGAAAAGGAAACCTAACTTGCAGACCAAGGCTCACTTCCTGGTCTTGGGGCCGCACATGGCTAAGATGGCGCCTGGCGATCAGCCATGAGGCGTTACCGTGGGTTGTGACGAAACATCAGACCACCTCTAGGATAGGCTGGGAAGCCTTCCGCCCTCGTGGACAGCTCTGTCTCCCTCTCTGCCTGTAGGATGGGTGCACAGGGAGCCCTCCCCACCTGCTGACCTTTACCCTGATGGCTCCTGGGCCTTGTGTTAGCTGTGTGTGCTTCCTCAATAAAGAGCTCCAGCCTCGACGGGTCTCCCTGACGCGTCTGACTGTCCTCCGGCGAGGGAGGGCTGGGGGCGGGCGGTCAGTCGGCCCTCTCCTTCCTTGGCTCGTCCTGGCCAGGGCGTGCTCTCCCCATCTCTCCTGCAGGTCGGGAGGGAATGAGGACTAAAGACCCTGACAGCCGCCTTGGCAGGGGCAGCCCTCCAGGCCCCTTCCCTTCCTGGGGTCTGCACATGGTGGCTCATGGGGTGTGGGTGTCATTGTGCCCTGTGCCGAGGAAGACGCTGTCAGTGGGCTGTCCACAGTCATTGCTACAAGTGGCCCCTCAGGTCTATTGTTGGTCCCTGTCCCCCGCCAGTGACCGTCACCAAGGCCCTGGATGGGGAGTCCTCCTCCCACCCTGCTCCACCCCTTCCCATCCCACCAGAGTCTGGGTTGTGCTAAGCTGATTGGCGGCTTGGGCCCCTCTGCAGAAGGGCTCCGAGTGGCTCCCAGGTTCAAGCGCTGGGAAGCGGAGCTGCTGCTGGTCGAGTAGGATCTGGGGCTGCCAGGGACCTGGGCTGGGAGAAGCAGGAGGCGCGTCCACAGAAACGAACACTTCGCTATTAGATAGATGTGGCCTTTTAAGTGCAAGGGAATGGGGCTCGCTGCTCGCGGGGATCCTGGTGTGGATGAGATGCTGATTTTTCCCAGGCTCGCTCCTTCCTGTGCCCGGAATTGCACAGATGGGTGGGCTGCGTCCAGACAAAGGCACAGCAGGGCCTCCAGGGCATGGAGCACCTGAGCCAGCCGCCACCGCGAACTTCATTTCCAGGCTCCGCCATTCACCATCTCCGCCGCGCAGCCTCCTGTGTGGGCTGCTGGCCTCCACCCTCGGGGAGCAGCAGGGCAGCAGCTGACACTTGGCCAGGAAGCCCAGGGACGCAGGACGTGGGGCCGCTTCCCCTCTGGCTGCATGTAGAGCCCTAGCCCTGGCCCCCCACCCGCCGCACTGCAGCCCCACCCTGGAGGAAGGAGGGGTGACCCAGGGACTCTGGGCCATGAGTCGGCCCACCTCCCTGTCCAAGGAGGCAGCTGGAGACTGGCCCCTCTCCTCTGATCACGCCTTTGCTGCTTGGGCCTCCCTTGTCCTCAGGAGCACCTGCAGAGTGCAGGCACCGATGGTTCTGGACGTCACAGGCCCTGTTTCTGGAAGTGGCCCCTGGTTGCCTCTCCAGTCCCCACAGGGTCCCCCAATGGTGACGTCCTCACTGCCCTCCATGGCAACAGAAACTGAGGGTAGAGAGACAACAAGGTGAATGCCAGTGGGCTGGACCCACGGGGCCAGCTCTGGTCCCTTCAATGGCCCTGGCTTGGCCCTTGTCGCTGGCTGGGTCACCGGAGAACAAACACAGGAGGTCAGGGCCACCCAGCTCCTTCTGAGGCCTCTGGTCCTGTCACCTGAAGAGCTGCACCCAGGGGACCTATGAGCGGTCACGGTCTTCTGTCTGCCATCGTGGTGAGGGGGCCTGGCTGCTCAGGTCACCTGGAGGGGCTTCCTGCAGCCCAAGGCCACCGCCTCCACTGACCTCCAGGCTTGTGGGCAGGCCACAGCTTCGGCCTGAGCTGGCTGCCCTGTGCCTCCCAGCCCTGGAGCCCACACCCCAAAATAGCCCAGGGTGCAGGCCACTGACCAAAGGCTCTCTCTAGGGCCCCAGCCACACCAGGACAGGCAGGGTGCCCTCGCGGAATTCCTCTCCACACGAGGCATTTGAAATGACTCCCGTTTCTCTCTAAGCAAAGGCCAGAATCCCCACGTGGCCGGCAGGGCCCCATAGCTTGTGCCACAGCCACTGTCACAAGCTGTCACAGGCTGAGGGACTTAAAGTCACAGGGACTTACTTTGCAGCTCTGGAGGGCGGAAGTCCTATAACCAAAGCGTTGGCAGGGCCAGTGCCTTCTGGAGGTCCAGAGGGGACGCGCCTCCCGCCTGCATCTGCAGCCCCCAAGGACACCAGCGCGTCCTCCAGGCCAGCAGCAGCGTGCCCGCGTCTCACAGGCTGGCTCAGCTCCCATCGCAAGACCAGGAAACAGTCTCTGTCCTCAGGTGTGGTTTCTGTCTTCCTCTGCTGTGCCGGGAGGCCATCACACACGCTGTCCCCTCCACAGCTAAGCCTCCCCGCCTGGGGCCCGCCATTGACACCCACCTGGGAGTGAGGGTCCCCCTGTGGCCGTGCTGGCTCACTCCTGAGTGATGGGCACTAGGTTGTCCTAGACCATCATGGTCCAGGGCAAGGCATGGCCCACAGGCACATGGGGGATAGGGGACTTCGCTCTATAGAGTCCACGAGCTGCCATAGGGCCTGTTCCCCGCTGCCAGTCCAAGCCACGGTGTGTGCGGTGCCCACTGTGTGCCCTCTTCTTGGCAGACAGTCCCTCTGGCCTTGGAAGAGAGACCCGAGCCTCCTGGTTGAGCCTGTTCTGCTGTCTGGGGGCCCTGCTGGCGGGGTGGGGGCACTCTCAGAAGGCTGCCCACCCAGACTAGGTCACGGCCATGTGCTGGGACAGGTGCCGAGACAGAAGCACTGGACACAACGGTTCCAAGGACAGGCTGCTCCAGCTGGGGCAGGAGACAGGTCAGCGGTTTCCAGGGGTGGGTTCCGTGTGCGGGAAGCCCTGGGCATTGCGGAAGGCCTGGTCCCTAACAGAGCAGGGTGTGGGGCTATGCAGAGGGACAGCGGCGGCTCAGGTGGCGGAGCAGAGGCTCTGAGAGCAAGGCAGGCCACAGCTGTTTCCCAGAGGTTGGGGGAGGGGACCCCTGGTGGCAGCCCCGCCCTCACCTGCTTGTCTCATCCGTGCCTAGCACCTCACTGCACACCTGGGGGTGTCCTGATGTGAATGTCACCTGTCACACTCCAAGTGGGGTGGAAGGCTGGGATGTTGGTTGGTTAGATAGCTCTGGGCTGTAGGGGTGTGGTCAGAGGAGGGGGCAGGAGATAGTGGCCAGGGCTTTGGCCAGCCCCAGGTGAGCAGGGCGGGAGACATGGAGGTGAGGAAGCGCCTGAGAACGTGTAAGAGGGAGGACTGGCCTCCTGTGACCAGAGGCCGGGAAAGGAGGATTCAGGGAAGCTGAGGATTGGAAGCCACATCTCCGCCTGGGGCTGGCCTGAAGCAGGGAGGGAGCCCGAGTTGCTGGCCGAGGCCCAGGGTTCCTCGCTGAGGGCCCTACGGAACCATGGCTCTGGCTCCTGGGGCCCACGGCTGCCTCTTGTTTCTGACCCTGTGGAGAGCCCCTTCCAGAGGACTGAACCCCACTTTTAGCCTCTGCTGAGATCGTACAGCCCACCCCCAAAGTCCCTTCAGTGGGAAAGACCCTGAGGCCCTCCTGGGCCTGTCCAAGTGACGTGCTTTCCAGGGCTGGAGGGACATTCTGCTCCGTGGGATGGGTGGTGACTCGGGACTGAGCGCGCTCTGCCGGCTGCAGGCGCAGGGACGTTTCATTTCCCTCTGGAGTCTGCGTGTCCACTGTGGGCAGGGGTTAGAGGAGGCCCTGCCCTGTGCTGGGCAGCGGGAGGGCAGTGCCGTCCTGTCCCCTTCAACAGGGCTGCTCCGCGGCATTTCCGAGGATTTGAAATGTGCAGTAATTAAGGACTGTCCTGGCCACAGCTGAGCCAGGCTGTCCCTGTGGTCTGAAGGCACGGAAGTCACCCCGAGGCCCCGCAGGGAGGCTCCTTGTCCTCCTGAAGGGGATTTTAATCCTGCAAAGCGAACAGCCCGGGGAGGGGCGGCAACGCAGAGCAGGGGCCTCACAGCCAGGGCTGTGGCACCTTGTGCAGAGCCCGCCTCTGAGGAGAGACAACGGGCAGGAAGAGAAGGGGATGAGGACGAGGGGACAGCAGAGTAACAGGAAGGGGACCGGCCGAGTGGCAGGGTCTGCAAGACGAGCTGAAGAAACAGTGATGCGAAGAGCACCTTATTCCAGATGGGACATGAGACAGGTGACAAGGAGGGCACAGGGTGGGCGTGGGGTTCACTCTGCGTGTCCCTGGGGGTGCCGTGCATTTGGTAGCATGTGGCTTTGGGTGTCTGTGAGGTCTTTGTTTAGGGGATCAGCTCTTGAACTCTCTCTTGGTGGGCCTCACCCAATCAGTTGAAAGCCTGAAGAAACCTAAAGGGTGAACTTCCCCTAAATAAGAGGGGTTTCTCCATGCCTAAGAGCCTTCAGACTGGGTCATCAGATGTTTTCCTGCCTCAGACTCGAAATGAAACAATAGCTCTCACAGGTCCCGAAGATGCTGGCTGAAAAACTCACACACTATCACTGTCCCTCCTGGATCAGTGATGGCCGACTCCCTCTCCAGATCCTGGTGTGCCTGCCTCCGTGACATGCGAGCCCAGCCCGAGGCTCACGTAGCTCTTTCTGTGAGTACGGTGTATACAGTCGCCTTGGGTGTGCGAATTCCACAGCCAGAGCTCAAACCACCTTGATGGAAAGCATTTTAAAACTGCGACTCAACTGAACGCGTGGACATCTTCCGGCCACTGTTTCCCAAACCGCGCGGCACCTCAGCTACTCACGACCCCCGCTGCGTGGGGTGGTGCAAGTCATAGAGATGGTCTACTCGTGCGGAGCTTCTAAGCCAGCGCTGTGCCCTTTACGTGAGGGACCTGCGCCTCATGGACTTTGGCGTCCACAGGGGTCCTGGGACCAGCCCTGCAGCCCACCGAGGGGTGGCCGTGCCCGCTCTGCTGTGGGCTTGGTGTCTCTGGGCCACGGCTGCCTGAGGGGGCCGGCGGGTGGGGAGCAGGTCCACCCTCAGGCCATGGGGAAGGCCGGACAGGACTGGGAAGCCGCTCTTCTTGGGGAGGAGGAACCCGCCCCCCAGCACCGATGGAGAAGGAGGGTGAAGCAGGAGAGCAGAACACGGAGCTCCGGAGGAGACAACAAGGACAGGAGCCTTTGTCCCCAGCAGCGCGGCGGCCAGCCTGTGGGCAGGGCGGAAACTGGTTTGGGGAGGGTTCTGCTCCTTTCCCTTCCCAGAGAGGAGCCAGCCAGTCGGTAACGGCGCAGAAGGCAGAGCGCATCCTCCCGTTCCATGAGTGTCTCGTAGCTGAGGCTCCCTTCAGGTGAGTCTGGCCTCAGTCGTCCTTCTGTGAGGAGTAGGGACAAGCGCTGCTCGGCAGGCGACGGCCCTGCAGAGAGCCGAGAGCAGGGCCTCCCGTCCCTTCCGGCCTCCTCCACTGCACACGGCTCCCAGGACCCCCCTCTGCACCACTCCTCAAGGGCCCAGGTGGCCTTTGGGATTTCGGGGCAGGGGACTTGCCCAGGAGCAGCTGGAGGCCTGGCATGGTGCACCTCCTGCCCAGTCCACAGCTGTGGGACGGGCCCAGGCATTGGTGACGACCCCCACAGCAGACCCCAGCCACACGCCTGGAGAGCCCTGCTGTCTGAGTGTGGTGCAGGCTCTGGGGCCAGAGGGACAGGAGCAACCTGGGGTGCTACCCACGGTGACCAGCCCAGGAGGCCATCTGTCTATGATGACCAGCCCTGGAGGCCAGCCCATCTGCAGTGACCAGCCCAGGAGGCCAGACATGCCCAGTGACCATCCCAGGAGGCCAGTCACCCATAGGGACCACCCCAGAAGGTTGATCTGTGACTAGTCCAGTGGCCAGTCCAGGAGTGGCTCTGGCAGAGGCAGGAGGGAGGTGGGCCCGGGGCAGCAGCGAGAGTCGGGGATTCCCGGGTCCCTGGTGAGGACCTTTTCCAAGCTGAGGCCTGTGGGGAGCAAGGCTGCTCTAGGCAGGTGGCTTCAGAGGCCTGAGCTCTCCTGGAGGGGATGGCCTGTCCCTGTCACCCTCCAGGGGTCTGGCACGTACTGGACAGCAGTGCTGCAGGAAGCCAACAGTCCCCTGCTGGGGGGGCACGAAGCTCCCCGGAGACGGGCGATGGCTAGCAAACCTGTGTGTGGAGAAGGCCGCATCCACCCCGTGACGCCAAGCAGCCAAAACCGAGCCGGGGCCAGCCGTGGGCAGCAGGGGCCAGCGCTGTGTCCACTTCTCAGGCGGTCAGGCCTGCTCCAGCCCCACAAGGAGCCCAGTCAACTTGGACAAGCTCCCCCAAGAGCACTAAAGGAGAGGCAGGCCTGGCCGCCCTGCCCACTGCCACCCTGCGCACAGCCAGGCCTGGGGGCTCCTGGCACCCGTCATGCCCGGGCACAGCGGCAGTCCTGTAGGGCCGAGGTCACTTTAGATTAGGAAACTGGGGCTCAAGGGTCCCGACTGTGCCTGAGAGTCACTTCCATGGCTTCCAGCAGAGGGTCCATGCCTTCAGGGAGGGCGTGCACTCAGCTGGGGACTTGTCACCGGCCTCCCTGGACTCCTGGCTTCCCTGCAGGAAGAGGGAAAGGGCATTGAGGGGTGGGGGAGGGCAGACCGGCTGCAGAGTGACCATCCCCGGGAATCTCTGACCGCGGCATGGGTCCCTGGTCTGCAGGCGGGGCAGCAGAGGGCACGGGGGGGAGGGGGCTTTGGGGAGACAATTGAGGAAGCAATTGGAGCATGTGGTGGGGCATTGGTCATCCCTCAAGGCCAAAGGCCTCCTCCCCAGGAGCCCCACTTCCTGCTGGCTTCATATGGAGCTCACCCCGATGTGCCTCCCAGGTCTGTCCCCTATGCAGCCTGGCGGTGAGGGGTCGTGGTCTTCTGCCTCGCCGGCACAGAGGGTCCACTGAGCTGTGGGTGAGTTTCGATCTTGGACAGACGACGTCCACTTCCTAGGAGCAAAATCATTTACCGGCTCTAATCTCCAGTCTGCTGGTTTCATTATTTAAACCAAAATGAAATGTGACCCAGAGTGAGAAACAAGACCGAGCGAGCGGCCGAGAGCCGCCATGAGGCATTTACAGCCCAGCCGGGGAAGCAGGGTCCCCTCCCGGGACAGGATCAGGAGTCCCCCAGGTGGGAAGGAGACATAAATGACCATTGCCCAAGCTAGCCTGTGGGAAATCTCACAATAATGGCACATTGGCAGAGAACAAATCGACTCCCAGGCTGTTCCGACTGCGGCCGTCCAAAGCTGGAGGTCTGGCAGCTGCGCCCTGCCAGCTGATTATCACGCGACTCTCATGTCCAGCCCTGGAGGGCTTTGTCCTCAGTCTCCAGAAGCCCAGGATGGCTTTCTGCCAAGCCCAGGGGGTGAGGCAGGAAGTCGTCAGGGGGCATGTGCCTCCGCCAAGGGAGGGTCGTTGGGGTGCCCTGTGCAGAGGCTGGGACCTCTGCTGTGGTGTCCCACACGTCATTTCCAGGTGGTGGGAGGGGCCCTGGAGGTAGAGGGTGGCATTGCGGGAGGGTGGGGTCTGAGGGAAAGCAGGGTGGAGGCAGGGAGCCTGGGTGGGGAGGAGGGGCCTCTGTTCTCCTCTCAGGGCAAGTCGACCTCAGCTCACCTTGACCCCAGGATCTTGATCCAGTTGGCCCCCGGAGTCCTCTGACTGCTACTGTTCTCCACATCTCTCTCCACCTGCCTCATGGGCCTCCCCGTCCCTCTCTCCAACCCCAGTGTAGCCCGTCTCCCAGAGACTAGCTCAATTTTTATCTTCCAGGGTATAGCAATTATGATAATGTTGAAGATGATAGTGATGGCGGTGATGATGTCAATGGAAGTGGTGGTGATGATGATGGTGGTGGTGGTGATGCTGATGATGAAGATAATGGTGGTGATGTTGGTGATGGTGGTGATGAAGATGATGAAGATGATGGTGGTGATAATGTTGGTGTTGGTGGTGATGATGGTGGTGGTGCTGATTGTGGTGGTGATGATGGTGGTGGTGGTGATGAAGATGATGGTGGTGGTGGTGGTGATGTTGGTGATGGTGATAATGAAGATGATGGTGGTGGTAATGGTAGTGGTGGTGGTGGTGGTGATGAAGATGATGGTGGTGGTAATGGTAAGTGGTGGTGGTGGTGGTGGTGGTGATGATGAAGATGATGGTGGTGATAATGGTGGTGGTGGTGATGATGGTGGTGGTGATGATGGAGGTGGTTGTGGAGGTGATGATGGTGATGATGGTGGTAGTGATGAAGATGATGGTGGTGGTGATGGTGAAGAAGATGATAATAATTACACCTACTAAATCTCCGACACTGTGCCTACCAGGCCTTCTGTGTAAGACCTCACTTCATCCTCATATCAACCCCCTGATGGAGGCATTATTATTCCTGTTTTATGGGTGAGGACACAGAGACCCATAGAGTTTACTGTCCATATTCATCTGAGTCCCTGCTCTGCTGGCCAGTCACCCACGGGCACTTACTCAGGCTGACCCTGTCCACCTTCTGACACCGGGGAGCATGATGCGTATCCTTGGTGGCCAGTTCTACTTTCCGTTCATCTGGGCTGCCAGTGTCCCGTCCACTCTTGCACCCCGCCAGGCTGTGGGGGTGCCTTCCTGCGTATGTGTCCCAGGAACAGGGGCGATCTTGACCAGAGGGGTGGAGCAGAAGGGAGGCTCTGGGGAGCAGAAGATGGTGGCTTGTGCCTGTGCAAGAGGGCAGACCGCGAGGCTGGGGCAGCGGGATGGGTGAGTGCACACGAGGGAACCCAGGGAGGGGAGGGCTCCCGGGTGGCACGGTGGCAGCAGTTCTGAACTTCACCAGGGGCACCTTTACCCCAGTAGGCCCGGCCCACCCTGCCAGCCTTCCTGGGGCTCCCAGACGCGTGCCTCTGGTTTGCGTTTATCTTCCTGTGCCCTGGACAGGTGACTGAGGGATGCTTCAGCATCTCGGTCCCTGGGGACAGGAGGACTTCTGAGAGAGACAGGAGGAAACATTTATTTTCCTTTGCTAAATGCTATGGGCACCTTCCCGTGCCCAAGTTGACAAGGATGTGTCAAGGTAAGCATCACAAGAGTGCTGCGCAGGGAGGGGGCGCAGAGGAGAGGGCTGCCCTGGGACACTAGAAGCCTCACGGATTTCAGGTAAAACTCACTTGAAACTGTCACCACCAGAAAAGCACTCGTTTTAATTTATTCCTCATTTTAATTCACTTTCTTGGAGAGCCCTGCTGCATCAGACTGCTCCTGGTGCCTCAGAGCAATCCTGGGAGGGACATGAGTGTCACCCCGCCCTCCAGAAGATGACGCTGGCCCAGAGAGCTTCAGCAGCTTCCCAGGGCCACAGAGCGGTCGGGGCAGGCTCCTCTGAAGATCTGCCCCCCACCATTGCTCTCAGGGGTGCCTGAATCCAGGCACAGGGACTCCTACCTCTAACTGGAGGGACCACACCTTAAAACACAATGGAAGTCCTGAAGGACAAGCTGCAGGGGAGGGCTGGTGCCAGGCCGACTGCCCACCGCTGGTCCTGCAGGAGCTGAAACCCGACAGCCCTGCAGGGAGAGGGCTGGGCCTGGGGTCTCCTCCTGGGGATGGAGATAGGAAGCTCCCAGCGCGTGCTCAGGGAGGGCAGGGCGGAGACTGGCCACTCCTGACCTCCAGACACTCCTGCTGTTCCTCTGAGGCCACAGGCCAGGGACCGTCTCCTGGGTGTGGTCTCCAGAGACTCTGGGCTGGGGGCCACAGGGCCTTGGAGCTTGACATCTTTGTTCCCGCCCCCCGTGGTCAGGCGCTGGCATGGAGAACCGTGGTTCTCCTGAGCCACGTTGCCCCTCCTCTCTCCATCTGTTCTCTGCCCTCACCCTGAAGGTTCTCCCGGAGGCTTCTACCTCTGCATGCAGGGGAAGTGCTTGGTAGGGCAAGGGTGAGGGCTCAGCTTGGAGACTCTGGGCAGATGGGCAGTGGGACGGGTAGGTAGCTGTCCAGGGGCCTCCCATAGTAGGGACCTGGCCTGGCAGGGGATGAGAGGGTGCCTGTTGAAAGAGGAATGGGGGGACAGAATGTGGGATAGCAGGTAAGAGAGGAGGAGCCCATGCCAGTGACTGTGGAGGAAACCATGCCACGGAGCCAGAGGGGAGGGGAAGGGATTGGGTGCCGCTCACCGTCTCCAGAGTCCAGAGGCTTTGCTATTAGCACGTGCTGTGGTTTGAATGTTTCTCTCTCCAAGCTCATGCAGAGCCTAATGCCCCCTGTGCTGGTGTTAAGAGAGGGTCCTGCCTTTGTGAAGGGGATTTATGCCCTCACTGAAGCGGCTCAGAGAGGCACTTGGCCCTTCTAACGCTCCACGTGAGGAACAGCGTTTGTACCTCCTGCCACGTGAGCACGCAGCAGAGGGGCCACCGTGAAGGAGAGCAGCCCTCAGCAGACGTAGAAATCATGTCTTGATCTTGGGCTTTTAAACTCTAGAACTCTGAGAAATAACTACCTAGATCACAGGATTTTGTTGAGGCAGAAAAGACAGTGTTTGTATTAGACCGAGGGGTGTCCCCCTAGACACTGGAACCCCAGAATGTGGTTTTATTTGGAAAGAAGGTCTCTGCAGAGGTGATTATGCCAAGGCTTGAGATGACATCATGCTAGATTAAGTGGCCCTTAAATCCAATAACTAGTGTCCCCATAAAAGCTAGAAAAGGACCCACAGAGACCACAGCGGAAGGCATGAGAGACGAAAGCAGAGGTGGAGGCGCTGTGCCTATAGCACAGGACGCCGAGGATGGCCAGCATCCTACTTGGGGTACACTATGTACGAGCTGGGCTTCTCTCCAGAAGGATACCCAACCCTAACTCTCTGTCTCACTTCCTGCCTGTAAGATGCAGGATCCATATCACTGAGTCATTTTGAGGGTTAAACAGATTTTTTTTTATCTATGTACAATGCTCAGTGGGCTACCTCAGACTTAGCAAGAGTCCCCCCCATTGTTCTACCTTGTGCCTTAGGAATTATCCATCCTGTTTCACTTTTGATAAATCTGAGACTCAGGCAGGGTACCTGAAAACCCCCACAAGATCCCTTGTCCTTCTCGAGTTTCTCCTTGGAGTAGAAAACACCTCATGGGTTGGCTCTGACAGGAATCCTGTTTATAAATTTTGAATGCAAAGAAAAACCAACACATTGTCTTCAGTAAGTAGCCAGGTTGAATGCAGAGAGGTGTGGAGCCAGAAAATGCTCAGGTGCCTTTATTGAAATGGATGACTGTTAGGGTTGGCATCTTACATATACCCCAAAGTGCATGTGTAGAAGGCTTGGCCCTCAACAGAAGGTGCTGTTCACATGTTGGAAACTTTAGGAAATGGGTCTTAGTTGGAGGAAGTTAGGCCACTGGGAGAGCGCACTTGAAGGGGGTGTTGTGTGCAGTCCCTCTTCCTCTCTGCTCTCTCCCTGCCCCCCAGGAGATGAGAAGCCTTTCCCCAACACATGCTCCCCACAATGATGTCCTGATTCTCTAGAGGCCCAAGGCAATGGGGCCAAGGAACCCACTGGACTAAAACTTTGGAAATCATGAGCCAAAATAAACATTTCCTCTTTGTAAGTTGATTTTCTCTGATATTTTATCAGAGTGTTGGAAGCCGACTAACAGAAAATCAGTGCCAGGAGTGGGTCTGCTGCCTGATCATGTGTTTCAGAAAGCTTTGGAAGTGGTTCTCGGGAGGAATTAGGAAATATTGGAAAGTGTCCTAGGAAAAGTCTTAGATGCTGGAAGCAAAGCTTAATGGTCATGTCTACGGGAGCTCAGAAGACCAGGACGCTGACCGGAATGTGGACAGTAAAGACTGTGCTCATGAGGCTTCCTATGGAAATGCAGACTCTACTGAGAATTAGACTAGAGGCCATCTTCATTACCATCTGGCAAAGAACTTGTCTACATGTCGTCCAAACCCTGATACTTTGGGTGAAGCTAAATTTAAAGGTGATGGACTAGTTTATTTGCCGGATGAAATTTCAAGGCAGCACAGCCTTCAGGCAGTGACATGGGTATTGATGATATCATTTGGTCATATTTACAATGAGAATCAGGAACAAAAAAAAAGCAGAAAGATTTGAAAAACTTTCATTTTTGCCCACGCGTGCGTGCGAGCGTGCACACACACACACACAAGTGTATATATAGTTGCAGATCAGGAGAATGTGGTGCTAAGTATATTAGCACCATTAAAAGGAAACTGATTAATTTACACCAGGACAATAGGAAAGGTGCTTGGAGGGTGTCTCGGGAATCAGCAAGACAAATAGCAGGCTCAAAGACTTGTTTCAACAGAGAGCTCTTGGGCACCCTGCTTGCATGGGGTAACTAGGAAGCCCTTGTTTCCCTGGAAGCTTTGCTTTGCTCAGCCACCTGGGCATTCAGAGTTTGCTGCACCTGTGATCCACAGAGACCTGGCTACTG
The DNA here is from genome assembly GCF_048772815.1 of Callospermophilus lateralis. Lineage (NCBI taxonomy): Eukaryota > Metazoa > Chordata > Mammalia > Rodentia > Sciuridae > Callospermophilus > Callospermophilus lateralis. Next base: position 141,463,248 of record NC_135311.1, on the reverse strand, counting down.
CTCCCACTGGTGTTGGACATTTGTGTCATCCATTTGATAATTGTTTTGCATGAATGAGGAATGCAGGAGTTGTAGGGTCATGGAGATTTCCGCCGAGATTTCAAAGGCGATTCTGGAAAACCTGGCAGTATGTGATGGGGTTGGAGTGCCTATGGGCAGTTCCAGGCAGGGAGATGCATGCAGCCATGGGAGTGAGGCCGCAGCAGGGACCACGAGAAGTTAGAGATGCAGGAACATGTGACATCTGCCAAGGGAGACAGTGGGCACGAGCAGAGCAACCTGAGAAAGAGCCAGCGAGGTTGTGGTGGGGGTCTCCAAGCCCTTTAGCGCTCACATCACACCACTGTGTGCCATGGGTGCCAGACGTGGAGCGACAGGATTCAATGTTCGCCCGCTGGGTTTCAGTCCCACCCTTTCTCTCTATGCCCCATTCCTCTTTGGAATGGGGATGTTCACTTCATCCCATTGGGCACGTAACTTGTTTTTTTTTTAAATATTTATTGAGGCTTGTAGCTCAGAGTTTTCCTTGAGTCTCAGAAGAGACATTGAGTTTGAACTTCAGAGAATGCTGGAGCGGTTAATAACGTGGGAACTCTTGGAGATGGACGGAATGCCTTTTGCATTTTGAAATAGACATGAGTCTTTTGGGGACCAGGGCTGGGAAGTTATGGGTTGGATTTTAAATGTCACCCAAAGGCCCATGAATTAGACTTGGCCTCCAGCCAATGATGTTATTGGAACGTGCTGGTAATTTCAGGAGGGGGACTTAGTGGCAGAAGTCGTCACTGGGGGTGTGCCTTTGAAGGGACCCTGGAATCCTTCTTTTCATTCTCTTTGCTTCCTGGTCACCATGAGGTGACTTTGCTCTACTACTTGCTCCCTGCTGTTCTGGTTCACTTGAGGCCCAGGGTGACAGACAAGCCACCGGGGTGTGAACCTCAGGAACCATGGGCCAGAATGAATCTTTCTTCCTTTAAGTGGATTATCTCAGACATCCTGTGATAGGAAGATGACTGACAGGGACCCTCAAGTCAAAGGTGGACCCAGGAAACCCACCCCAGAGGAGACTCCAGCGAATGAGGATGAAATTCTGGCCTCTGTCCTGAACTCACTGGTGATGAGTGTGGGTTTGCTTGTGTGGTCAGCAGGTCCATTGTTTCTCTCTCCCAAGCTTGGAACTTGTGTGACCACCTGGGGGAGTTTGGGGAAGCAGAAAAGACCCAGGAAGATGGAGGCTGAGCAGTGGAGGCTCCCAGGGGGCAGCCATGGAGCACATGGAGACGGGGGTCTTGTCTGGGGCGTGGGAGGGGTTAAGGGAGCAAGGAAACTGCTCTCTCCTGGAGCAAAGGGTGAGTCATGCAGCTGAGCACAGGAGCTGGGTTTCTCTTCCTCTAGAAGCACCTCTGTGAGCAAGGGAGGGTGTGGCCCCCCCGCCCGCAGGCCTGAGCAGGTGTGTGATGGGGGAGAGGCCTGTCTTTCTCTCCCTGCCCCCTGCCTGCCCCATGGACCCAGTCTTGCAAATTTTGCCTTCCCACTTGCTGTCAGCCCTGAGCTGCTGCTGAGAGACCTGGCATGCATTTCCCGTCCAACCCAGCAGAACTGGGTTCTGGGACCAAAATTTGTGGTGCCAGTGTCATCGTATTAAGCTGAGAGGGAGCTGTGGCTGGATCTGTTTCTTTCTGGCCTCTTGTTAGGGCCAATGTGTCCACCAGAGTTCACATGCTGAGTCCTAACCCTGGAGCTCAGAGTGGACTGCGGAAGGACCCAACCTCCGAAGGTGCGTTTTACAGTTTTAAACTCCGTCATGCTGCAGAGTTGGAATCATTCAGTAGAAGCTGCACTTGGAACTTTGAATCTGATCCTTCCTGGGTTGGTGGCATGTGGGAGGTCCTGTTTTGCACAGCTGGGCAGTTCTCTCAGCCCTGCCACCACCAGGGGAGCAAGTGACCCTCTCCAGCGTGCCGTGCTGCTGAGCGGGCTCTTGGGTGGGTCCGGGGCCTTTGATGCATTTCGACTCAGTGTGTTTTCAACTTACAATGGACTTATTGGGGTGACCCCTTCCTAAGTCAAAGAGCTTCTTTATTTGGTGTCTTTCCAGAAATGATTAAGCGGTCACCAGGGTGGCCTCACCCTACAAGACTGGTGTCCTAAGAGAAGATGAGGACACAGACACACACCGAGGGATAGCCCTGTGAGGGCTCAGGAGGGGATGTCCATGGAGGGGCCTCAGGGGAAACCAGTCCTGCCAAACCTTGATCTCAGACTCCCAACCTCCAGACGAGGGCACTTGGTTATGTGGCCCAAGCAGATGGACTTTCCACACACGCCCCCTCCACCCCCACAGGTTGAGGCCATTAGCTCTCAATCTCTGGTCGACACCAGAATCACCTGGAGGCTTACTTAAAGTGCAGATGCAGGGCCTGCCCTCTGAGAGGTGGATGCCAGGGCCCGGGGCATGGCTGAAATCTGCATGCTCACTGGTGCATGCTACTGATGCTGGCACTGGACCTCGGGTGGGGTACCCTGCCATGGGACGACAGGGACTTGCCGGGCCACCCTCATATCCCTGGTCCCCACAGTCCTGCCGGCTCCTGCCGTCTCAGCTTCAAAACGGTGAGGCTGTCTTTAGACTCTGTTGGTTTTGCCTGCAGGGCCCAGTGCAGGGTCAGGGATTCCCGTGATCCTTGAAGGGGATGCTGTGGCCAGCAGGCCACCGGCTGAGGATGTGGCGGAGGGAGCAGCTTTCTCTATCCCTCAGGACACTTTGTAAAGTCAGAAAACGGGAAGGGGTGAGAGAGAGCCACGCCAGGCGCAACCCGACACGGAGACCCTTGTTTGTTGACGGAGGGGTCAGACAGGGAACAGGGGGCTGTTATCTCTGGAGACCTTTGACAAAGCACACATTTTCCTTTGAGGAAGCTCTCAGGGGCCGGGCCTGTTTGAATAATGGAGCCCTGACACGGAAGAGGTGAGATCTGGACGGCTCTGTCTGCTGAGAGCTGTCTAATCCTGATAAATGGAGCCCCATCCTTCCCACTGTGAACAGTCCTGGCGTTAGATTAAACATATCAATCCTGTTTGTTACCTTCTCTGATCCGCCAGCTGGCACCTGGCCGGCCCCTGGGGATCTGTCTTCGATGGCCCTACACAGGAAGTGACAGGGTTCAGCAGCAGAGATCGGGATAATTGTTTGCGGTGCGGTCCCAGGGGGGAGGTGGCCACAGAGGGTCGATGCTGTCACAGAGACGAGGTCGGGGAGCTGCGGCTCTCTGGGGATCCTGTGATGCTTTGGCAGAAAAATGTTTCTGAAATAGATGCTGCTCATGCCCCTTCAGGTGGCAGCTGTCTCCAGGCTGAGCTGTGCCGGGCCCTGGAGCACTGCTCTTGGGGGGTGGAGCTGCCTGGCTGCAGGTCCCCCTGCAGGGTACATCCCCATTGACCGGTGGCTGACTCTGTGGCCTGTGTCAAAGGGCCAGCACTGCAACTCGGGGTGGGGCCAGTGCAGGGAGCAGCTCCCACTCCAGGCTCCAGAGGCCAGGCCCAAGGTGCCTCAGTCACGGCCTCTTCCTGCTCAGGCCCCTTGCAGCGCCCCTTCCCTGAGAGAGGGACTTGGTCACAGGCACCAGATTTCTCTCGTCCCCATGGCGATGGCCCTCCCACTGCAAAGTTGCCCCTTTCTCTCTTGCAATCATCCTCTGAAGCGAGTTGCTCCTTCCAGGCAAAGATGGTTTCCCTGGCAGGTGTGTCACGGAGCTCCTAGGCTGCTGGCCCCTCCTGGGTGGCTGTTTATGCCGTGCCTCCAGGTGTGCCCTCCCTCAGCCAGGCCCGGCCCCCTGGGAGGTCCACACTGGGACAGCAGCTGGCGGGATGCAGGGGTTGGGCCAGGGGCTCTCCCCATCCAACTAGAACCTGTCAAACCTGCACCTGCTCTCCGCGTCTTGATCTCAAATGTGAGCACAGAAGGTTGTCCCCAGGGCCTGGCCCCTGGAGGGACCCTGGTCATCACAGGAACTTTTAGGTCCTGATCAAAGACACTGAGGGCAGCATTTCCTTGAATTAGTCACCCAATGTGTGCAGGGTCCTGGGCGGTTAGTCCTGCAGGCCTTGGCCTGGCCTCCTCAGCTGCCCTGTCCCCAGCCCCCTGTTTCCTCCTGACCCAAATCCAGTCTTGTGGATTCCATCAGGGTCTCCGCTGTGACGGGGGCTGGCCTGGGACAGGGGCTGGCCTCTGCTGTGACAGGGGCTGGCCTCTGCTATGACGGGGGCTGGCCTGGGACAGGGGCTGGCCTCTGCTGTGACGGGGGCTGGCCTCTGCTGTGACGGGGGCTGGCCTGGGACAGGGGCTGGCCTCTGCTGTGACGGGGACTGGCCTCTGAAGCCTTAGGGGCTGACAGGGGGTGCTTCCTGAGATGAGGGACAGCTGAGGGATACTGCCCTGACCCCAACAGTGGAACGCTGCAGAGGCCACCTACCTGCTGCTTCCCGGAAGGGCAGTCTATACAAGGCACCTCTAAACCATATGGAGATTTGCGCATCCTGTGAAGGGTCTCCAGGGGGGTGGGGGGACAGGGCCTGGAGGACAGGGCCTCAGTCACCCAACAGCAGTAGATGAGGCTCCCTGTTGACACTGGTCATTTTGACCCTCCTCAGCATGGAGGCCGTGAAGATGGTGGTGGACTGGTCATCCAGGAGTGACGCGCACCTGTGATTTCCCTGTGCCCGCCTTGGGGGATGCGGTCACCCTACTCCTTCCCTGGCCTGAGTCCTGGTCTCAGTTGAGGCAGACACAGGTCTGGGTCCAACTCCTTCCTCCTTCTGGGCCTGCCTGACCCACCTGGGCTTGTCACGGGCACTGACCGATGGCCAGTGGGTGGCCACCTTCTCCTGCCCCCTGGAATGGCTAGAGTCAGCATCAGCCAACAACTTCCAGGGGCTCCTAGGGCTGAGAAGAGGAGCCTGGGGTCTTTAGTGACCTGCTGATCCTGTCCTGGCACTACCCGGGCGTTGGGGCCCTTCTTCCTTCCTGGACGCTTGGTTCCCTGCGGGCCATGGCCATCAGAGGGGAGCAATTCCTATTTTCTATTATTATCATTTTCTGCAGACAGACCAGTCACTTCATAAACATTAACAATGACAGATCACCTGTGCCAGCAACACCACAGTCACATAATGACGGTCATTACCCAAGGCGGCTCCATGGGTCAAGCAGCAGGAGCCGCCACCTGGCCAAGGCAGGACGGGTGCCTGAGCAAGGGCCTGGGGACGAGGGGGCTTGGCCATGCCAGGGAGGGTCCCTCTCCTCCACCTTCGGGGACGGACGGGGAGCAGGCAGGGGAACGGCCACCAAGGTCCCTATGCAGGTTTCCTGAGCCGCCACATCAAGTCCCCGTGCACTGGGCAGCTCACGTGGACAGAACCCATTCTCAGGACCTGGGGCCCCGGTGTGGGCTGGGGTGGTGCTGCCGAGGCCGGGAGGGAGGATCGAACCCTTTCCCAGCCTCTCTCTGGGTTTCAGGTGGCTGCTGACATCTTGGAGACCTGGGCTTGAAGAGTGTCACTCCTCTGCTTCCGTCCTCATGTGCCCTGCTTTCCTGGGTCTCTGTGTCCTTTCTTCCTGTGAGGATGCCAGTCATTGGGCCAAGGGCCACCGAAATCCCTTATGGACTCAGCTTGATGACATCCACAAAGACCCTGTTTTCAAATAAAGCCACATCCTGGGATCTGGGTGGACATGATTTTGGGGGACACTGTGCTGCCCATACCATCACTGAGTTGAAAGACGTTCACCTGTCCACGTGGGCACCATTGCCATCCACATGAGCTGGTGGTTTGCTCTGTTTGTCACACAGGGGTGGACACAGCGGAGGGAGGCCCTCCCAGTGTCCGTCCCTCTTGCCTGAGTCCAGGTCCTCTGGATTTTGAGGAGGCTGGGAACCTCTTCCCTTGAGGATTTCTGGGAAGACCAGGAGCTGAGCCCAAGAAGCAGGGTCTGCCCCATGGGGGACACGCAGGCTGGGGAGGGGGGAGGCTGGCCAGCCACCCCTGGGACCACAGGGTCTCTGAGCAAGGATCTAAGTCAGAAGCCTGTCTAGTGGATGGGGGACCCTGCAGAGACCCCAGTGACTACAGCAGCAGGATCTAGGGGAGGGAGGGCCTCGGAGTTCTCCTGCTATAATGCGTAAACGGTCACTCCATGACCACTTTGAACACAGGTCACAGAGGGACAGGTTGCCCCAGCCTGACCAGTAGGAGTGACAACGGCACATTCTTCACCAACCAAAGCTCACCCTCACCCCACGGTCCCAACCTTCTACACTCAGACAATGAAGACACCAGACACCCAATTACCCCCACTCTCGGGCAGCATCCAGTCCAGAGCAAAGCCCTGCGTCCCCCAAACCCTCAGATCTTCTAACGTGACCTTAAATCTAGAAGGCGCTCTCCTGACTCTCAGGGACATGCCCCAGGGCTCCCCACGGTGTGTGATCCTTCTGTCGCAAGGAGCCATAAGCCCACGTTGACCACGGTGAGTTCCTGCTGGTCTGTGCTGCAGGACCTAGACCTGGGGAGATGGCCACGTGGGCCCTGCACTGCCTCAGACACTTACAACCAGAAAGGTCCACGCCGCTCACAGCAGAAGGAACCCGCGGGGCACTGGGGTCCCCGGCGGGGTCTGAGCAGGGGCTTCTCTTTCATGCGTTTAAGTCTTTCCAAGCTGAAACCCTGTTAGAGACAAAGGGAAGGAGTTGAAGGGGAGGTTGTGGGCAGGGGGGAGGGAAGAGCCGCCCAGCAGAGGGGCCGCGTCAGCACTGCCTCCATGGCTGGGGCCAGCGGGAGAGGGACCAGGCTGTGGACGGCGGCCACGCAGGGCCCTGGAGACTCAGCGCCTTGAGGATTTGCTTTTTATTTTCTGTGTGATGGAAAACGGGAGGAGCCTGAGCAGAAGGGCCAGGGGGAGATTGGCATCTGAGTTTATTCTCCTGCTGGTGGAGACAAGCAGAGCTTGCACGTGTCCTGCAGCTGCTGGGACCAACGCCCACACCAGGGGACTCCGAACCGCAGAAGGCGCAGAGGCCCAGAGTCCAGGTGTGCAGGGCCAGCTCCCGCTGCGGGCACTGGAGGGTCCTCCTGCCCTGCCCAGCTCTGGTGGCCCCTGCTGCTCGGTGAGGCGCTGCGCTGCTCTGCTCTCTGCCTCCTCGGTCCTCGCAGGGCCTCTTCCCTGGGCCTCTTCCCTGTGGGTCTGAGGCTTGTGGATCCTTCAACTGCCCAGAAATGACCAGGTGTGCAGAGCAGGGAGGGGCTCACGGAACCCGGAGGTGACTCAGCTGTCCTCCGGTCCTCTTGGCCAGCTCTTGAGAAGGAGAGGGGTGTGGAGAGCAGAGAGCACGAGAGAGCAAGAAGATGAGGAGAGCCGATGGGCCAGCCCCTGTCCTCCCCCACGGGTGGCTCCTCTCAGTCTGTCCCACCCTCCCTCCCGTGTCCATGACATTTGTTGGTCCTTGTTCCTCTCTCCAGGGCCCCCTGAGCTGGGGTACAGTCCTGGGCCAGCCACCAAGCGCTCCCTTGGACACATTGATCAACTTCCTCCAGTCTCAGGAGAGTTTAAGCACCTGGGGTCAGAGGTGAGCAGGACCAAGGCCCTGGCTGGAACTGGGGTCCAGATGTTTGTGGGGGCTGGACAGATTAGGGGAGGTGGGCCTCAGCACGGAGCAAGGCAGCCAGCCTGGGCCAGGGCCTTGGGGCCGATGCTGAGAGGGGTGAGTCTGGAGGGGTGGGTGGTTCCCCAGAATCCACAAGGACGGGGAGACAGGGACGGTTTACTGGCTACTCTGTGTCCAGCACCTAGAACAGCGCCTGGGACACGGTAGGTGAATCATCCTAAATGTCAGCTGACCAAGCCAGCGAATGGGTGGAGAAGAGGAGGGGAAGCCACCCCCACAGGCCAAGCTGGGCTGCTGCAGGTGTGCTTGGGGTCTGGCGGGAGTGGATGGTGTCCAGAGAAGCAGGGAGAGCTAATGCTAGTGGCCGGTACAGGTAGTAGGGAGCTATGGGAGGTTATGGGGCAGGGGACGAGCAGAGCTACGCTCTTAGGGTGACACAGGGGTCAGAAACCTGGCCATGAGCTGTTGAGATAGCCTGGATAGAGGCTCTCAAATCTGCGCCCAGGTGACACCGTGAGGCTGGCAAGTAACAGAAAGCCCCGTTCCACGCACCATGGCAGCCACCACCTCTGCCAGCCCAGCATCGCTGACGGGACCTGGAGGAGGACTCTGGAGGTGTTTCTTGGACACCTGAGTTTGCTGGCTACTCTGTGTCTTTGCAAACGTCCTTAGGAAGGGGGGTCATACTGGATGAGAGGGGCCCCAATCCAGCGACTGGTGTCCCTTTAAGAGAGAGGATGGGGCGCAGAGGGAGAAGGCGGTGTCGAGACGAGGGCAGGGGCTGCAGTGAGGCCCATGGACAGGGCGGGAAGGGTCCTGCCCAGAGCTGCCCGAGGGAGCCGGCCCTGCTGGCCCTGGACGTCAGAGGGCCCCCAGGATGCAGGGCAGAGCTTCTCTGTTTTCAGACGCCCAACCCGCCCAGTGCAGGCACTGACAGGGCCACCCTGGCTGGTCACAGCCACCGGAGGACCCTGCCCTGTGCTTTGAGTACTGCTGTCCGGCTCTTCGTCTCCTTGGACCTCGCTGGGTCCTGCGCACAGTCTGCAGGGTGTTTTCTCATCTGCGTCGAGGCTGAGGAGACGCAGAGAGGTGCAGGCGGGCCCTGGCCACCCGCCCTGGCCACCAGCTTGGCTCGGCACACAGGCTGCTGGGAGCTGTTGGATCGGCGGCTGCGAGTCCCCCACTGCCACAGGTCACAGGTAGACTGTCTGTGAGGATCGGGTGGGCCTTCAGAAGTCACAGTCTGTTTTTCAGGGATGCCGTGTGAGGTGCCCCAAGGTGGGCGGCCGCGTCCTCCCCTGCCAGCTCGCCCAGGCACCCGCTGATACTGGAGCACGCGCAGACTCGGAACCCTGTGATCATCATTGGAACAGTGCTGTGTATTTGGTGGTTGGACGCGGCCCCACTGTAAAGAAAACAGCATGGGGCTGTCAGTCAGCACGCGGGGCGGGAGGCGCACTGGCGCCTGCCCAGGACAACCGCGGGGCTTCGAGGAGGTTCCGGCACCCCTGCTCCAGTCTGAGGGTCTTCCTGGCCACCTGGAGGGACGACTCCATGTGGGTTGGAGGACCGACAGGGCAAGTCCGTCTGGGAGACTCAGGCCCTGGGCCTCTGGTGGGCCCTGGACAAGGGTGGGGCACTGGAGGGCCCTGGAACCTGGCTGCCCTCCGACCCTGCAGCCCTGGGCCGGGGTCAGAGGGCGAGCCCAGCACCTTCCCAACAAGCTCCGCGTGCTCACTGTCCTCCGCAGAGTCCTCCCCTGGTGTCCGTTCTGGGGCCCAGTGGTTCTCTCAGGGACGGGGAGGAACGCAGGCTCCCAGGCCTGCCCAGCCCTGTCCAGGCCCTGGGTCGGAGCGCTCCTGCAGGGACCCAGTGGCGGGACTCTCCTCACCTGTTCTGGACACACCTGAACCAGGTGTGCGGGCTCATCCTGCCAACGCCACAAGGGCATGGGGACGCATCAGAGTCAGGGCCCTGGACATGACCTGGGCTGGTAGCCACGGCTGAGAAGGGCTCTGGGCAGTGCCTGGATGGACTGTGGCTCCTCCCGGGGCCCCTCAGAGACAAGCTGACCCCTCCTGCTTAATCCCAGTTTGGGCTCATCCAGAACTTTCTCGTAACTGTGTTCATCAGGGGCTTAGCCGGCCCCGGGCTGGCCTGGTCAGACCTGTGTCCCCGTCGACAGCTCCTGCGAGCTCTTCACTGCTCTCGGCTCAGACCACCATGTGCCCTGCTGTGGGGGTCCTGCCGGCTCCCAGAATCTCTGCCCCTGCTTCCCCTGCAGGACCGAGAGCAGGATCTCCTGCAGAGAGTCTGGGTGGCAGTGAGCAGAGGGCACAGTGGATGGCGGGTGTCCTTAAAGAGACAGGAGGGACGCAGACACAGGGAAGAGGCCAGGAAGATGGAGGTGGAGACAGACGGAGATGGCCACAGGCTACGCCAGGCCTGGACCCCCAGGAGCTGGCAGAGGCAGGGGACGCGTCCCTGGAGCGTCTGGAGGGAGCATGGCCCTGTGACACCTTGATTTCAGACTTCTGGCCTCCAGGCCACCCGAGGAGGCCCCTGTGCCGTCGGAAGGCGACAGGTTGGTGGTGATGTGGTGCAGCAGCCCCAGGACACTGGCGGGTCTGTGGACCATTGAGGGGCTCTGTGTTGCTCTGGCCAGGACAAGCCCTGAGGGGACGCTGGGAGGGGCAGGTTTCAGAGTGGCTCTGGAGAGGGCCTCGGAGGGCACTTCAGCGGCCCCTAATCACAGGACAGGACAGGACAGGAGAGAAGATCTGAATGGAGGTGACCCTGTGTCCCGCCTGGCTCGTCATGGGGCAGTGACCTCTGAGCTCTGGACTTGGGCCCTGCCATGATTTGGAACGAGCAGGGAAACCCGGGGTGGGGCTTGTGAGCCTGGGTGTCTCTCAGGCTGTGGAGAGCTGCCCTCTGGCCATGAGAGCTGGCCCTGCTCCTGTGGGGTTTTGCTTAGTTAGGGGGTGACTTGGGTGCCAGCTCTCCTTGCAGCTGATGTGGCCCCAGGACAGAGTTAGAGCCTGTGGAACGTTAGTGCATGTGGGTGGAACTTCTGGGAAGTGACTCTAAGGGAGAGGCACACATTCTTCCTTTGTGCCTTCTTCATGCTGGCTTAGATGCAGCTGAAACGGCTCGAGCTAGAGCAGCCATCTTGAACCACAAGGCTCTCTTGGGAGACAAGACTGTGGCGAGCAGAGCAGCAGCAGGCGAGTGGGATCGCCCCTGGGACTTCACGCAGCAAGACTGCCAAACAACCTGGACAGCAGAAGTAAACCTGTCCCTGTCCAGCCTCTGCTGTTTGTGCTGGACATCGGGGGCTCCCCAGGACCTAAAATCATGAGCGTCCTCAACCCTCAGAGCCAGGCTGCACCCAGTAGGGTCTCAGAATACTTCTTGGATCAGTGAAGGAGTGCACAGCGCCAGGTGCTGCCGTCTAACCACCGAGGATCTTTCGGCTGGGCTCATTTTGCGTCTCTGTGTGTGGTATACAAACACCGGGTCACGGAAGCTGGATGCCCTTGAGCATTGTGAGGGTGGCCCGTGGCCCTGAGAGGGGAACTGACCTCACAGGTCCGTCCAGGGCGGCTCTGGGTCAGGACGCATTCTGGACTCTGGGATGCAGCTCCCTGGCCACTGGGGAATGGGGGTGTCTCCTGGCCCAACCTGGAGGGGCTCAGTGCCCCCCGCAACCCCATCAGCTGGCCTGTCCTGACCTCCTGGTCATGGGATTGCTCCCTCCTCTGAGCTGCTCTGGGGGCATCATTGGGCATCCCTCGGGCTGTGCTGTGGCTGGACGGTGTTAGCCAAGGCTGGGGCCCCATGACCCCAGTGACCTTCTCCCTCCCACCAGGTCCCCCCTGGAGGTTCCGGTCTTCCAGCAGCACCACACTGGGGACCGAGCCGTTCCAATCAAACCTTATGAGACAGTGTCCCCCGGGGATTCCACATCTGGAAGTTCCTGTGACTCTGACCTACTGGGGACACTGCACAGAGGTCAGCCAGTCCCCTCTGTGGGTAACCCAGGCTCATGAGGGTGGCCTCCTCCCACATGAACAAGTGCTAATAGAAAGGGACATCTGGACACCGACGACTGGGGAAGAAGGACAGCAGCCATGGCCACCGTCGGGGCCCAGGCCACTACGGCCCCAGATGGACCTCCCCCTGCATCTTGGCCTTGGACCCCTGCCCTCCAGGCTGGGAGAGGAGAGGTTCCTGAGGTCAAGCCCCTGGTCTGTGGCCCTGGAAACTCACAGGGACACCTGGGAGGGTTCCATCCTGCAGCCAGCCGGGAGCCCTGAGGACGTCAGGAAATGCAGGACGGGCCACTCTGGGCTTCCCCCGCCACGGCCTTTAGTTCAAGGTGAATGACGGGTCACAGCGGAAGCTGCCCTTGGTGAGGGAGAGGGGCTCCATGGCCCACGTGTCCCTGTCCTCACCTCCAGTGGCTGCTGAGGCCATCTGCAGTCTCTGGGCTGCTGGCCAGCGTGGGCAGCTGTGTTGGGGACACTCTGGGAGCCCTGCTCATCTTTTCCAAGCACAGGAGCCACCTGGAGCACCACTGGCAGAAGGTGCGTCCCCTCCCCCTGCCAGGTGGCACCGTCAGGTGACAGGTCTGGAAGATGATGCCAGCCCTCCACGGGACACGGCTTCCCCTCAGCTGGGGACGCCTCTTGCCACACGCCCTGTTGACAGAGGCCCTGGGCAGGGCAGGCGCTGCCGTCCAGCTCTGGGTTCCGCTCCACGTTGATGCTGCGCTGGACGTAGCTGGGGGGCTTCAGGGTCTGGTTTCTGCAACTCGAGTTCTGGATCAATCTGCGCCTGCCCTGGCCAGGAGGGCCGCTTGGCCAGTGCGGCTCAGGCTCAGGACTTTGTAAAGTGAGGTTCTCGCAGCTCTCTCCTTGGGACGTGTGGCCAGGTGCTGGCCAGGGGCTGGCACACAGACAGATAAGAGGAGGACCCAGCGGGTTCCGTCCCCTCCCAGGTAGAAGTGGCCAGCAGTTCTCAACTCAGGGCCTGCTGGGGACGGCCCACAGGTGCCCCACTGTAAGAGGCCCTGCCCAGCCGGTGCCAGGTTCAGGGTCAGTTTTGGCAAAGGTGTCTGGTTTTGCCCTGTGGAAGAATCTAAGAATAAACCAGGGACCATTCCAAGAACCAGTGGGAGTGGCCATCACCCCACGCTGGGCGAGGAGGACCAAAGCAGGAGAGAGAGAGGAGAGCTGGGCGGTGGGCAGGACCCACCCATCTGTCCCTGAGACTCTGGGACACCACATTCCTCCCTCTGCTCAGTCGGCCGAGGACGGCCGTGTCCCTGGGGCGTGCTCTGGGCCTCCCCACCTCTGGGCCTGAAGGCGCCGAGGACTCAGCTCTTCTCCTGTGGGTTATTTGGGGTGTTCCAGGGACCCCAGATGCCCAGGGCTGTGTCCAGGTCACAGGCATGGCATGCCCCAGGGAACCAGAAGGGTGATCCCCGGAGGATGTGAGTGGATACAAAGGTCCATATACAGGTGGCCGCTTGGCTGCCCTGTCCAGGGAAGGGTTCCTGAGTGGGCAGCTCTGCCACAGCTGAGGGCCACAGGCATGTGGGGGCAGGAGGGAAGAGCGGTCCAGGGCCAGCGTGGTGAGACGGCCCATGCTGGGCTCCTGGGGGTGGGAGGGCCGCGGGAGGCGGGAGTCTGTCTCCCTGCAGCCGGTTCCCAGGGCTCTGTGCAGGAGGTTTCTGAGCACCTCCGAGGCCAGCCCCTGCCTCCAGGGTGGAGGACAGACTGCGGCCTCCCTCCCTCCTCAGGCCCGGGACCCCTCGATGGGGGATAATGGCTTTCTCTTCTCTGTCTCCCTCAGCCGCCCAGGCCCTGGCTGCACTGCCTCTCCACTGTCATCAGAAATGAACTTTAAGCAACTACTTCAGAGCACTTCCCCAGCCGGCAGACAGGCTGATTTACGGAGGAGCAAATGTCACCAGAGTCTGCTCTCGGAAGGCTGGTCTCGTAGACCAGCGCTCGGCAAGTGGCAAGCCGGCCAGGGGGCGGTGATTAGGATGCTGGCCGGGAGGCGGGCGGGGAGGGGTGACCTCATTGCTGAGCATCCTCACGGCGAGAAGCCTCACATTTCCTCGGACATGGCCTCGGCAGGCTGGAGAGGAGGGTGGGGGTTCCTGAAAGGTCGAGCCGTGGGGATCACAGGAGCCTCACGTAGGGCCTCTGCCGCTTCTAGAGCATTTACAGAAACCAGAAGGGCGTCCTGTCGCTCTGAGGTTGCCTGGAACAAGAGCCAGGAGCCAGGTCTTGGTCGTTGGAAGACGAGCGTCTCCTGTCCTGACGGGCAGCCGCCTCGTGCAGTGGTGGGCGGGGGGCCGAGCCCTTCCCAGAGGGCCTGGAGGAAGGTGCTGGCCCCTGAAGGTCTCAGTGTCCTCGTTAAAACCAGCCCAGGGTCTGGCTAACCCGTGTCCAGGGCTGACTCTGTGCCGGGTTCTACTCCAATTGCTTCACATGGACCCACTCATGGGGTCCTTCCAAATCCGCGAAGCTGGTGCCATTGTGTCCCCACGTACAGGTGGGGAAGCTGGGGAACAGGGAGGCCAGTAACTCACCCCTCGGGTCCCACGGGTCGTCTGACGGCCAGGAAGCCTATTGTGGAGTTTAGGCAGGTACTCTCCGAGCTGGTGGGACGTGGGTCGTGCAGTCAGGGCAGCAATGTCCCCTCACAGAGGGCTGTGTGTGTGGCCGGGGGCGGGGAGTTGCCCGAGGTGAGGGGACCTGCGGAAAGTACCTGATATGGTTTGGATCTGAGGTGTCCTCCCAAAGCTCACGGGTGACACAACGCAAGAAGGTTCGGGAGACATCACTGGGCTGTGGGAGCCTTGTCCAGTCAGTGACCTCACCCCCGACAGGGATTAACCGAGTGGTAGCTGCAGGCCGCAGGGTGTGGCTGGAGGAGGCGGGCACCGGGCTGCGGCTGGGGGGTATCTGATTTTTATCTGGTGAGTGTGTCCTGGTCACCACGGGAGCCACTCCTCTCCACCACACTCTCTGCCAGGATGTGCAGCCTCCCCTGGAGCCCCGAGGAATGGAGCCTGCTGTCTGGATGGAGGTTGCGGAAACCATGAGCCCTCAAACGAACTGTTCCTCCTCTGCAGCTGGTGGGTCTCCTAGTCCCAGGAGCCAAAAAGCTGACTCAAGCAGCACCCAGCCCAGGGCCTGGGGCAGGGTCACCCTTGAGACGTGGTGGTGATGGTGGGATGTTTATGGTGATGCTGGTGGTGACAGTGATGACGATGGTGGTGACAGTGATGATGGTGGTGATGGTGGTGATGATGGTGGTGACAGTGATGACGATGGTGGTGACGGTGATGATGATGGTGGTGACAGTGATGACGATGGTGGTGATGGTGGGATGTTTATGGTGATGCTGGTGGTGACGGTGATGACGATGGTGGTGATGGTGATGATGGTGGTGATGGTGGTGATGATGGTGGTGACAGTGATGACGATGGTGGTGATGGTGGTGATGATGGTGGTGGTGACGGTGATGATGATGGTGGTGATGGTGGTGGTGATGATGGTGGTGATGATGACGGGGGTGACAGTGATGATGATGGTGGTGATGGTGGGATGTTTATGGTGATGCTGGTGGTGACGGTGATGATGATGGTGGTGATGGTGGTGATGGTGGTGATGGTGGTGATGATGATGATGATGACGGTGGTGACAGTAATGATGGTGGAGATGGTGATGATGCTGATGGTGATGGTGGTGATGATGATGATGATGATGACGGTGGTGACAGTAATGATGGTGGTGATGGTGATGATGATGGTGGTGATGTAGGTGGTGATGATGGTGATGATGGTGATGGTGACGATGACAGTGTGACAGTAATGATGGTGGTGATGGTGATGATGCTGATGGTGATGGTGGTGATGATGACGATGGTGATGATGGTGGTGACACTGATTATGGCGGTGATGTTTATGGTGATAATGGTGATGATGGTGATGATGATGGTGGTGATGATGGTGATGATGACGGGGTGACAGTGATGATGGTGGTGATGTAGGTGGTGATGATGGTGATGATGGTGATGGTGACGATGACAGTGTGACAGTAATGATGGTGGTGATGGTGATGATGCTGATGGTGATGGTGGTGATGATGACGATGGTGATGATGGTGGTGACACTGATTATGGCGGTGATGTTTATGGTGATAATGGTGATGATGGTGATGATGTAGGTGGTGATGATGGTGATGGTGGTGATGGTGACGATGACGGTGTGACAGTAATGATGGTGGTGATGGTGATGATGCTGATGGTGATGGTGGTGATGATGACGATGGTGATGATGGTGGTGACACTGATTATGGCGGTGATGTTTATGGTGATAATGGTGATGATGGTGATCCTGGTGGTGACAGTGATGATGGTGGTGACAGTGATGATGATGGTGGTGATGGTGATGATGATGGTGGTGATGCTGGTGATGATGATGGGGTGACAGTGACGATGGTGGTGATGTGGGTGGTGATGATAATGAGCATGAGGAGGTGCTGATTCCCTGGTTATAGTCCAGGATGTGGAAATAGTAAACACAATCCCTGATGGAAAGGATATAAGGCCTATTAAAAGGGAAAGAAAAGAAAACTCCATGTCCAAGAGTCTGCCTCCCTCAGCACAGGAGGGAGGTTGGCCGTCTGCTCCGGGCTGGTGGCCTGGTTTGGGGATGAGTTGTGGGGCTGGGGTACACGCTGGAGGTGACCTGAGGTTGTGTTGATGGTCTGGAGCAGGCAGGGCTCTCAGCCTCGGCACTGTCCACACTCGGGGCTGGATCTCTGTTGTGGGGGTCTGTCCTGTGCCCTGTGGGCTGTCTAGCAACCCTGGCATCTACCCATTCCCAACCAGTAGCAGCCTTTCCTCCCCAGTTATGACAACAAAAATTGTCTGCAGGTCTTACCTAATGATCCCCAAGGGACTAGTCAGCCCTGGTGCCAGGAAGGAGGGGCAGCAGATGATCCTCAGGCCTTTGGGTGCTGCTGACCACTGCTGGATGTTGGTCTCTTATTCACTGCAGTGACCACAGCACCTAGAACAGGGCCCAGCCCAGAGGAGGTCCCCAGTGGGTGAGGTCCTCAGTGAGTGGGAGCTGGTGGGCTACGGGCTGTGTGTGGCGGGGCCACTGGAGACATCTGTGGGCTATGCATCTCCTCTGTCCCTCGACCTGTGGGTTCACATGCTCAAGGACACCGTGAGGTCACACTGCAGCCAGTGGCAGGGCTGGAACATAAACCCAGGTCACACAAGGCCCCAGGTCTGTCCCAGACACTGTGTTTTACCCTGGTCCAAAACCATGGGCACGAGAAGCCGTGTGGACATAGTGGTGTCCCTGGAGGCTGCCCCGGGAGACCCCTGAGCTGGCTGTGCCCCTGGCTGTATGAATGACACCTGCCCATCTTTCCTTCTAATGGCCGGTGGCCTCCTGGAGGAAAACCTGCTCCTCTGAAAGCACCTGGAGCTCTGGCCAGGCTGACCGTCCCCTGTCCCCGGCCTCTTTTGAGTCTCACAACCAGGGCTGGTTTCTGGAAGCTCAGCAGAGCCCTGCTGTTGGACAAAGAGCAGAGAGACTCGATCCCCACCCTGTGTGACCAAGGGAGAGACCAAGAGGAGACCAAGGACGTGGAGCCAGGCAGGAGGCCGCAACGGCAGCGAATGGGGCCATTGACGGGGGTGCCCGTGGGCCTGGAAACACCCGGAATCTCCTGTCTTTACTCAGGAGCCAGATGCATTTGCCTGCGGAGAACGAAGTCTGTCTCCTGGCAGAGAGGAGAGGAGAGGAGCCGGTGGAGAGAGGAAACGCGTTTCTGTTTGCCTGGATCGCGCTCACACACAGCCCTGGACAGCACAGGTGCCGAGGGCCTCTTCCCAGGGCTGGATCCAGGTGGGCACTGACCAGGCTGCAGCTGAAGGGCCAGCACAGGCCAGTGAATGGGCTGTAAAGTGCACAGACCTTCAGATGACCTCCAGGGTCCAGACGAGGCTGGAGGCGTCCTGAGCCGATCCCCAGCTCCAGCCCTTGGCAGCAGCCCAGTGTGACTGCTTTCAGAGGCGAGTGGGAAACTCTCAGTCTACTTCTGTCACCTGCTCTAGCCTGCGTCAGTGGGGGGCCCTCCTGGGCACCGCTGCTCTCCGTGAGCAGGGCAGTCTTCCCGCTGGGCGACTGGCCTGAGATTGGTGACTCCCCTTCTGAGGAGCTCTCCCGCTAACACAAACCTAGAGGCAAACCAAGCTTTGGGTGGGAACAGGGTCACAGCAGCGTTCCTTAAACCAAGGACAGAAGTGAGAAGCTGATTCCGCCAACTGGAGATGTCGATGGCGGCTCCCCACAGCACTTCTAGCACACGGTCCTGCCCTAGTGCCCTAAGCTCGTCTCCGTGAGGGTGGATGGACTTCCCAGCACCCGCCCCGTCTCCCGTGAGCCTGTGCGCTGCTTCTGTAGTCAGAGACACTATGGGGTGGCACCCATCAGGCCGGGCTACCGGGTCTCCCTGCTGGCCTCTCCAGCCTCCCTGTTTGAGGGCTGGAAACACATGGTCACTTGAAACAATGATCCTTGGAATGGACGCGATCACCTCTGTGCCTGATCTCCAAGTGACTGATGGTCAATTCCTCTCTTTTCCCACATTTCAGAACCCTCTTCTCTGGGCGGTCCCTGCGCGGGGTGTGGTGATTTCATCATGGCCTCCAGGACTTGGGGTGGGGTGGGCTGCCCAGGTACACCCCGGAGTTGGCATTGGTCAAAATGCCAAGATGAGGCTGCGGGCAGAACTCTGGTGAGTGATGCCCCATTTCCTAAATCAATAGGCGGAGCAGAGAGGGTCTGGCCAGGGCCTCTGGGGCTCACCCTGGATGGGGGCTCAGTGCCCTTTCTGCCGGTCTCTCTGCGAGAAGCCAGGTTCGTGCCAACATGGCGCAGTGTGTTTGTGGGACGTGTTTTCCCTCCACCCGAGGCCAGTGCCCCTGACCCCGCTGCCCTGGCACACTGGGTGGCGGCCTGGGCATACCGTGTGCTTCCTCACCACCCTGGAGGCCAAGTCCAGGATGTGGGTGGGTGCTTCATCCCTGGGCCTCTCTCCTCAGCCCACAGACAGGGGCTCACCCTGAACCCCAGGGCCGTCCCTCCATGTGCCTGTGTCCTGGTCTCCTCTTTTGATAAGGGCTCCAGGCGGACTGGTGAGGGCCACCCTAGTCCACATGACCTCACCTAAACTAATCTCCTCTACATGACCCTACGCCCAGCAAGGCCATGTCCCGAGGATCCGGGGGTCAGGAACTCAGCCTAAGATTTTGGGGGGGGGGCACCATTCAACCTGTAACCCCTGCTGAGCATGTTCAGCAACGGCTCCTGGCGCTTCAGCCAATCTACTTTGGTCGATGATGACGTCTTTTGAATATTTAGAAAATGAATTTGTGAGTCTTTGGGTTCATGCATAAGGCTGGGGGGAGGAGCCCTCGTCTGGAGCCATCTTTGACAACCGGCCCTGGGTTCCGAGGGGAGGGGGTCGTCACGAGGCTCGTCCTCCCTGCAGACTGCGGCTGCCCCTCACCAGGACTGAGGCCCGACACTGCGGGGTAGCTCTCTGTCGAAGGAGACTGTTTGAGACAGAATGTCTCGGGCAGCCGTGTGTGGTCACCCGTGTCCACACCTCTGTGATGTCCGATACCTCTGCCACAAATTCTCCCGTGCGTCACCTAGGGTGTCCAGAAAACACGCACCCTTCACACGGGGGTCGCAAGCTGAGGTCACAGTGTCATGAAGACTGTGACCCACCTGAACCCAGGTCTGCCCCTTGTCCTAGTCCTGGGAAGTGGCCTTGGCCCCTGGTAATGTCCTGTGCTGACCGCCTGACTTGTGGCAGGCCCCTGGCTACTCCATGCTGATGACACGGCTCAGGAAGGCGGCTGGTCAGGCCAGAAAGACCATGATGGAGGGGAGCGGCCGGAGTCAGAGTGGCCACATGCCTGGTGACCCAGCCCATTGAGTGCTCGGGAACTCTGGTGGTACTCAGGCAGGCCTCCCCGGTGGGGGCACTGGTGTGGATGGTCACACCTGGGTACTGGGGCGAGAAGGCCGGGGGACACAGGGCTTCACACTGGGCACTCTCCCACCCTCCCTCTCCGCCACCTCTCCCCCAAGTGCTTCTAGACGGTATTTCTTGCTGTCACAAAACCCTAGATGCAGGTGTTGCTGTCCTGTGTTTTGAGTGCTCTGGGGAGTTACGTGATAGTAGTTTTGGGGACACTTTCCTATCTTCAGCCAGGGTTCTGCAGTGAGGGTGTCCCCGGGACCCCCCACTTTGTAGCTGGCCTGTGAAGCGAGGTGGCCATGGGGACTCTTCCCTCAGACTGCGTAGCTGGCCTTACTCCCTTGAGATGCCTCTTCACAGAATCCACTTTAAAAAACATTTATTCACACACTTGTTACAATTCATACTTAGGTTCATAAAACCAAAAACGTTTTAATTATGAAACAAAGAAAAGAATGTTTAATTTCAAGGCCGGACTGGCCTCTGATCCGTCTGTGTAGTCCGACAGTATTCAGCAGGTGCTTACTCAGGGACGCTGGTCGGTAGGGGGTGTCGAGGCCAGTGGGCAGGAGGCAGGGCCCCGCCGGGGACTTGAGAGCACGTTTCTGTCACTCAGTCTGTGAACACACATCATGGTGCCATTTATTTTGAGCTGCACGGTTTTACCCATCTGCCATGGGTTCCCGATTTATTGGTGCTGTGCTCAGATGTGCGGGGGGGTGGGGGGACCAGGCCCTCGCTCCTCTCCAAGCTGAGGCACCCCTCCCTGTCCAGGCCTTGCTGGGCGGCTGGGGGCTGGGGGGGGAGGAGCGAGTGGAGGGAGGGCAGGTGGGTCTTGAGGGCTGTCAGAGGAGCCCCAGGGTCAGGGATTCTCCGAGGCCTGGGCGGCTGCTGTCTCTGCGTCTGCCTACCCACCAGTGAGGCCATCAAGCTCCGCTGTTGGACACCCGGGGTTCTGGGGCGTGTTCAACTCGGACCCCGCCTTGGCTGTGGCTCTAAGTCAGGATCCTGGTGGACCCCACCAGCTGCCAGGTTCTCTTCTTTCTCTCTGACACATATTTTCCTGCCAAACCATCCACGTGTTCCTAAGTTGGGGGGTGGGAGGGTGTCCCCAGTAAGACAGGCTGTTCCTGAACCCCCATAACCTTCCCTGGAGAGGAAGGCCAGCTAAATTGAAGACACCAGGGTGGGCCCTCATCCGATGTGACTGTCCTTATGAAAAGGGAAATTTGGACCCAGACCCACGCAGGGACCAGGCTATGCGAAGCCAAGGGCAGAGGTGGGGGTGATGGTTCTGCTACCAAATCACCAGTCTCCACCAGGAGATGGGGAGGGGCCTGGGTCAGACGACCCCTGGAGCTGTGGCCTGCCCTTTGTCATGGACTCCTGGTTTCCAGAGCTGTGGGACAATACCTTCTGTCACCTAAGCCACCCACTCTGCGGTGTCTGCTGGGGCATCCCTACAGGAGGTGAAGGAGGAAAACCTCCCACCCTTCAGGTGACTCCCAGGTCCTGCTGGCATCAAGAGCTGGACCCCCGAGGGGTCCCTGCTGGGCAGCACTGTGGTCCTCCTTCCATCTCCCCAGCATGTGGCCGGCAGGGAAGAGCAGGAGCCTCCCCAGGTTCTGAGGAGGGGTGGTGGGCTCTGCACCCCTGGGCCAGGTTCCCCAGAGCTGCCGGGCCAGGCTTGGGGTGGGGAGCTGCAGAACAGGACTCGGGGTGACGAGGGAGGTGACTTCCCGTTTTCCTCCTGTCCCTCCCGAGAGTCTGATGTGGGCTCTCCCTTGCCCATAGGTCAGGACCATGGAGAGCGGTCCCAGCAGCTTCCTCAGGACAGGCCTGTCCCCTTTGTGCAGCGGTAGGCTGGGAGGCCCTCACTCCTAAGGGAGGACCCCCTGGGGAGCACCGAGGACAGACGCGGCATGCCCCAGGAGCAGCGGTCAAGGCCGGGGTCCAGGGTCTGCAGTTTCAGCATCACGATCATGTGGTCTAAGGCCCAGAGGTTTCCCATCTCCCTCTTCCACCAACTGCACCGCAGGAATGTCACCTTCCAGGGACAGAGGCCACCTGTGGTGTTCCTGGCAGACCTGGGTCCCCCTGAACATGGCCTGAACATGTCTCCTCTCTCTCTCTCTCTCTCTCTCTAACCAAAAAATGCTTCCTCGGAGCCCACAGCAAACATTGTTCAACACCACTGTCCAGATTGGGGCAGCCTGCGGCCCCCACACTGGTGTTTGGCGAGAGGAAACGCTAGCCCAGACCAGCCACACGTCAGCTCCACCCGGGAGAACAGTCCCTGTGCCCCAGCTGCAGAGCTTCTGCCCAGGAGGAAGCGGGAGGGACAGGGGACAGTGTGTCTGCCCTGGTGGACGTCTTGGGGGCTGCCTGGGGCCAGAAACCAGGAGAGGAGAACGGGCCCCGGGAAAGTGCTCCAGCTCTGGGAGCCTGCCCTGGCCTTCCGGAGTCCACACAGAAGGTGACCCTTTTCAAAACGCTCCCGCAGTGAGCGCCTGCTGATCCCTGTCACTTCCACCCTAAGAGGGTGCCCATGCCCAGCAGGTGGAGAAGGGAGCTTGCCGGACATGAGGGAGTCCAGGGGAGGGCAGGGCTTGTCCCTGGAGCTGCGGGGAAGGGGACAGGATTCAGAGGCCACCAGGGTGCCCAGGTTCCCCCTCAGCACAGCTGGCTGCTCGGTGGTCCAGCTGCACGACTGTCCCCAGCGGCCCCCGGGCCCTGGAGTTCTGACTCTGCCGTGGCCTGAGCTGCAGGAATCTGTGCCTGCTCCATGCCAGATGGTGGCTCACAGGCAGGCGTCTGCTCTCACCGTCTGGAGGGCAGAGGTGTGAGCGGAGGTGTTGGCAGGGCGCGTTCCCTCGGTGGGAGGACAGCGTATCCCGGCTTCTCTCTCGACTTCTGGCGGTTGGCTGCAGTCCCCAGACAAGCAGCCTGGCCTCTCATTTCCCTGGCTTCTCCTGTGTGACGCGCTGCATACTGTGAGCCTTTAAGGAAGGAAGTCTGTGTCACTCCTCTGTGACCTTGTCCTGGTCGGTGACATCTGGGAGGACCCTATTTCCCAACAGAGTAACATTCGGAGGTAGCAAGGGCGAGGACGTCGATGGTGGACTTTGGGGGAATGCAGCTCAGTCCCTACAACAGGCCAGATCCCAGGAAGAGCTCCAACTGACGTGATGGCTCGCCCTCGTCACCAGGCCCAAGGACTTGAACACGCAGTGGGCGGGGACAGCAGGCACTTTGCCCTAAGCCCCTGGGAGGAGAACCCCCTTCCCCTCGGAGAAGCCAGACTCCCGTGGACAGTCCTCTGGGCCTTCTGGTTGGCAGGCAGGGCTCTCCTGGACGCATTTCGGCTTTGTCCCCTGAGAGCACCGTGGTTCTGGGCTGGAGGCGTCCCCCCTCCCTCAGGGCTCCTGGCTGTTCTTCTCTGAACAAGGATGTCACCTGGGGTCCAGATGAAGTTGGTGAACACCCACTGACTCAGCTGGTGACCTCAAACAGGAGGCTGGAAGCCCCGTTCCCGGCCCCTTTGCCGTGACCCGCCCTTGGGGAGGAGGAGGGACAGGCCCCTCTGGGTCAAGCCCTTGGGCAGCGGATCTTCCCTGCTGCGCTGCCGCCTGAGCACCTGTGCTAGACTGTCCCGGGAAGGCTCGTCCGGCCCAGGAGGGCCATCCCGAGGCTCCCTGCCTGGGAACTCTGCCCAGGGAGAGCACAGGTCTCGGGGTCAGGAGGCCAAGGGGACACTTCCTCTGGGAAGGAAGCCCCAGCAGCTCCAGCAGGAGACCATCCGTGACTTCTGAGGATGGTTGAGTTTTCCCTGTTTCTCCAACACAGAGGCGTCAGGGATTCGCTAAAGGCTCCGGTGTGTGTGAACAGGGACTTCCGAGGAGGGTCTGACGAGGCCAAGGCTTGAGCAATTTACAGCCGTGGGAACTGAGGCACGTGTCACTTGGCTGTGTTAGCTGGAGCCTGGTCAGAGCCTGGATCCTCTGTCCCCGGAGTGAGGCTGTGAGCCCCATTCCCTTGAACCTCCTGGGCCTTGGTGTCCTTGTCCCTGTGGGCTTGCTGCGATGACCACACAGGCCACCTGCTCCAGGCTGTGGTGATCCCCGTCCCTGGGGCTGGGGGCCGCTCCTGGCCTCTCCAAGTGGACCTGCCTCTGAGAAGGCTGGGTTGGCTTTGGCTTCCTCGCTCCCCCATCCAGAAGCCCCTCCTGCCCAGCCACCAGCAGGCCACCTGGAGCCACCAGCTGGTCATTCCTTTGCACCTGGGCTGGGCAAGTCACCGGCAGAGCCTGGAACTCAATGCCAACAGGCAAGACTGGGCAGTCGACTGGCTTCAGAAGAGGCCATCCCATGCCCATGCTGGAAAGGCCACATGATCAGGTGGCTCCGGGGCTGCAGGTGGGCGCCTGGGAGGAGGAGGAGAGGGCGGTGGCCTTCCCCACTCACCTCCCGGTGCCAGCTGCCCTGTGCCCTGGGCTGGGACCCGCCCTGCCTGCTTTCGCCTTCTGGCCTCCTTCTCCCCATGACCAAAGCTCGTCCAGGACACATTCCATGCTACACCTGCTGCCCCCAAGCCCGCCCCTCTCCAGTTATGTGGTCAGCTAGAGCCGAGGGCTCTCTGTGGGCCCATGAGGGCCACTCCTCTCTCACCACCCCCTTCCCAAAGTGCATCTTCAGGGGGCTCAGCACCTTACTCCAGGCAGATGACAGACTGTGGTAAAAGGAGAGTCGTAAGCACTCCTGCTGGGGCCTGTGCTTGGCCCTCTCTGGGGGGTGGTCGTCTAACAAATCCTCAAAAGAGGGTGTGTCCTGCACCTGGGAGCCACAAGACTCCGTGATGCCGTGCTCCTAACAGATGTGCTGTGACTCCCCAAGTGGACTTCTCGGGGTGCCTTTGGTCACCTGGCACTGGCTGTACTTCAAGTGTTCATAACCATGTGTGGCTAGTGCCGCCATGTTGGACAGTGGCCACAGAGGTGGTTCCTCACCACAGGAAGTTCCACTGGGCAGCCCAGCCCTGGATGGCCCAAGGGTGCCACTGACTTGGCTGCAGAATTCTGTGAGTGTGCATGGGGTAGCCCTCCTGAGTAGCCATCCAGGGAGGTCCATGGTTATCTCCAGCTACCCAAGGACATCCTCAGGTGGAAGATCACAGCACCATCAGAGCTGGCCCCATGCTGTGTGGCCCAGAGGCAGGCCAGGAAGGACTCTCCTGGGGACACCTCGGTGTCAGCGCCAAGTTACTGGGCCATCTCTGACTCTCACCCTGGAGAATGAGAGCAAGGCTTTGGGAAAGTCCTGTCTCCTGACAAAGAGGTCAGATCCCCGATGAAAGGCCCTGGGAGCCTGGAGGGGAGTCCCCTGTGTCCTTTGGTGAGCAAGGGTCTTTCTTGCCAACTCTTCAGGGACTTGCAGGGGTGTCTTCTGGCTCCACAGCCCTCCTGGGAGAGATGCAGCCCAGGAGTTGGGGGGCAGAGGCCCCTGTGTGGGGTAAGCCTCTCTCTTCCCTCTCCACCAGAAGAGAGCTCCAGAAGTCCAATAATCGAGAGCTTATCAACTCTTGAGTTTGGGCTGGGTGAGGGTCTGCCTGGAGCAGACGCTGCTGCTAAGCTGGACGTGAGGTCAGGAGATACCACAAATGGAGCTGAGACCTCCCATGCTCAGCCCAGAGGCGGTGGGGGCGGGAGGCACAGTGGGCGGCCCCATCAGCGCTCACAAATGCTCTTCAAGGCTTTCCTCTTGGGGTGCAAACCACCCAGAGGCAGTCTCTCTGTGTGAACAGGACTTCCTCGACCCCTGAGGCTGTGGGTCCCCAGAGCACACGCACACACACGCACACACACGCACACACACGCGCACACACGTATGCACACGCCCATATGCACACACATTGAGGGGTGGGATCCCAACTCACAGAGGTGGAAAGGCTCTGATTCCTACCTCCGGTCCCCACAGCGCACGGCTGGCGTCACACTTTGATTTAGTGATCTTTTCTCCTTTCAATAGTTCTCAATTGCCAGCTGGTCCTTTGAAAATAATACTGAGAAAAAATTCGAAAAAAAAGCACGAGACTTTTCAGAAAGTTTTCCCTGGACAGCCCAAGCTGCTCAGTGGCCCATGAGGAGGCTGCTCCTCTCTCACCACCCCCTGCCCAAAGTACGCCTTCAGGGGCTCAGCACCCTATTCCAGGAGGATGACAGAAGGCGGAGGTCAGACTGTGGTAAAAGGAGAGTCCTAAGCGCTCCTGCTGGGGACTGTGCTTGGTTGGCTGGGGGGGGGGGGGTCCTCTAACACCCTCCTCCTCACCTCCTGACCCACCAGCCCTGCAGCTGCCCGCCTGAGCCGCCTCCTCCCTGTCTGCACCCCTGGCACCCTCTGCTCCACCCTCACTTCCTGGATTCCTTTCCTGGGTCCAGTCCACTCGGGACACAGCCAACAGCTGAGAAGCCCCAGTCCTCCGGGGGAAGTCCAGGAAGGAGCTGGCCTGGTCCCAGAAAAACAACTGCACACCCCACACAGCGGCTTATCCAACTCTGACTGAGACGTTAATGGGATCACGGGGGTTTATTTAAATTGTAAATGACAAATAATTGACCGCCTTGACTCCTTTGCTCTTCCTGGAGGCCTCCCTGCTGGCTATTTTGGGGTCCCCAGGCCTCAGAGGTCATTAATCCACGATGCTCCTCCTCAATACGCAAGCCCCAACCTCAGTGCCGGTCAGGGCTGGGTGTCCTTCATGAACACGGCCGTTTTTCAATCAATGTCACTTAGAAGACCAGGGATTGCGGCATGAGGAACATTTAGCTCACAAGATCAGTGTGTGGGGAGCCGGTGTTGGAGGAGGGGTGGAGGAAGCCAGGATGCCCCGACCCTGCAGGGGGCCCCCAGACCCTGCTTCAGGCTCCTCTGTGACCCCCTTTCAGAAGTTCAGCTGCCTCCTCTCTGGGCCTCCTGCTGGTTTTAGGGGAGGAGAAGGAGAACATTTAGAAACAGCACAGTTCTGACCCACACCAAAAATACCCACATCAGAGCCTTACCCGTGACTCTGCTGGTGTGAAAGACGGCCTCCCTGTCACGGCTCAGTCACATGAGCTCAGAGACCAAAATAGAATGTTTGGCAACTAGTCAAGTATCATCCGCCGCTGCTCAGGGAAGGAGGGGGCGCCAGGAGCGCGGGCTGCAGGGGTGGGGGCTGCGGCTGGCTGCCACCTGCCCTGCCCTGGCCCCGGGGCCTGGGGCAAGGCAAGCCCTGCTTTAGTCAGGACAATGGAGACGGAGGGTGGGTGCCCTCCACGGACCCCGCAGAGGAGGCTCACGGTGGGGGATTGCCCACTGCCTCGGAACGTCTCGGCCGGGATCTTTGACTCCCATGAAAGTCGAGAACCCAGGTCCCGCGGAGACAGGGCGCCACCTCAGCTCCCGTGAGCCCAGGCCTCTCCTTGCCAACCGTGCACAGCCGTCGTCAGTCCATCAGCCCAGAGGGTTGAAGACCCAAAGCACATCGAGGTGGCCCTGCTTTCCCGAGGGCAGCACCGCAGCAGGGTGACCACTTCCTCCAGCCCAGCTGCCTCCGGCTCCCCGGCTGCCCCGGCTCCCTGCCCCGGCACCCAGTCTTGCCTCTGGACACCGCGTGGCCTCTGCAGGGGCCCTGCGCCCTCCGGGGCTCCCTCTTCCCCTCCGGCACCTCCTGGCTTTCCCCACGGGCCCATCCACGTCCACCCCACATGCAGGCCTCCCCATTCTTCTTCCTCCGGCTCCCGCTCCTCCTCACGTGGTACAAGGACGAGGGTCTCTCGGGCCTCTTTTATCAGGGTGCTGACCCTTCCTGTGAGACTCGTGAGCCCCCCCAGAGCCCCCACCTGCCTCACCCCTGCGCGGGGTCAGGGCTGCACATGCTGAGGGGCCCCACATCCAGGCCGTAGCGGCCCTCACACCGCGCCCACCGCTGTTCTCGCAGTTTGCTCTTCCTGTATGGTCACCTGTGAAACCTGCCTGCTGGGGTTGATGGGGTGGCCCCCGGGTGGATGTGGAACCTGGTGGGGGGCCCTCAGGTCGCTGTGGTGTGCCCAACCCTTGCTAGTCCTTGAGACCAGGTTACCGTGGAAGCCTGTGCCTGGCCTTACCCAGCCTCCCAGGCCTCCCATTTCCAGAGGTGACGGCTTCTGCCATTGCCATTGCTGAGACATGACACAGCCAGGAAGTTCCTCCCCAGAGCTGGGCCCACGCAGGAACCCCATTTTTGAACCTCCCAAACTGTGAGCTGAACAGTCTCCTTTTGTAAGCAGCCCGCCTCAAGTATTTAGTTATAGCAACAAACGCTGATGATACGCTGCCTAACGTCTAGACCCAGTGAAGGTCTGTAGCCGTGCTACTGACGGGAGCTCCCTGGTTAGACGTCCAGCTACCCTCTCCACACCCCAAGCAGAGGCTGAAAGGGGCTCCCCGGGTACAGATCACTGCTGCAGTTGTTCACTCCACGGACCACGCACGCCCTTGGGAAGGGTTCTCATCCCTCAGTGGGTTCCCATTCCCATCCCACAGGCCTGGGCACAGGGTCTGTGTAGCTGGGCTCAGCCACGACCCATGAACTCAGGTCCACTGGCCCAGCCTGAGCTGAGCAGAGGGTGAGCCTCCCAGGCCCTCCTCCTGGCCTGGTGATTGGTACCTGCTGACCCAAGTGGCCGCCCCTTTCCTACTCTCTCCTGCAATGCGTGAGGGTCCTGCGGCTCCACTTCCTTGCTGGCCCTGGAGCAGTGGTGTCTTGGACCTGGTCCCCCTGACGGGGCTGTGCTGGCATCGCATCGATTATTTGCACTTCCCTGGTGTCCTGCACGTCTGGTGAGGCGTTGTGAGGTTTCCTTGTTCTCTCCTCATTTTCTTACTGCTGAATTAGAGTCCTGGGCACTATGTGGGTAACGGTCCTTTATCAGATGCGGTTTTTTTTTTTTTTTTTTTGAGAGAGAGAGAGAGAGAGAGAGAAAATTTTTTAATATTCATTTTTATTTTTCCTGGACCCAACATCTTTATTTTTATGTGGTGCTGAGGGTCGAACACAGCACCCCGCGCATGCCAGATGAGCGCATTACCGCTTGAGCCACACCCCCAGCCCCTATCAGATGCATTTTTTGCAAACATTTTCTCTATAATAATCTCTATAGATTATTTTCTCATTTTTTGACATGTTTTTAATCTTGCACAAGTTTTTAATCTTGATGAAGTCAGCTTATCAGTTCTCTCTTCCATGGATCGTACCTTTGATATGCTGTTTAAAAAGTTACCACCAGACCCAAGTCCCCTGGGTCTCCTCCTGTTATCTGCGGGGAATTTTGTAGTTTTACATTGCACATCTCGACCCCTGATCCATTTGGGGTTGATTTCTGTGGGCGGAAGGTCTGTGTTCACATTCAGTTGTTCCAACACCATTTTGAAAAGACAATCTTTGCTCCTTATTTCAACTCTACCCTTTTGTCAAAGATGAGCTAACTGTATCTGTGTGTTGGGGGGGGGGTCCACTGTGGGCTCTCTATTCTGTTCCATTTACCATCTGTCTTTTTTTTTTTTTTTTCCAATCCCACACTGTCTTGTAGCTTTATGATCAACCCTGGAGCTAGGTATGGACAGTCCTCAGATTGTGTCCCTTTTGCCTCTCCAGCTAAACTCTAGGATCAGTGTGTTGATGGCCACAAAATAACTTGCTGAGTGTGCGATCACATTTCCATGACTGTGACAAAAATACGGGAGAAACCAACTTCAGGGAGAAAGGTTTGTTGGCTCACAGTTCCAGAGGTCTCTGTCCACAGTTGGCTCCACGCTGCAGGCCTTTGGGGAAGCGGCACTTCATGGCGGGGAGTGTGCAGCAGAAGAGATGGGCTTCTCTCCTGGCAGCCAGGAAACAGAGAGGAAAAGAAGGAGAGATTAAGGGAGTGTCCAGGGACAAAGTGTAGTTCCCAAGGGCACAGTCCCCAGGACTCTCTCCCCTCCACTGAGCCCCACCTCCTGTACCTTCCGTCACCGCCCTGTATCCCGTCAGGTTATGAGCCCATCAATGGGTTGATTCATTGACGATGTTAGAATCTTCATGATGTCATCACTTCCCCCAAAGCCCCACTTCTGAACACGGCTGCACTGGGGACCAAGCCTTTGGGAGACATTAGAGATTCAAACCACAACACTGAGATTCGAATTGAGATTGCCTCAAATCCGTAGATCAAGTTGGGAAGAACTGATGTCTTGGCATCATCGAATCTTCCTATCCATGAACATGGGACGTCCACTGATTTAGTTCTCAGGAGATGTCCTTCATTAGGGTCACATAGCGTTCCTCATATGGCTCATGTAAAAACGGGCTTAGATTTATCACAAAATATTTCCCTTTGGGAGTGCTAATATACATGGTAATGTGTTTTTAATTTTAAAATCCATTTGTTCTTTGCTGGGAATACAGAAAACCAATTGACTTTTGTAAATTAACTTTGCGTTGTGCAATGTCTCTATGTAATCAGGTATTCACTCCAGGAACTTTTGTCAATTCTTTGGGGTTTTCTACATAAATGATCATATCTTCTGTAAACAAGGACAGTTTTATTTCTCCCTTTCCAAACTGAGTACCTTTAATCTCTTTCTTGTTTCCTTGCGGTGTGTAGGTCTTCCATGTGATGCTACAGAAGACATGAGAAGGGGAATCCCCCTCTGTGTCTGATCTCGAAACAATTTTAGAGTCAAGGCTTCTTGCGGAATGCTGGTTTTTGGAGTATCAGCAGAGCAGAGGTGAAGAACTGGCTACTGCTGCTTAGTAGGTGAGGTGAGTGCACGGCTTGGCTTACAGTAGCCAGGCTGGTGGAGAGGGCATGCTGGGCGGCATGGTTAATCAGCCACCCGCTTTGCCATAGCCAACCGGAAGCTTAGAAGTGTGAACTGTGTGGACTTAGGGGGAAACCCAGCTCTTGCTCATGGAAGGGCTAAGCAGGGAGAAGGTGGGCAGGACTGATGAGCTTTTGAGAGGTTGGTGTGACTTCCCGTCCCTGGTTGAATCCGGGAGCTCAGCCCCAAAAGGGATGCTGGCCCCTCTGAGGTGAATGTAGAAAAGAATGGTCAGTGGGGGGGAGGGCCCTGTGGAGGGGGAGATGTCCTGTCGCCAGCACCCTCGAGGAGAGCCAGAGGGCAGAGCCCACAGCCGGGATGCTGAGAGGGTGGACACCTGGGGCAGTGCTCAGGCCTGCTCCTCGTGTCCACTCACTGCTCCTCTGGGGAACCTTGGACATGTGCTTGAGATGGGGGATTCTGTAAATGGGGGCGAGGGACAAGGTGTCAACAGAGCCAACAATTGGAAGGAATAAAATGAGATTTTTTTTTTCTTTTGAGGTGGGAAAATCAGTGCCTGGCAAGTACCTGGCCAGCCCTCCTCAAAACTGTCAAGGTCACAAGAAACAAGGAAACTCTGAGAAACTGTCCCAGCCTCGAGAATCCTAAGGAGATCTGTGAGCTGAAGGCCACGTGGAACCTGGGAGGCCATCAGGTGAGGGCCGAGGAGGTGCAGGTTCAGCCTGGGCTTTAGTTGATGGGTCCACTCATTATCGCAAATCGGCAGCCGACTCCTGATGCTAACAGCAGGGGACACGGGCTGTGAGGTGCAGGGGAACCGCTGAGCACTGTGCAGATTTTCTGTAAGTTCATGACTGCTTCGAAATACAGCATTTCTTACAAATCTCCCTCCGTTTATCTAGAGTGTTCAAATTCATACACAGACGGAGAGCAGTGGCTGCCAGGGGCTGGGGAATGGGCACCAGGAGCTCGTGTTTGATGGGGACAGAGGAGTGCTATGGGTGGAGTGTGGGGACAGGGCGCAGCAGCTGGGCCTGCTGGATGCCGCTGAGCTTTGCACGCAGCACTGCCGAGGTGGCCTGCTGCACGTCGTGTGTGTGCTGTGATGGATGGTTTTTAATTCCCTCCTTCATCCCGCTGCTGCAGCCCCACCCTGTGTTATGGGCTATTCTGGAAACCCGATGGCATCTGTCCTCCAAGCTCTGGGGTCCTTGGGGTGCCCAGCTCAGGAGCGAGCATCTACACCCAGCACCATCTTGTGCTGGGAAGGCGCGTGCCGGCCAGGCGTCTGCAGCCCTCTCTGCAGGCCAGCACCCCATGGACCCATCCTGGTGCTGCGCTGCCGCTGGCCACAGCTTCACAGCCTCCCAGTGTCCTGTGGAGCATCCAATAGGTAGGTATGTGGCCGCCTGTGGTTGATGGTGGCCTCTTCAGGACCTTCCTGGGGGGACTCTGCTCTGGGCCTCTCCGTCCCTGCCACAGAGTGCGGAGACCGTTTTCCTGCTTTCATGGTGTCTTTCCCACCCATCGTCCCCTCCCCTCTGGGTGACAGCCATTCACTGCTGGTGGCAGGCTTCCTCCAGGCGTGATAAGTCGCCCTCATTTTCTTTCCAACAGTCCCACAGCCAATAAAAAGCAGCCAAACAGTGAAATGACACTCAGACTGCGTCCCCAGAGGCCGTGCAGACCTAAGATATTGCTGGCGGTGATCAGGGGATTCTGTGCCTTTAAACAAACAGCCCAGGAACAAGGAGCCTTCAGTGAGGAGGGCAGCGCCTGGGCGCAGGCGGGGCTGGGGCTGGGTGCACTGGGAGGGGTGGGAGCTGCCTCAGGGGGTGGCCTGGACACAGGGCTCACCCAGCAACTGAGGGGCAAGGACTGCTCTTTCTGTCCCTGGCTGCATACCTGGGGTGACTGGGTGTGGCACCCCCTAAGTTCCCAGGGAATGTTAACAAAACCCACGTCCAGGTCCAGGACTTGGTCTCCTCCGCTCTGGGGCAGGTGCTTGGTGGGGGAGGGACTGCCAGGATCTGTGGCTTGAAAGGCAGGGTCACCAAGGGCAGCCAGGTGAAGTCACAGGGCAGCGACCTGGGGCCGTGGCGCTCAGCCTCCCTTCTCAGGTGCCTGGCTGTCAGCTGCTCTCCATCTTGGACTCTGTCCTCTAGCATTGTCCCCTCAGCCAGGGACAACAAGCCCTTTCCTGTCTCACCAGACACAGGAGGGGAAGGAGAAAGTTCAAACTCTGCCCGATCCCTGTGCCCGTTCAACTCCTCTCCGCCTCCCAGTGCCCAGGCTTCCCAGTCCATCCCGGGGCCTGGATACAGAGGAGGACCCAGCGGGGCAGCACACCCAGGTCCCTCCCGGCCCTGCAGCCCACACCTGGTCCACGCTGGGGTCCAGGATGAGCCCTGCCTGGGTGGGGCAAGCAGAGGCTGCAGCAGTCCGCAAGCCGGCCTTCCCGGGGTGAGCGGCAGATTGGGCGGCCCGGGGCAGGCTCGGGGTGGGACCTGAGGTCCTCTGAGCATCCAGAGAGGGCAGGGTGGGGGAAGGAGCTGGGGGTGGGCGCGGGGGGAAGAGGGCCGTAGGGGTTGACGGCAGGCCATCTCGGGGCACGAGGACACCCAGAGAGCTGGTGGAACACTGCTTCCAGGAGCCTCAGTGAGGCCGTGTCCCCAGGAGGGTGGCTGGAAGTTGTGCCCCGAGCCTGGGTCTCTGCGTCCCATCTGCTGGGTCGGGATGGAAGGGAATGGAGAGAAAGGTGACTTCCTCTGCCCTCTCCCGCCTTGGACATCAGGAGCTGCAGAAGTGCGGTCCCGCTGGGCACGGCCCATCCGAGGTGGCTCAGTGGAGCCGCTGCTCACAGTCTCTGGCTAAGCACTGCCTCATCACCCAGGGCTGCGGGCTGCACAAGTCCATCTCCCCGGGGTGGGGGGCGCTGAGCCCTGGCTTCCTTCCTCCTCACAGGCCTCAGAGGGACACGCAAACTCTAAACAGAACCCCGAAGAGAGACGGTGGTCAGAGGCTGCTGGGCTGCTTCTAGGGCAGGCAGGGCCACAAGTCCTCATCTCTGTGCCCCCTGCCTCTGGCCTGTGCAGGACCCTGGGCTAGCTGCATCCTGCCAGAGGCCACAGCAGTGGCCCATCAGTTCCATCTGTCCCTGGGGTCAGGAAAGGATCTGGGACTTTAAAAATCCCAAGCAGTTGACACAAAAAGCCCTTTCTGGGCATTTCAGCTAACGAGGGACCTGAAGTCCAGGGATTCTGAGTGGCCGATCTCCATCCACACTGCCCTGAGAGAAAACAGGACGTCAAAGTCAGCCAGGCCCACGCGGTAGGTCTCCCTGGGGGCTTCGACCCCTGGCAATTGCTGATATCTCCACTTCACCAGGCAAGCTGAGCGTCTGGATGTCAAGCCGCCCTGGGCACCCACCTCCACGTAGAGCAGATGTGCAGACGGGTAGCCCAAGCAAGGTCAGGTCAGCGACCTCTAACACCGTAAGTGCTGCCTCCGGTCAGGCTGCCTTCTTCTGCGTGATCTTTGGGGCCTCCTTTGATGTGGCTGCGGGCCCAGGGCTTCCATCCCGCAGAGACGAGCCAGCATCAAGAACGCAGCTCTTGGGGTCAGTGATGGACGGGGTCATTTCTGGAGCTCCCCAGCTGGCCCAGCTTGGCCTGGACACGGGCCCTTCTACCTCCCCGTAGAGGGCATTGGTGGAGGCTGTGGGATCCACTCAGGTATTCAGTCCATGGGGCTCACGGGGCGTGGGGATGCGATTCACACTACCAGCCCCTGTTGTGCCCACGGGTGGGCGTGGAAGGAGGCGAGCACAGTCCTGCCCCGCTCCACGCCTGTGCGCAGAAGACAGGAGGCCATTAAAGCCCACCAGAGAGGAGCCGGCTGTAAATGGAGGGGCTACTCAGTGCTCTGCACTGTCACAGGCAAGTGGCCTGTGGTTTGGACACTTGGCTCCACTTTGTAGGTGGGGTTTGAAGAGCCCAGAAGTGGGTCGGGGCGTGGCCTCTGCCCTCACTCTCCCCTCAGGTGAGGCTGTCTCTGTGCTGTCTCCACTGACAGACAAGGGAAGGCCCAGCAGGGGTGAGGGCGGGCCAGGGGGCTCCCAGGGGAGAGCAGAGGCTCCTGGCACCTGCCAGGCACGGGCACACGCTGGCCCAGGGGGGGTAGGGTTTGGACAAGAGGAGAGGGCCACTGGATAGGAGGCGAGAGCCCCAGAGTGGAGCTGGGGTGGTGCTGGCCACTGTCAGAACCACAGGCTTGGAGTCCCCGCTGCGTGCAGAGAGCAGCCCAGGAGACCAGGGAGCCCTGGCTCACACCGTGCAGTGGACGCCCCCGCTGGCCACACCTACTGGACCACATCAGGACTCTGCAGAGCCAGAGGACACAGAGCCCTGGCTTGGGTGGGGACCCACAGCTCAGGTCCCAATTCCCACTGCTCTGCCGCTAGACTAGAAGGGCGCTCTCCAGGGAGCCTCCCACGGGTGGAGACCCCTGCCCAGGGCCTTGGCAACACCGGCCAGCTCCTTGCTGCCTTCCAGTCTCCTGCCAATCCAAGCCCAGTCCCCGGGCTGCCGTCTGCCACGGCCAGCCTGCTCCCCACTGCAGGCTGCTGGGTGCCGGGCTGTTAGTGCTTTACGTTAGTTTAGCTCAGTTGGAGTCCAAGTGAAACGAAGCTGGCAAAGCTGAAGCCCCAACTCTGCTTTGGACAAAAGAGGCAAAACAATTAAGTTGTACATAAACGTATCAAAAAACTGCAAATAAGGAACTTCACAATGATAAACAGTTATTAGATCTGTGGTTAGGAATGACCTACAATATTGCTACAGATGATGATATGTTAGAACATATAAAATAAATACTTAACACTTAATAATATCTACATGCAACACATTTAAGAAGGCAATATATTATAGTGAATTTAATTTGATCTACAATAAAATACTTTGCATAAGAAATTGCTGTTCTATATGAAATAATTAAATTTGTCTGACTTAAAAAAAGAAGTTAAGAAAACATCTTCACAAAACAAATATCCTTCAGTTTTTCTTTTTAAAAATATTTCATTGCATATATGACATACTGGGGTGATGACGATGCATGGCACTGACATACCCCTGAAGACTGCAGAATGCTGTTTGGTCATGATCTTACACGATATATTAGATACGTGATCTCAAGCCTAAGATTTTTCTGGCTCATTTTTCTTCAAATTCAACTATTGTTTAAATTTAAATTTAAAATTTTAGCTGATAAAACAAAAAGCACCATCAGTCAGAAGTTCACAATGATTTCTGATAATTTTTCATTTTAGGATGGATTTTCCTAGTGGTACAACTGTTACTGGCACTGTGACAACATTGGGATAAGTTTCTGATATTTTATTTCAAAATATGACCTTTAGTATATCTAGAGCTTATTATTCTCCCACAATTTTTCTATCAAGATTTAACTCTCCATACAAATCAGTTTTAATTAGATTCAGTCTGAATCCAATTTTAAATATAAAAAACACAATAGCATTTTTCCTTACATACGCTTCTTTTTCTTACAATTATTCAGCCATATTGATTGCACAAATCAGTGGCTTCCACAGCTGTGTCTGACCCTCCCTCCAGCCCTCTCACCCACTCCCCTCCTCTCGCTCTTCCCCAAGACTCACTCTTCTATTTTCCTGTCGTTTTCCCCACATATGAGAGAAAATATGTGATATTTGTCTGTTTCAGGTTAATTTTGCTTAATATGACTTCCTCCAGTCCTATCCATTTTCCTGAAAAATGACAGGATTTCATTCTTTGTAGCTGAATAATACTCTATTTTGTACATTTACCATTTTTTTTTTTGCAAGAGTTAAAGGAGTAAGATTTATTTAAGAATAGAAATAGGAGCAAGACTCTTACAGGGTGAGAGGGGACCCAACAGCAGGTTGTCATTATATATATAAATGTGTGTGTGTGTGTGTGTGTGTGTGTGTATTCATTCAATTCCCATCATACATATGATACTGGGAATTGATCCCAGGTATGCTTAGCCACGGAGTTGCATCCATAACCCTTTTTAAAATTCTATTTACAGACAAGGTCTTGCTGAGCTGCTTAGGGCCTCGCTAAGTTGCTGAGGCTGGCTTTGAACTCGCGATCCTCCTGCATCAGCCTCCTGAGCCTCTGGGATTACAGGTGTGGGCCACTGTGCTGGGCATACCATATATTTTAAAGCCATCCATCTGTTGATGGGCATTAGGCTGATTCCATATCTTGGCTATTGTGAATTGTGCTGCAACGGACATGGGTGTGTAGGTGTCTCTTTTGTAAATATTTATTTTTAGTTGTAGATGAACATTATTTATTTATTTATTTATATTTATTGGCCATTTGTACTTCTTTGAGATGGGCGCTCAGATCACTTACACGCTCATTCTTTTCAGCCGTTTTGAATCCTTTGTATCCTCTGGATAGTAACCCTCTGTCAGACGCAGGGCTCTCTGTACTCTGCGGACTGTCTCCCTGGCTGTGCAGGAGCTTTTTAATTTGACGTGATTCCATTTGTCAATTCTTGCTTTTAGATCCTGAGCTGTTGGAGTCCTAGTCAGGAAATTATTTACTGTGCCTACATCTTGAAATGCTACCCCTGTTTTCTTCCAGCAATTTCAAAGTGTCAGGTCTTACATGAAGGTCTTTGATCCATTTTGAGTTTATTTTTGTATAGGGCGAGAGGTAGAATCCAGTAAGGAGAAGAAATCATGTACGTCCCATCACCAAGCTAATCTTTGCCATTTTGGTTCCTTTTTATTAAGTGAGGGATTTTACTCTTCGGTTATGGGTTTTCCAGCGGATTCTGGTTCCTGGCTGTTGTTCTGCTTGGCTTCTTACATGTGCTGGACACTGAATCCTGCAGAGGACCTCGCCACCTGTGTCCTCCTAAAGGCAGATCCGCCGTATCAACAAGAGTCCAGTCCCCTCAGTTCTCTGTCGCCTCCCTGGAGAAACAAGCCTGCTCGACTCCGACGGACTTGCTGTCACTACGTTGTGAAATAGGGTTCACCTTTTTCTGTCTTTTTGCATCTAGATCGTTGGTGAGGTTGGTCTGGCATGTTCTAGTCTCACAGTGCCCTTGTTCGATCCTGATCTCAAATCAGGCCAGTGTCACACCCGAGTCAGGTATTTTGTTTGCTTTATCTATTCTCGGGTACAAACTGTGTAAGGAAACAATTTTCCGTTCATTGAAGCTTTCGTAAAACTCTCTTTGAAAAATCACCAGAACCTGGCATCCGAATGATTTTTATAAATTTGGTTTTGCTTACAACGCTGTGTGAGTTTTCAATGTTACTACCAGGAAACAGCTACTGATGACGTTCTCGCTGCCTAGCGTTCCTGATGTGTCTGTGAGCCCTTTCTACACTCCTCCTGTTCCTGCACTTCCTAACCTTGACCTTCACCTTCCTACTCAGTTGGGTTTTTTTTCATTTGTTTCCAAAGAAATAGCTTTGATTTTATGGATCATCCACGTTTTGTCTGACTTTTTGTTTGTTGATTTCTGCCCTTATTTATTATTTCCTTTTTTCTCTCTAATGGACCACTCTAGTTTAGTAGGTTCTGAAATTAAATAACTAACTGGTTTGCTTTATAGCTTTCTTTTAAAAATGCATCAAGAGCTAGGAGTTTACTTTTAAGGGCTGCTTCAGCTCTGTCTCGGGAGTTCTGATGCCACGTGGCACTTCATCTCAGCAGTTTTAGATATTTGGTTATTGATACCCGGATTTGTTCTGTAATCCACGAACTATGGTTTTAGTCTATCTTTTTCTAATTACTTACTGTCAACTTTCTCTGCTACTTGGATTTCAGCATTTCTCCCTCCAGGGGCTCTTAGAAGGTCTGTGCGTTACCTAAGTAGACAACACTGACTCCAGAGGCTTGGGAGGTCATCTTGCCGCACTTGCCCTGCGCTGCCCAGTCCTGTTCACGTTGTCTCCCTGCCTCGGCTCTGGCCGCGGGGATGCAGTTCCCGAGATCCTGTCTCGCTCTGGTTTGGAAGCCATTGAACCGCCTCTCTCCGTGTATCTGGTCAACTAAAGCACAGGGTTCTACCCAGCATTCTCACGACTGTGACTGAAGATCCTGACCAGGACCATTTTAGAGGAGGAGACACTGATTTGAGGCTCGCCATTTCAGAGGTTCCTGTCCACGGGGGCCGGCTCTGCCCCTCAGGGCCCGAGGTGAGGCACGTCATGACGGAGAGCGGGGCCGAGGGAAGTGCTCCCAGGGCGATGGGGAAACAGACTGAGCTCAGCTCCCCAATATAGAAACCCAAAGGCCACCCCCGGGACCCACCTCCCTCAGCCACACCCAGTCAGTCCTATCAGGGGATTGACCACTGATGGGTCCAGGCTGTCATAACCCAGTGTTTCACCTGGGAACCGTCTTCATGGTCTCTTGCATGAGCTTTTGGGGGACACCTCATATCTAACCACAATGAACATAAGCTATAGATAAGACCATGTTTTATTTTCCTGATTCGGTCTGAAGTATTTCATCTTTACCGCCTTCTCCTGCTGCTCTCACCCCATATTTTGATTCAATTTTCTTAAATAAATAATTCTCATCAGGGGTTCAATAGATTGGCCACAACCCTTTTCTTCATTCCTCTGCCCGGGATTGTCTGTAGTGGGCTGCTCTGTCCCCTGCGGTCACCTGTCTTCTGGCTGGACTATGTCCCCTAGCAGCTTTCTCCTTAGTGATCTCCAAGGGGGATGCTTGTTCTCCTCTCTGAACTCCGAGGGCCTCCTCTGCCCTCGCCTCTGAACAGCAGTTTCAGGGAACTCCGAGGACCATAGCCACAGTCCTCCTGGCACGCCGAGGCTGCTCACTCCTTGTCCTCACACACACATCGCAGCTGAGGTCGCTGCGTTGCAGTCTCCTTGCTCTTCTTTTGGAATGCCTTTTCTTCGGGGAGAAGCTCTTCCTTCCTCCTTTCTGCACTGAAACTGTCATGTGACCGGCACACTTCCTGCCTAGCACTTGGTCTGCTCACTAACTGGGCGCTCCTGATTCTTTGTCGAACCTCGAGGATTTCTGGCCACGCTGTCTCCAATGTCGCTCCTTTGCTATGTTCTTATTCTTCTCCGTGTGTACGTTGGAAGCTCGTTTCATTTTCTATATCTCTTTTCTATTTGAAGTAAAAAAAAAAATCATCAATTAGATATGAACTAAAAATAGATCCATGATTTTAAGAAGCCCGATTAAGGATCCTAGAATTAAAAAATAGAATCATCGGAAAATTATTCTTTAGACCCCCAAGTGGAAGTGAAAGAATTTGTGAACTGGAAAGCGGCCCCTGAAGCTCATTCTGAATAAAATACCTGGAGGCAAACCTCAAGACGTCGGGGGTGAGGAGATCCGGAAAGCACACTGGGAGGTCAGTCCCTGGCCCTCACTCCTGGTGCTGGGTCACTCTCGGCTTAGGTGGACTTTTGTCGAAGCCCTTGTCTCCTCTCCACCACATGCTTCTTCTTCCGGTCCGTGGAGGGCTGTCTTTGCCGTCTGAATGTCGATAATACCCGATACGTGTAAGCATTATACATGTAATGTATGCCAAAGGAAAGGCGTTAAGGTCTGTAAACAAGTCAGATTGGCACCTGTTATTTTGCCAGAGAAATGTTAAAGTCTGTAAACAAGTCTGGATGGCGCCTGGCCAAATGCCAGAGGGAGTGGTTTGTAAAGTAACAAAAGCGAGCCATTAAGTGTGGAGATTCCTGATTGGTTGACTGCTGTATCTAGTTTATGCTAATTAAGATAAGCTGTGCAAAATGTATAAATACCTCTGTTATCCTACAATAAAGGGCTTCCATTCCTGCTGCATCAACGTACACAAGTTATTCGTCACCCCCCAGTTATTCTGCTGCAGCCGGACTGCGGCAGAAAGGCGTTCCAGAGAACAGCGACGTGTGTGCGGACGAGGAGGGAGCAGTGTTGGAGAGGAGGCACAGTTCCAAGTCTGAACTTGATGCCAAGTGTCCTGGAGTCCAGCCCCACCTCCCCTGAGCCTGCTTGTTGGAGGTGTCTGGGCTGAATGAATGCGGAGGAGCCACTTCTCTAAGCTCATGACTCCGGGGCTCTGGGTCCACTCCCTCTGAGGTCGAGGCTGCAGAGAGCCAGTCTCCAGTGCCAGAGGGGACCAGGGCCTGGTGCACGTCCAGCCCCGAGGCCACCAGGAGTACAGGACGAGGTTTCCTGCCTGCGTCTTGAGAGCCGGCTTCTGGGCAGCCTAATGAAGACGGGGTGCGAGGCTCTGCTGCAGTGGGACCCAGTGAGGCTGCGTGGACGGGCCAGCCAGGCCGCCTTTCCCGTGGGGCACAGTGAAGCTGACCAGACCTACTGCACTGACCTGAAGAGGTGGTCGGCCAATTCCCGTCTTGAAGTCCACGAATCAGCTGCTGCCTGTCGTGGTAAAGAAACACTTGATCTGTCAGTGCTGTGGGCTGGCCAGGAAGCAGCTGGACGGCTGAGGGCGTCCATCATGGCAGGGAGAGGTGGATCCGAAAGCCAGGTGTGCTGCCCCTCTTGGTAGAGGTTGCAGTTACAGATCAGCGTGTCCCACCTACTTAGAGCCAAACCCAGGACTTCGTGGAAATTGGTGAAATATTTGTGCCAAGGGGCCCCTGCTAAGT
Organism: Callospermophilus lateralis; assembly: GCF_048772815.1. Taxonomy (NCBI): domain Eukaryota; kingdom Metazoa; phylum Chordata; class Mammalia; order Rodentia; family Sciuridae; genus Callospermophilus; species Callospermophilus lateralis. The sequence continues at coordinate 141,421,979 of NC_135311.1, read as the reverse complement.
GCCCTATGGAGCTCCTGACCAGGCCGTGGGAGACAGTCTGCCATGGGGCAGTGCTGCCCTGACTTCAGGAGACGTGGGAGCGGGGATAGCAGCACGGCACTATGCACCTGCACCACGCACGCTCGGCACAGCGGGACTGACGGGCATACGTGCAGCAAGCGGAGGCTGAATCGTGGCCAGTGAAAACAGTGGCCACACCTTGGCCTTCTAAAAATCCCATCAGTTTGATCTCATTTAACCGAAACGCCATCCTGGGAGGATCCGCAGGCAACTGAACGGCGTTAGGCTGTGCTGAGCCGCGAATCTGACTTAGGGAAAAAGGTAGACGCTGCCTCAGCCAAAGCCCAGCCGCTTGCCCCTGCGATGTCCTACCTGCACGGACTCTGCTGGGCGAGGACCCGTCCCCTGGAGCTCATCACTCAGGAAATGATGCCGAACTTGGATTCTGTGTTTTAAGATATGCTGGACAGGCCCGACGCGCTGGTGCTCGGTCACCTGGCATCAAGCCTGGCCCCAGCAGGTCACATCTGCAAATGAGCAAATCCATGAATCAGGGGGTTGTCCACTGCCTGGTTTGGTGGTAACTTTGGAATGACTTCAGTCCCTTCTGTGACATCATGGCCACCACTGCTGTGTGAGGTTCATGCGGCCATTACCCCTGGGGAATCGACATTTCATGTCCTTTGCTCCTTTCATGTGCCCTGGGGACCTGCCCCACGGGGGGCCACTTCCCGAGGGCGGGCTGTCTCGTGGGTGACCGCCCACTGCGATGCCCTGGGCGCCCGCGTCAGCACAGGCTGCAGGTGTCTTGGAAGTGCGTTGCTCCCTCTGCAGTGAGTGTCAGTGGCTTCCGCGTGGGCGCCTGGGATCCCCACCCTGGGCAGTGCCACCGTGGGTCAGGGCGGGCCAGCCAGGCCGGCTTCCTCATCTGGGGTTTCCTCCCTGCTCTCCCTCATGCAGGTGCTATCAGAAAATCTGGGCCCCTGGGAAAGCAGGAGGAGAAGGCTTCTCTCCGTCTCCCAGGGAGCCCAGCGGTTGTTCTCATCAGGCCCAGAAGAACAGGACCCGAAGGTACGGTGTGGCCCCTGCTCAGCCCTCTCCCTCCCCCTCCGCCTCTCTGGGGGATGATCAGCCCCCCCATGGAACAATGCAGGAGATGAGGCCCAGGTTGCACTCTGACCTCCACCTGTACCTGCAGACACTGACCCCCGCTGGCAAGTCAGGGCCCAAGGCCTGGAGGGACTTTGTATAGCACTTTCCGGTGGACAGGGTCTCATCAGTGGACGTGAGATAGAGTGTGCGGCAGCGGCAGGCCGTGTCAGGGAGTGACTTAGAGACAGTAGAGGGGACAGAGGGTGGGAATTCTTGGGTCTGCACCCTCTGTCCCTGTGGGTAACTCCTTTGGGCATCAGAATGTTCGCCCTTCTATGCACGATGCCCTACTATGGGCCGCTAATGCCCCAAAGCGGTTGCTCTTACCTGCAGACGTTGGGTCCGGGTCAGGCAGCACGAGGTGGCTGGCCTCCTCTCGGAGCCCAGGGAGCTTCTGGCCGAGCGGGAGCGGCTTTCCCTGCAGGTCAGTGTGACTCGCTGTGGCACTTGCTGGTAGAGCTCGACTGCGTGGCTCAGGGTCTTTGACTTCCATTTCCTCTTCTGCAAAAGGGAACACGGACCCCGAGGCTCACGGTTGCAGAGGACCTGGCGGGTTTGACAGTGTCCCTGAACGCTGGCCGGCGATGGCAGCTCTGGTGGTGGCTACCACGGGGTGTCACTGGGATGACACAGCTGCTGTCACTTTGTGCAGGTCCCGTTGGTGAGGAAGGAGTCTAGGATAGGAATCTCCGTCACAAACATTTATCACTCAAACACCTGCTACGTGGGGACAGCACAGGGTGTGTGTGACGATGTGCCAACATCGTCACCTTCTTCTTTCTCTCAAAAATCTCCATTTTGGTCCGATGATAGAAATTTGCTCGGTAGAGTAATGATCCTCCAAAGATGCCCAAGTCCTAATTCTAGGACTACCTGACCTCATGGGGCAACTGGAGATGATCCAGAATTCTCTGGGTGGTCCAGCGGAACCTCAAGGTGCTCACAGTGAAAGAGGGAACCAGAGAAGGTCTCAGAAAGAGGGCGGCAGGAGAGACGGGCGGGTGTGCTGCCTTTGGGTGGAGGAAGGGCCCTGAGCCAAGGGTGTGGGCATCACTGGACGTTGCAGTGGCCGGGGGCTATGTCCTGCCCCGGAGCCCCCAGGAGAGGCTGCCTGCCCCTCCCTAATGTGGCCCACCAGGACCCACCTCTGACCTCTGACCTCCAGAGCTTTGGGCTGCTTTATGCCACTGTTTTGGGGAACTTGGTTACAGCAGCCGTAGACGCGAACCCACTGGGAATCTGACACAAGGTTCCCTGTGTCCAGCCATCACTGGCCAAGTGCTTGCTGAGGGAGCCGCCGTAGCAGCTGCTGAATTCGTGCTGGCTGTGGGAGGAAGGGGCCGGGGCCAGGCTCTGAGCCCCCACCTGCCAGAGCTCATGGTGCCATGGGAGGACCGTGTCCAGCACGCAGTGGGACTTCTCGGAGGGATGAGTGCTGAGCAGGGCGTGGGGAGTCTTCTGTGGTCCCAGCCATGCAGCGGTCACTGAGACACTGCTGCCCCACCTGGCCACAGCAGATGGGCAGAGTCGGGGCTGGAGGCCACGGGTCCCGGGTGCCGGGGGCTGAGCAGGGGCAGTGCTCCGTGGAGCCCAGCACCTGGCCGGTCGCCCCTGACTGGAACCCCTTCCTTCTTCTCCCTGCGCTGTCAATCAGTAGAAAAGACACAGCCCATCTAGGGAGCTCGGCTAATCAGCCCGGCACTCCATTAATGAGGTACCACTTTCTGCTCTTGATTCTCATTACAGTGAGTTTATTTTCGTTTCTTGTAGGAGAGAAAAAAACAGGTGCTCACATTTAGCCTCATCAGCTTCCTGTTACTGTTTGATTCACTTATCATTTTTAAAATAGGTCTATTTTGGGGGAAATGTGAAGAGACCCACTGTGTTTACTCGGGCGGCTGCTGGGCTGCTGCGGAGGGCGTGTTCCCGCGGGGGTAGGAGGAGCCAGGGAGCCAGCTGCAGCTCGCCACACACACTGGCCACCGCTGGTGTCCTTTGTTTCTTGGCACAAGTTCCTTCTCTTCCTTTCTCAGAGGGAAGGGCCTGCGTTGACATCACCAGGTCAGGTGGACAGGTCAGCCCCAGTGCAGGCCGCGGTGGGTGGGGGGCAGCACCACTTCCTAAAACGTGACCCTCTGTTCCCACAGTCAGCTGGGCACCCTCCCTGAGGGCTCTGGCCCACGGAAACCCAGACCCAGTGCTTGGGGCCAGGGAGGGGCCGGAGGGTGAGCCCACAACTAACCTCCTGCCCTCACCGTCTCTGTCCGAGGTCAGGGTCCCTGTCCACCTGCAGATCCCAGTTTGGAGGTGCAGCTTACAGACTGAGGGGCAATTGCACACAGTGACCGCAGCTCAGGGTCTTCTTGCAAACAAAAGGGACGCCCGGTCTGCTTGCCCATGTGGGATCCGCGGGCTGGCCTCCCGTTGGAGTGCAGGTGCGCCGTCTTGTCTTTCAGCCTCATTCCAGGGCCGTCCCTGCCTCCTGCCTGCCCTGTCCGTTTTCCTTCGTGAAGGGCGGGCTTACTATAAAAATAGCCCTCCCGAGCATCGTGGGGCTCCTCTACAGGTTCCCATAGAAACCAGGCAGTGCAAACATGTGGAGAATTTTTTCAAGTGAGCCCAAAATTCTATCTTCCAAAGATTCAGGGTCATTCTGTCTTACAATCTGGAAGAACACTTCGCTGCTTACAAAAGGTTTTTAAAAAGGAATTAATAAAGTGCCCTCATCCTCTCCGTTTCTCCCTGACTCTCACACCCTGGTTTTGTTTCATTTTATAGGAGCAACAAAATGTCACTTCCTGAGGTCTCCAACTCACGCCTCGGGAGCTTGAAAAAAGCCCTTTTGAGATAAAGTTCTCCCTCCCCAGACTCAGAAGGCAGAATGGAAAGAGAGGCCTCACGCCTCCAATTTCAGAGCTTGGACTCGCCCCGGGTTAGGTCGCTGGGAAATTGTCCATCAAGGAAACAAGCTTGGCCTCCAGCTCTGACGGGGACGTGGGGGGCAGGTGACATGGAGAAGCAGGGGCTCCCCACAGCACGGGGCACCCTGCCTTTCGCAGCCACGTTCGGTTGAGGTCAGCTGTGCTTGGTCAGCGGAAGCCTCTTCAGGGCGTCGAGCTGCAGCTGGGGGATCAGGAAGACGTGGAGCCGGGCTTTCCTCCCTGCCCCTGGTTTCATTAGAGCTCGTTCTTGGCACAGGCGTCGGGGGCTGGGCCGGCAGACAGGAGCAGAGCCCAGCGGCTCCCAGAGCAGCATCGAGGCCATGAGGTCGCCCCTCCAGGCCCAGCTGTCACTGGTCAGGGAGCCGCTCCAGGCAGGGAGGAGGACAGCCCTGCAGAGGGTGAGCTCCGGCTTCGCCCTGGGACCAGCCGGCGCCACGCTCCTCTGAGTCCCCCTGGCCCAGGACAGGGGCATGGCCTCTTACCACCCCCAGCTTCCCTGGACAGCAGCCCCTGCCTGAGTCCAGCTCTGACCTGCAGAAGTCCTCCCAGTTGGGTATTTTAAAGGTAAAGGTGCTCTCATGTGCTGAGGCGGAAGTCCTGGCTCCCTGGACCTGCAGCTTGTTCAGAGAAGGAAACCGGGTCTTGGTAAGGTCAGCTTAGGCCCGTCCAGGGTGGCCTCAGCCCAGGAGGACCCGGTGACTTGGTCAAGGACTTCATCCTCCACCAGCCACCAGTCACACTCCCTCCCTGAGTCCTGGTTACGGTCAACCTTGATCATGGCTCTGCCTTGCCTGCAGCCTGCCCGCCCACCCTGCTGTGTGCTTTCCAGAAGTCTCCATCCACCAACCCCCTGAGCCTCTCACTCCCGCTCCCTGAAGGCTCTGCTGCCCTGGGTGGAGCCCAGCCCCCTCTGTGTGGGCACCTGGGTCCTCTTCTTTCCTGTTTTAACAAGGTTCACAATTCTTCTCTGACATGAAAAGGGCACAGAGGGAGACGGACATTCACACACCCAGGGAGAACACCGTGTAAAGAGCCATGGCCGGGTGATGGCCTATAGGCAGCATGGCCAGCAACACACAGAAATGGTCCTGAAGACGCTGCTCGTGGGCTCACAGGGGTCCAGCCTGCCCACAACTTGACCTGGGACCATGGGGCTCCAGAGCCTGGAGGGGACCCATTCTGCTGGTTAAGCCCCCAGCCTGGGGTACCTTTGATATGGAGCAGGGCTTGCCTGCCGCCCAAGGCACCAGACGCCTGCAGGATGGCACTCGGTTCTGCAAAAAGAAAGCACGTTCATTGAAGGCTGACCCAGGAGGGGAGGCATGCCTGGGCCAGCCTCCCTCCTGGCTGGTGGTGGAGGGACTGACACACGGGGAAGCGAGTGAGTGGTTTGAACAGGAGTCCTGGGCACCGTGCATACCCGCAGCAGGAGGTCGGTGCCCAGTGTGCCACTGTGGTGGGACTGGGGCTAGTTAGGGTCCCTCTGCAGCTGTTGACGACACCCCTTTCTTATCCCCACCCGGAGACGCACGTTCTGGCCTAGGGTCCCATTCATCAGAGACCTCTGGTTCCGCCTGACTCTCACGTCACCCCAGGTCACGCCTGGGTCTGAGCCTGGTCCTGAAGTGGCGACGTTGCCGTTTTCTGGCTCGGTTCACCCTGCAGCCGAGCCTGGGGCTGTGTCTTTCATCTGCCTTTGCATCCCTGTCATGGAGCCTGGCCCAACCTTGGCCCTTCTTGGGTAACTCTGAGCCCCGGGTCATCAGTTCCCAGAGCGGCATCCCCACAGGACGTGGGGGGCGGAGCAGGGTGCTCAGGAGAGCCCAGGCTGGTGGAGGACTCCGCTGGGAAGAAGGGGCTGCCGGCTGAGTGCAGAGAGGCCTCATTCTAAAGCCGGTCTCCCCCTCTGCAGGTGTGCGAGGAGCGCTCACCTGGGGAGACTTTGAGAACCCAGGTGCAGCCCGAGTCTGTCTGGAAGGAAGGGCGGGAGGGTGCCTTCCACGCTGGCTGCTCCTCAACGCACTTCCCCGGCTTGAAAGAGACAGCGCCCTGTGCTGCGCGGCACGGCCCTGGGAGGCACTTCTCCAGGGGAACAGCGATGCTCAGCTGGCTGTCAGTCGCGGCCCGTGATTGGCTGGGGAAAGCGTTGCGCGGTGAATTAAGCTGACTGATGGGGATGCCAGTTTTATTAGCCTTCTTCCTTCGGTGATACTTTCCATCTAGGAGGATGAGTTACAAAAGAGGTCCTGCAGGCGCCTGTTTGGATGATGGAGGCGTTTTAATAAAGCCTGCCTTTCCTCCTTTGCTCTGTTTTTGAATATTTGATCTTCCTTGGGGGAATTATTTCCATGCTGCTGGCCCAGGATCGGGCAAGGAGTCGACAGCGCGGGCCGTTGGGCGTCTGGCCAATTCAGCCTCGCGTCTCACGGCCGAGGGGCCACGGTCCTGGGCGGGGTGCCACTGGAAGAGGGTTAGGGGAAGTCACAGGAAAACGGCGAAGTGGCGCTCAGACGTCAGCGGTCAGTCACAGGGACTCGAGCCCAGCCAGGAGTGTCCTGTGTAGTGAGAATATTTCAACGTGTGCGTCCACCCCCCATTTCCTGTGTGTCCCAAGCCAGGAACCCACTGAAGGCTCCGTGGACCCCTCCCAACCCCTGCAGGGACCCCACACCTTCCCCTCCAGAGCCGACCGCTCCAGTGTTGGGCTGTGCTGGTGACGGTGACTGGAGTCTCCAGTAGTTACTGATCCCCGGGGGGAGCACCTGAGTTGCCCCCAGCCGGCCAGAGGCTTCACCTGCCCCCTTCCAGTGCGGTATCTCCTGAGGTCTGCCCCTGGGCCTTTGCCCTTGCTCTACCCTCCTCCCAGAAGGCTCCATGGCTCCTCCCTTGTTGGCTTGGTCAGTGTCTAAGGCAGAGGCAGAGGCAGAGGCAGCCTCCCTGAGCTCCGTCCCGCAGCTCTCCGCTGTCGGGAGTCACCACAGAGGTGGTTTGCACCCATCCCTGTGCACTGACTCTCCTACACATGCTGGAACACCCTGGGGTGGGGGGACTTGGCCCACCTGGTCAAGGCCTGGAGCAGGACTGGCACCCACGGGAGCCGCTCATAGGTCCTCTGCAGACAAAGCCGTCCTGGGGGCCTTGGTTGAGGACAGGACCCTGTGACGATGTGACCTGGCCGCTCTGGAGGACTTAGCTCTTACCAAGAGCCCTCAGCTTCGTCCACGAGAAGAGCCATGCTCCTGCTGTCAGAAGGGCAGCCGGCCCGCTCTGGTCCCGGGTCTGCCCCCTGACCAGCCCTGGGAACGAGGGCACAGGGATCGACACTCTGGGCCTCTGCCCAATTGGCCACCAGCATCATTGTCCCCCCAAACCGAAGCCTAGACAGTGCGTGTCCTCTGCTCAGGGTGACCCTGTTCACCTGACCCCGTCTGTCAGCCACGATCACTCGTCCTCCTCCTCTGATCTGCACACTCGGCTCAGCTCTGCATGTGTGATGGTGAGAGGCCGTGAGCATGTGTGAGAGCCAGCGTGAGTGTGTGCAGCAGGTACAGGAGGAGAGGAGAGTGCCAGGTGTGAGAGCTGTGGGTGAGCAGTGGGTGTGCAGACCGTCTAGGTCTCGGCAGTCTCGGGAAGGGTCAGTGAGGGCGTGGGTGGAGTCAAGTGTGGGTGGGTGTGAGGCAGTGTACGTGTGTGTGACAGCCTGGTGTGCCGGTAGGAGTGAGAGATGCTGGGTGTGATGACGGAGGGGTAAGGAAGGTGTGAGAGTGCATGTAAGGTGGGTGTGTGCACTGTGCCAACGTGCACAGTGAGTGTTCACCCAGCATGGTGTGCATCCTGCCATGATGTGTGTGTAAAACAACACCCTGCAGTGTGTGAGTGTGCACATGGTGTGTGTCAATGTGTGTGTGCATTGCGTTACACACGTGTGCACAGATGCGTACAGTGGGTGTGGCCATATGTAGGACATACATGTATGCATATGTGGTTTGTGGATAAACATGGGGTGTATGTGCAGTGTGAGTATAAACATGCCTTATGCATGTGTGAGCACACGCTGTGTGAGAATGCACATGTGTGACATGTATGCACATATCAGTGTGTGAGCAACCCACATGTTATCTAGGTGTGCACTTGTGGTGTGTGTGAGCATAAACTTGTATTTTAATACACATGGGGTGTAAGTATGTGAGACTGCACACGTGTAAACACCACATGATACACGTGTGCACACACCTGGTGTGTGTGGGAGACCCTGCTGCTCGATGCACAGACGTCCCACTCATGCCCCTGCAGAGGAGCAGCGGTGCCCGGAAACCCTTGTGCCTGGAGTTCCGTGCTGTGTGCCCAGTGCTGGGCCCGTGGCGGGGTGGGCTGGGCAGTCCTGATGCGGCTTCTCTGGCTGCTGAGAGAACCGTAGGCTGTTGTGTGCCTTTGTTTTCAGGAATTTCACAGCAGACACAGCAATTGTGCCTTGTGAGCAAAACCAACTGTCCACACTCGGTACTATTTAGGTTTGTTGAAAAAATCCAGCCTTTTGCCGAAGAGGCTGGCGCACTGCCAAGTGCCCTGTGGTCCTTGCCCGGTCCCCACGCTGCAGAGCAGGGGCACCCCTTGACATGCTGTGCTCTCTGCAGTCAGGGTGTGCACGGCGGGGCTCTGCAGACAGGGCCACCTCTGCACCCCTCTGCACCCCTCTGTGCCCTCTGAGCCCTCTGTGCTGGGTGCACCCTTTAGAGGAGCAGTTCCTGCCTGTATCATGCAGCCTGGGGACGGCTGAGGACGTTCCGGGGCTCATCTGTGGCAGAGAATTGTGGCACCAGCCGGGAAGGGACTGGGAGCTCTGAGTCTGGTGTCGAGTTTGGGTTTTCAGCTTTTAATCTCACAAGATCTCTGTGAAATAAGAAATGCATCTGTGCATACATCTCTGTCCCCAGTTCCTGTCACACTGCACCTCACTTGTCACTCCCTGAGTGACAGGGGCCAGGCGAGCCTTTTGTTTGATAGTTGGTCTCTGCCCTGGTTCCTGGAGCGGAGCTCCCGACCCCGTGCTGGTTCTGAGTGCGGGGAACATTTTCCATCCCAGTGAAGCAGGTCTCGCTGAGCTCCTGGGCTTTGGCCGGCCCTCCCGGGTGTAGCCGGCCACCACAAGAGCCCAGCCATGGCTAGAAGCCTGAAGCCATCAGGGGCCCACTGGATCAAGGGGAAGAAACATTCTGGTGGGTTCCCAGGTCGCTGGCGGGTGATGTGTGGGTCTCCAGGGTGAGGTGGCGATGGGCGCTCGTCTCACTTTGGGAGAACTGGGGGACAGGCCAGTTCCTGCCTTCCCCCCCAAGGGTCCTGTCTTAGGACAGGTCTCTGGGACACCAGGCGGCCAGCCAGGGTGGTGCCCCAGGTCCTGGTGTGATGGGACCAGAGTCTGCGCCACCCAGATTTATGAGAAAGCCTCACCCCGGGAAAGGCTCCGCTGTCGCCAGGGAGGAAATTACAGAAGGAGCAGCCCAATAACTCAGAGCGGATGAAGGGTGACCTATCGAAGTTTGCGCTCCTTCAACCCCGCCACTCCCTGGCATTTTCTCCCCTCTGGCTTCCAGGGGGCCATTTTTCAAACATTCCAAGACATCAGACCTGCTGCATCTGCAGTCTCCGGGGTTGGAGGACGGAGGGGAAGAGAAGTGGCCGAGCTGCCCCTTAGCCCCAGCCCCCGGGGAGGCGCAGGCCGGCCCCACTGCCGCGTGTCTTCAGTTATTGATGTGGAGGGGCCGGGCAGGGTATTGGGAGGAGGACGGGAGGCCCGCGTCCCTTGTTCTGAGAGCAGCTCTGACACGGGGCAGCTGGTCCCCATAGCGCCCCCTCCTTGTCCTCAGAACGTGACTGTGTTTGGAGACCAGGGCCATAAACGGTAAGCAGGTCTGTGGTGTGGCCCTCTCCAGCAGGACCGATGACCTTAAAAGACGGGATTAGCACACATGGGAAAGACCATGTGAGGGCACAGGGAGAAGATGGCACCGCAAGCCGAGGAGGGACCCAGGAGATGCCCGTCTGCTGCACCTTGATACCAAACCTCCAGCCCCCAGATGCGTGATCCATGGTCGAAGTCGCCTGGACTGTGGCTTCTGTGGCACCAGCCGTAAGCAAACCAGGTGGAGAAACGGCTGTGATTGTGGAATCCGCCCATTAACACAAGAGTGAGCCCAGGGTCAGCTTCCTTCTGACCGGGTCCCCAGGGCCTGTGGCCTCCCCACCAACCCTCAGGCCCAGGGTCAAGGTTCTGTTGTCAGAAGACTCAGTGGAAGAGGCCAGCTGTGAGGACGTCCTGGTGAGTCCAGCCTTCAGCCAGCCCAGCCCCGGGGCCAGCTGGGCCGCCGTGGTTTTGTAAGGCCCTGATGACAGGAGGGTCCTGAGCAGCTGGCCCCTGTGGGAGTCGGCTACTTTGCTCCCACAGCAGCTGGAGGCTGAGGGGGATGCGTCAGTGCCCCCCAGTTCTGCTGGATTGTCCTGGATCCCACCACCCACTTGCTCAGAAGCCTCCGGGATCCTCCACCAAACCCCCATCTAATACCCACACCGTCTGCGGAATGATGGACGGTCTGAGAGCTCTGGTGGAACACAGAATCCAGTTACCGTGGGGTCTGCAAACCGAGGGAGGGGGAAAGGGTGGTGCCCACAAAATGGTGTGAGAAAGAGGTCAGAAATCTGAGCGCCCCGGAATAAAAATCACCACGACAGCCCGCGGGTCTGCGTTTTACAAGGTGCTCACTGGCTCAGGTGTAGACAGGTTCCCACAGCCCGCGGGTCTGCGCTTTACAAGGCGCTCACTGGCTCAGGTGTAGACAGGTTCCCACAGCTCGGCTTCAGCCCTTGGGCCTGTGAGGCCTGGGATGCTATCCTGCCCCCGTGGCCTCCCCTCTCAGCCTCAGGGGGATCCCTGCCCCCAGCAGGCGCTCATGCGGAGGCTGAGCCCGGGTACCGCGTCCGCCTTTCACTCCTCATGTCCTCCCATGCTTCACAGCAGACTCAGGAGGTCCGCGGGGCAGGGAGCAGAGGGGGAAGGCCTGTGACCAACTGTGACCGACGTCACCCAGAAGAGAGCCACGGTGGGCCGAGGCTGAGCCCTGGGGGCGGTGCACCTGGAGCCTGGAGCCAGGGAAGCCCAGGGGGATGAGAGCCACAGCCCGGGGGTCCAGCCCACAGGGACTCCTGGCCAGCTGTCACGTGGCTGGGGGACCAAGGAATCCCTGCCGGCTGCCTGGGCCTCAGAGCCCCTCCACCTCTTCCCTGGACGGTCTCACATACCTGGAGGCCGACCATCCCCACCTCAGCTCCAAAGCACTGTGTGGGCTTCTGGCCCCCAGTGTCTCCGTGGCCTGTCCCTAACCTCTCCAGGGTGACCCACAGGCACCCTGCGTCTCAACATGTCACCACGTCCAAAACAGTCAGGGTCCCCGACCCCCACAGGAGGCCTGCCTGCCTCCGCCTCCCTAGTGGGGCAAGGTGTGTGTGGCCATGTGCAGGATATACACGTACGTACGTGTGGATGTGGATAAACGTGGGGTGTGTGGAGGGTGAGTATGAACATGCCTCATGCGTGTGTGGGCACGCACTGTGTGTGAAGGCACACGTGTGACATGTGTGCACATATCCGTGGGTGTGCGACCCACGTGTTATCTAGGTGTGCCCATGTGGCGTGTGTGAGCGTAAACGTGTATTTTAATACACTTGGTGTGTGAGCACGTGTGACTGCACACGTGGGGGGAAGGGCACCTCCGTCCACGGTGGCTCGTGCCAGAGACCTGGGTTCCCCTTGACCCCGGATCTCCCTTGCCCCGCAGCGGGCCCGTCTTCAGGCCTTGCTGACTTGGCCTCGGGACGTGGCAGGGTCTTCCTCTCCCGTCTTCGCGGCCCTCGCTGCAGCCCAAGTCCTGGACCCACACTCTGCCACCTCCCCTTCACCCCTCACTCTTCCCCCACCCCGTCAGTGCTGACTGCCCGTCGTCACTGCTGTGTGGGTGCTTTGTCTGTGGCCGATGGTGGGATCCGCTGCTCACGATGGACAGCTAGTGGGCTGCCAGGTCCCAGCACCGAAGTTGCTTCCCGGCGGGAGATCGCCCACACGCCCACAGGCAGGACCGCGGCCAAACTCCGGAGACCCCATCTCTGCCTGGGAGGCGGGTGTGGGGGCCTCTTCTCTGCGGCTTGGTTTGTCTTTCTGACGGGACAAACTCATACTCAGCCTGGATATGGGCTGGGAGATGGTTACCTGTGTCATGGACCGAGTGCCCCTGTCCCCAAGGCCACATGGGGAAGCTGGGACCTCCAGGATGGCTGCATTTGGAGATGAGGCCTCTGAGGAAAGACTGAAGTGGAACGAGGACAGCGGGCCTCTTGACAGCACCGTGTCCTTCCTGTCTCCCCACGTCGGCACAGAGAAGAGGCAGGACTGTGAGGTCCTGTGGGACAGCAGCCTCTGGCCAGCCAGGAGGAGACGCTCACCAGGGGCTGCCCTGCTGCCATCTCCACCCTGGCTCCGGCCTCCAGGACTGTGACCACCTGAGTCCGTGGCCCTGGTCATGGCAGCTGGAGTGGACAGAAGCCTCATATTCTAACGTAGTCAACGTGTCCATTTCTTCTCAAGGATTTCTCTTTTGCATCTCATTTAAAAACACTCCCTTCTCTGTGTTGTATGACCCCTGTGTTTCACTAGAGATTATGCTATCGACTCTCATACCTGTGGGGTCTGCCTGAGGGGTGTGTGCGCGTGTGTGCGTGTGTGTGTGTGTGTGTGTGTGCGCACCCGCGCTCACATGCACTTGTGACAGAGGGGCTCTTCTCCCACTGTTTCTGCCCACTGGAGAGTCAGGTTGGGTCACTTTGCCACCTCTGTTCCCTCTGTAAGTTTGGGGCCGTCAGATCGCTGGTTTGGAGAGCAGCCTTGTCCGGTAACTTCCTTTGCTCTCAGGAGCGGCCCTCTGAACAGTCCATGGTCCTCCGGGGTGGTCCATGCTCTATCAGAGGGAGGCTGCCTGCCAGCGTATCTGGGACTGGACAAGAGGCCCGGCCACCTCGGGGATGCCGTTAGACAATTGCTCATTCCTGGGCTGGCTTAGTCCATTTCCTGCTGCTGTAACAAAGTATCAGAGACGAGAAGAAAGTTATTCCATTTCTCAGGTTTGGAGATGGACAGCTCAAGGCTGGGCAGTCACCAGTTTGGCCACAGGAGAGGACACGCAGCTATATCCCAACATAGTGTGTGACTTCATGGGGGCAGCGTGTGTCAGAAGGGCATCCCATGGCAAGAGAGGAAGCCAGAGTTCAGGACCTGTGGGTCCTGGGGACACCCTCAGGCCATGCCAGCCGGCCCTCCAGCTCCGTGCTCGCCAGAAATGAAGTGACGTTTGGCTTTTACAGAGCTTTGTTCTGCAGCTGTTTTCCTGTTCCCGTGAGTCAGGGCAGTGAAGGGCTTGCTGCTCATTCTGTCCCCAGGGGGTGACATGCAGCAGTGACCGGTCAATGAAATTCCATCATTTTCTCCATTGTCGCCAATCACCCTGACCTGGTGGGTCCGTGGCCTCCCTGCTGCTCCGTGGCAGTCCCTGTCCTGGGGGTGGCGGTCTGCTTTTCTTCCGTGCCTGAGGACTGGACTGCCTGTCCAGCCTGTCCCAGGGAGCACCCCTCTTCGTTGCCTCGTGTTCAGAGGCCCTCCATGTTCCCAACCCTCCGTTCTTCCTCGTGTGTCTCAGAGCAGGATCGTTGATTCCGTGAAGAGCCCTGTTTGGGTCTTTACTGAAGTGCGTGGGCTCTGGCCATGCGCAGGACAGGTGGACGGTGCCCAGAGACCGCGCCTTTGTGTCTGTGGAGCTCTATGCATGGCCCTGTCGCGGTCTCTGGGGGCTTGCTGTCCGCACCTGGGCTTGTCCCCTGTGGCCAGGATGGGTGTTTGAAGCTCTGGGTTTGGTGTCCTTCATCTCTGGACGAAGGCTGCATCAGTGCTGGGCTCGGGTCACTGCCTGGACAGGCCCTCTCATCTGGGCCAGAGTTGACCTCCGCTTCCCTGGGCTTTCCCTGTGGCTGCCAGGCCACCATGGACAGTGCTGACCTCCACTGCTGCCTCTCCAGTGCTGCAACGGTGGTCTGCTTCTCCGTGCACAGTCTGGGCAGACCTCCAGCCGGGGCTGGGGATGAAAGCGCGTCCTGACTCGACCGTGACCGTGGCCCCAGAACATGGTGCTTGACGCGTGTTCTGATGCAGAGACATGACCACAGTGGCCTTCACCGCGGCAAGACGACCAAGACCCTTTGTTTCTGTCACAGTGCTGCATGACAGCAGCAGACGCTGCCGCGTGTCCTGACAGGAGCCACAGGAGACGTGTCTGACCGACTGCCCCCTCTCCGCCCCGCCCGCCCGGCTCTGCTGTGAAATGTCCGAGTTCTGTGAGGTCCCCTCCCTTGGCCCCAAGTGCGGGATCTGAAGACACAGCAACGGGCTTCGCCATCTCGGGAAGTCCTTCTGCCGGGGAGTGTGTTGTGATCCAGTCACGAGTGGACTCGCTGGGAAGGCGGAGGGCCCGGGTGGGGACTCAGGTCCCTGGGACGGGGGCGGGGGCTCCAGAGCTTGAGATTCCCGCCAGGCCCCCAGGGGGGTGCGGGAGAGGCACAGATCAGCTCCTTCCCCCTGGCGCCTCCGGTGCTCCACTGGTCTCGTCTGTCCTGAGCCCTCACGGTCCTCGTCCTCTCCTGCCTTGGTGGGGATGACTGGACACTCCTGCTCCCTGGGAGGGCCCTGATGGGTGGGGCAGGTCTGGGTCTGTGGCCATCACATCCAGAGCAGTCCCTCGGCCAGGAGGACAGCAAGGGCCCCACTGTGCGCCTGCAGGACGTCAGGTGCGCTCTGGGAGCCTGTTGCTCAGGCAGATGCTTCTCTCCCAGAGCCCAGCATGGCGCGGGGCCTCCTCCTCCCACCCCAGGTGCGCCACGTCATGGCCACAGCCCACACCCAGCTGCTCCGCCAGGCCCTGAACTCCAGGCTTCTTTCAGATGCAGTTCACGAGCCACCGAACTTGTCCTGAGTGAGTTTTGGCGTGTTCCATGTTCAGCATGTCACAGGCTGGCCGCCGTCCCCACCCCTGCGTCTGCACCTGTAACCTCTGACCTGGCTTGACTCCTTTACACGCCTGAGTACTATTCCCCACATGGACGTTCTGTTCTATCCAGACAGTCACCAGATGCGGGGCGTCTGGTCCTTTCCCTGTTGGCCGTGTGAGTCCTGCTCCACGGAGACACTGCAGAACCAGGAATCTGAATCTGGACCCCGCCCCCGGGTCCTGAGCTTCCTCCCCGCCCAGAGCTGTGTTTGTGGGGTAAGTTCTGTCAGGACAGGATGTGCTGTTCCAGACCAAGTCTTTTGACATGAAAGCTGGGGTCATAGGAAATCGCACGTTCAGAAAGCTAACACCCAGGCTGGGTGCAATGTAGCACACCAGTGATCCCTGTGGCTCAGGAGGCTGAGGCAGGAGGATCGTGAGTTCCAAGCCGGCCTCAGCAGCAAGGCCCTAAGTAACCCAGACTGTGCCTCAAAATAAAAGATAAAAAGGGCTGTGGATGTGGCTCAGTGGTTAAGCACCCCTGGGTTCAATCCCTGGTACAAATAAAAGAAAAAGAAGGAAGTTGATATTCAGATTGGACAATGAGAACTGACAAGGACATGGCAATACAGGGTTCCCACTGTCAAAGCCAAGGAACCCTAGTTTTGTCTTGTGCTTTTCTTAAGTTCGGGCATATTGTGGTTGACTGTCTCACTGGACCCGCATGAAACCATGGCGGACGCTACCAGATGTCAGCGTGTCCGTGTACCCGGTGGCAGACGTGGCGGGCAGGTCCCGGTGAGAGGTCTCCCTGAGGCTGCCCCTCCCCTCGCTGATTCAAACCCCAACTCAGGTTCTGCTCCGAGGACGTTGGAGAGATGATGGGTTCCTCCTCGGCTGCCCAGACAGAGGGGCTCCTGGATTCTCTGGGTGGGCCCAGCGGAGCCACATGAGCTCTGGAAGCAGAAGAGAGAAGCGGAGAGACCCGAGCGTGGGAGGGGTGTGATCACCGCTGCGGCGGCTGCCTGAAGGCCCCAGAAGGCATCTGGGGGTCTGCAGGCGCCAAGACCCGTCCTGCTGACAGGCAAGGAAGCCCGAGGGTCCGAATGGGGCCGACCCCCTGAGGGCCTCCGGGGCCTCCCAGCCCAGCCAGGAGCCCAGCTCTGCCAACACCTCCATGGGGCAGAGGGTCCCTGAGCCAGGCAGCTCTGACCCCGGAGCTGCAGGACGGTGACGAGCCACCAGGGTGCCAGGCGTTGCTCCAGAGCAATAGGCGGATGCTCACAGGGGTGCAGGAGCGCTGTCGGTGCTTATGTGTTACATGGCGCGTGCCACCTGGGAGGTGCGCGTTCTGTAGATCCGGGGTTCACCATGTATGAATCTCACACACGCACACACCTGCACACACACACACGCACCATAGTTTGCTTCTCAAGTGTCCACCCTGCCACCTGAATCCAGTCTTCACCCTGGTCTGGGGGTGGAGAGGGGGTCATGTGATGAAGAAGCGCAGTCGCTGGACAGGCGGGGCCTCCGTGGCGCAGAAGACACTTTCATCCAGAGCCCCGGAGACGGTGACAGCAGGTGCCCAGGAGACGGTGACAGCGTCACTTTCCGTGCGGGGAGGTTGCAAGGGGAGTGGTGCGCGTCTGTCCTCTGCTCAGTTGTGGACAGTGGCCTGGGTCACTGTACGGCGAAGACCTGATTAGAGGTTTGCAATTAGATGTCAAAGCTCTCAGAAACCAGATGTGAAGAGCGAGGTCTGCCGTTACCAGGGAGGAGTCCGGGAGCAGGAGGAAGGGCTGTATGAGGCGTACTTCTCCCTGGAGGGACCCTGCTCCCCAGCGCCCCGGCACTGTGTGCGCTGCTTCCCACACTGTCACTGCTGTCCCCTGCCGGCAAGGGCTGTCCTGACCTCTTCCCTCTCCTCACCGCCTCCTCGGCACCCGTAAGGCTCCGCCCAGGGGCCGCTTCCTCCAGTGACCCGCTCTCCTGCCTCAGGAGCCTTCCCGCCCAGGGCTGTGACCGCCACTCTGGGCCAGAGGCAGAGACAACCGCACTCGGCCCGGTGCACATCTGCCTGGTCCTGCATCTCCAGAGCCTGGCGCTGCGGGTGGCACACAGCTCAGAGGCTGGCACGGGAGGCTGGGTTGTGCGCTGACCTTCTGCAGCTGGGGTTCTATGTGACTGGGTTCTGGGTTCTGGGGTTCTGTCTGACTGGGTTCTATGTGACTGGGTTCTGGGTGACTGGGGTTCTATGTGACTGGGTTCTGGGGTTCTGGGTGACTGGGGTTCTATGTGACTGGGTTCTGGGTTCTGGGGTTCTGGGTGATTGGGTTCTGGGGTTCTATGTGACTTGGTTCTGGGGTTCTATGTGACTTGGTTCTGGGGCTCTAGGTGGCTAGGTTCTGGGTTCTGGGGTTCTAGGTGACTGGGTTCTGGGTTATGAGTTCTGAGGTTCCGGGTGACTGGGTTCTGTGTGACTGGGGTTCTGGGTTCTGGGGTTCTGGGGTTCCGGGTTCTGGGGTTCTGGTTGATTGGCTTCTGGGTGACTAGGGTTCTGGGTTCTGGGGTTCTGTGTGACCAGGGTTCTCGGTGACTGGGTTCTGGGTGACTGGGGTTCTGGGGCTGTATATGACTGGGTTCTGGGTGACTGGGTTCTTGGTGACTGAGTTCTGGTGACTGGGGTTCTGGGTGACAATTCCAGGCATGCATACAGTGTGCACTGATCAAAGACAGCCACACTCTTTCCACCCCACCCCAGCACCCTTCCCAGGCCCTGGCCACCACTTTCCCACTTTGAGGCCGACCCTTCTTCAGTGTTCACCTTTCTGGTCTGGCTCACTTCACTTAATGTCCTCCAGCTCCATCTAGTTTGCTGTAAATGATAGGACTTCGTTCTTCTTTGTGGCTGAATAGTACTCCATTGTGCATGTATCTCCTGAATTTTCCTGTCTATCCATCTATTGACGGGGACCTGGACCTGTTCCTTAACTTAGCAACCGTGGATGAGGCTTCCATAAACACAGGCAAGTGTTTCTTTTGCATTCTGATTTTTCTTTCCTTTAGATTCGCACCCAGGCGTGGGTTGGCTGGACCAGGAGGCAGGTTGGCTGGACCAGGAGGCAGGCTGTCTTAGAGTTCCCAGGAAACTGCAGGCTGTGCACATTGGCACTCCTAGCAGAAGTGCCTGAGGGCCCTCTTCTCCACACCCTTGCCAGTATTTGTTTTTTTTTTTTAATTTATTTTTAAAAATGTGTTTATTTTCTTGTTCCAGCTGGTTCTACATGAGGGCAGGATGCATTTCAATTCGTAGTACACAAACGGAGCCCAAGTTTTCATTTCTCTGGTTGGACACGAAGTCCAGTCACACCATTCATGCCTTCATACCTGGACCCAGGGGCTTTTCGGGTGCTGTGTTTTGATGGTCCTGTCCTGGTTGGAATTCCGCTTGGCACTCCCTGGTGGACAACCACACCCACCACTTTTCTGGGCATAAGTCGCTGTTTGTGTTTCTTCTTTGGAGAAGAGGTCCACTCAGATCATCTGCCCCTTTTTAAATTGGACTGCCTGGGTTTCTGTCACGAGGTCCTGGGTTCCTTGCATATTCTGGTTACTGACCCGCTGGCCGATCATGGCTGGCAAGATTTCCTCTCATTTTCCAGGTCCTTTCTTTTCACTGTTGACTGTTTTCTGTGTGGTTCGGGAGCCTTTTAGTTGGGTATGGTACCATTTGTCAAGTTTTGCTTGCTGCCTGTGCTTTGGGTCCTACCCAGAAGGTCTCTGCCTGCATCGGTGTCTGGAAGCATGGCCCCCTTTTCCTCTGGTTGTTTCCTCCTTCACACCACTGGCCCTCGGCCGGCCGCTGAGCTGGAGGCCAGGGTGTGCCTGCTTTCCCAGGTTCTGCAGCACAGCCCTGCGGGACCCAGGGAGGGGGCGCTGAGCCTTCCAAGAGCTGGGTCCAAACTGGAATCATTCAGCAGCACTTACGAGCCTGGTGAGTCCCCTGCCTCGCTAAAAGGAAAGTTTTCCGGAACTCTTTGTTCAGGAAGTGGGTTTGAATTCACTGATGGTGATTCCCTGCAGGTAACAGGGAATGGCAAAAAGACTTTGGAGTTAAGTGTCCACTTACTCTCAAAGAGGAGACAGATCTGCATATGAAATGTACCGGCTCACGCTTGGGCACTCCTGGGGAGGTGGCTTTTAAGCCTCCCTGGCTCTTGGTGCCATCTCCTGCAATTTCCCACCCTGCCACTGTGGTCATGCTGGGGCTGGGGGGACGCCATCTCTGGCAACCCAGGGTCCTGGGCGGGTCTAAAGGGAATTCTTGATTCAGAAATGGATGAAATAAGTCCAGACCAAAAATACTGCAGTGCCGGGGTGTGCACGGGAACTATTTGTGAGAAATTTCAAGTCTTTTGAGGTAAAAATCAATTTAGGAAGAAAACAAGCCCAACCATCGAAAGTCACTGGTTCTGTTCACTCTTGGGTCCTATTTGCATAGAAAGCAAGCTGCCCAAGGATGCTTTAGGCTGAGCGCAGATTAACACTGGATTTGCATGCTCTCGTGCATTCCATTTCTAGAGAGGTTGAAATGAATTGCTTGATTAAGCCTTAGTCCATCTATTTTAATTTATTAGATTTTTTCAAGTCATCAGCTCTGTTTAAGGTGGGGGAGCGCGTCGAAACCTTGGAATGAAGCACTGGCTGGTGGGGTGCTTTGTCCCCTTCCATAACCAGGTGTGGCCCACTCCTACTCCTACAAAGGGACCTGTAAATGTTGAGGTGGGATTGCAATAAATCACTCAGTCAATCTTAAAGCGGGGAATGGAAACTTTATTCACCAGCCTGGGGTCCGGATCCACCAGCGGGCAGGCCAAGGGGCAGGCTGCAGGTCTACACCCTTTGACCCTCTCGGGGTCTGAGTACACCTTTTATAGTCCAAAACCATCTTAAAGCACAAGTGGCTGTTGCTATGATTCAAAACCATAAACAAACGTCCATGTCTTCATGCATGTACTTGGGGTAATGATGGCCATCTCATTCCACCATCTTTCCTACCACCCTGTCCCCTCCCTTCCCCTCCCTACCCTTTGCCCTATTTGAAGCTCCTCCGTTCCCCCATGCTCTCCACCCATCCCCATAATGGATTTTGGGGATCAACTTATTTCACTTAGCATAATATTCTCCAACTCCATCCATTTACCTGAGAATGCCTGGATTTTATTCTCTTTCAATGCTGAGTAATTTTCCATTGTGTATATGTGCCACATTTTCTTTATGCATTCAACTATTGAGGTGTATCTAGGTTGGTTCCACAGTTTAGCTATTGTGTATGGTGCTGCTATAAACATTGATGTGGCTGTGTCCCTGTGGGATGCTGTTCTTAAGTCCTTTGGTTGTAGACTGAGGAGAGGGATAGCTGGGCCACATGGTGGTTCCATTCCCAGTTTTCCAAGGAATCTCCTTACTGCTTTCCATATTGGCTGCACCAATTTGCCGTCCCACCAGCAGGGTATGGGTGTGCCTTTCTCCCACCCCCTCGCCAACACTTACTGTTGTTTGCCCTCACAATAGCTGCCGTTCTGACTGGAGTGAGATGATGTCTTGGAGTAGGTTTGATTTGCATTTCTCTAATTGCCACAGATGTTGAACATTTTTTCATGTGTTTGTTGATTGATTGTATATCATCTTCTGAGAAGTGTCTTTCAGGTCCTTGGCCCACTTGTTGATTGGGTTGTTTGTTTTTGTGGTGTTAAGATTTTTGAGTTCTTTATAGACCCTGCAGATTAGTGCTCTGGGTGATGTGTTGGTAAAACTCTGCTCCCATGCTGTAGGCTCTCTATTCACCTCACTGATGGTCTCTTTGGCTGAGAAGAAGATCTTTAGTTTGAATCCATCCCATTTATTGATTTTTGTTTTTAATTCTTGAGCTATAGGAGTCTTATTAAGGAAGTCAGGGTCTAATCTTACATAATGAAGATTTGGGCCTACTTTTCCTTTGTTAGGTGCAGGGTCTCTAATCTAATTCCTAGGTCCTTGATCCTCCAACTTTGAGTTGAGTTTTGTGCATGGTGAGAGACAGGGGGTTTAATTTCATTTTATTGCATGTGGATTTCCAGTTTTCCCAGCAGCATTTGTTGAAGAGGCTGTCTTTTCTCCAATGTATGTTTTTGGCTCCTTTGTCTAATATAAGATAACTAGAATTATATTGGTTAGTCTCTGTGTCCTCTATTCTGTACCCCTGGTCTAGAAGTCTATTTTGGTGCCAATACCATGCTGTTTTTGTTACTAACGGATCCACCCCCAAGGCATATCATAATGAAAATGCAAGACATACAGAATGAGGAGAGATCAGTTTTGATTTTGTACAGTTGGCATCCTATAAGCCTCTTGTATTGGATTTTCCAATTCATTCTTCATGTTTGGAAAATATTCTAATATTATTTCATTGAATAGATTGCTCCTTCCTTTGATTTGGAACTCTATACCTCCCTCTATCCCAATGATTCTTAACTTTGGTCTTTTTATGTTACCCTATAATTCTTGAGTGTTCTGCTCATGGTCTCTTACCATCCTCTCTGTGTGGTCAACATGTTGTCAAGATGATATATTCTGTCTTTATTGTCTGAGCACCTGTCTTCCAAGTGGTCTAATCTGTTGGTGGTGTTGTCTATTGAGCTTTTAATTTGGTTCATTGTTTCTTTCATTTCAAGGATTGTCTGTTTTTTTGTTTTTTCAGAACTTCTGTCTCCTTATTGAAGTATCTTTTGCTTCCTGTATTTGCTTATGTAGCTCTTTATTAAAATGGTCTTTTGCTGCCTGGATTTGCTCTCTTACGTCATCCTTTAAATCACAGAACATTTTAACCACGTACACCCTGCACTCCTTCTCTGTAATTTCCTCTGCTGTGCTGGCCGTGGAGTCTAATAATGCCGTACCTTGGTTGGTTTGGGGACACTTTCTTCCCTTGGTTTTCCTGTTGTTTGTGTGCCTTCCCTTCTAGCACTGCAATCTGAGGGTTCATCGTTTTCACCCTGCAGGCTTACAGTGTCCTTGCAGGGTTTAAGACCTCTCCCTTGAGGAGGAGGACAATCCTAACAGACCCCGATGCACCCAGTACAGCCTTAAACCAAATAGCTGCTGTTAAGACGTTTACAGTTTGGTCACAATATTCGGAAATAGTTCAGTTATTATCTTCAATATAAACAGTAGGTTTGCAAAAGGGTCTACAGTTTCTGATGGTGGACAAAGAGCCGCCGGTGAGGTGTAGGATGAGATGTTGAGGGGGAGGGAGGTGAGGAGAGAGAGTTATGACATCTTAGAAAGCCTGAAAAGGGAATCTAAGGAAGTTGGTTAGTAGCAGGAGAAGAGAGAGGAAGTGATTGGGGTAGACTAGTGAGCAGGAGGACAGTAGAGCGCATGAAACAAACACGCACCAATATCAAGAAAAACAAAAATGTAAAAATAGGAGATGAAAGAACCTACCACACCACTGGAATACACTATTCAGACATCCCAGTCCTCGGTAGCCTGGTTCATGAAAAGTAGTCGGTGGCACAAATGTTGGGGGCGTGAGGGCAGGAGAAGAGAGAGCAAGAGAAAAAAACCTCGAATGAGGAAACCAGGATTATTTTTGTTGGAAATCAGTATCTCTCCTGCTTCCCTTCTCATCCAACAGGTGGGGTTGTCTGTCCTCAGCTGGTTTCTCCACCCTCAGGACGGTGCCGGTTATTAGGGTGGGAGAGCCGGTCTTAGGTGCGGGGCTCCTGGAGGCGGGGATAGCACTTGCCCTTCCTGATGGGAGACTGCACCCCAAGGCTCTCCTCTGGGGCCCACTTGTCTGATGCGGCACCTGGTCTCATCTCCTGATCTCACCTGTAGACCTCACAGTCCCTGGTCTCTGATTCAGTCTCTAACCTGTACCCCACTCTCCCCTCCCTCTCTACTTCCTAACTGGGACCTTTCTCTCTAGAGCTCTTGTGGGCTGAGCCCTGGGGACCGCGCGCCTGTCACTGGAGAGCTGTTTTGTATCGGGCAGTCACTGTGCCAGGTGGCAGGTGCCAGGGAGAGGGGGAGGCTGGGTACGGTCAGTGCCTGCCCAGCCAGAGTTCCAAGCTGGGAGTTGCCACAACTAAAGATGGTGACGAAGGTGTCCCAAGATGGAGGCGGCTGCTTTCCGCCATGAGGAGAGGGTCGTGGTGGACGTGGTGTTGGGCACTGTGTCAGAGACATGGCTCTGTGGCATGCAGTGTTGTGGCTGTCGGCTGTCTTCAGATGTGGGTGCCTGTGCGATGTCCTCAGTTGCAGGCAGCCTACAGCGTGTAGGGGACTATGGTAGTGGCTGCAGAGTCCCGAGATGGAGGCAACCAGAGAAGCCCCCCACGTTGGTAGATGGGGGTCCACCTGGGAGTGGCAGCCAGGGTTCCTGCACGTGGGCAGTGGCCAGGTGTCCTGTGTGGGAGTCGAGCCGGGATTCCTGCTCTGGTGGGTGACCAGGAGCCCTGCTCGGATGCTGATGCTGGTGGTCCTGCTGGGGCACCCGGGGTCCTGCACTGACGCTGAGGCCTGGAGCCCTGTCCGCACGGCAGCCGTGGTTCCTGCCCAGGAGCAGCTGTGGGGGTCCTCGATCACTCGCAGAGAAGCCCAGATCCTGGAGCCGCACAGAACGCGGCCTCCCTCCAGCCGGGGTCTTGCGGCTCCTCCTCGACAGGTTCTTTGAAGCCGGTGGACTATGCTTCCCTCCCCACGGCCCCCGAGGGCCAGCGCCGTGGGTGAACCCGTGTGCCCGACTAGGGGTGCACGACATGGGCTTGAACCCACTTCCCGGTAACGGGAGCTTTGTGAGTTACCGCTGCTCTGTGCCTGTCCCTCCCGCGCACAACATGAGAGGATGGGGGGGCGGGGGGCGCCCTGCAGTCTGGGTCCCTGGAGCCCTGAGGCCCTGCCCCCCGCCCCCGCAGACCTTCAGGAAGCTCAGTGACCTTGCAGTGCCGCTGTCGGGCTGGCCACCCTGTTGGCCCTCTGGTCATGTGCTTTTATCCTACGTCTCTACGGGATCAAAGTGGCTTTGAGAGGCACTGGTTGGTTCCTGTGAATCCAAGTGGCATTATTTCTCTTTTCTAAATTTCTTTTGTAAAGTGACAAATAAAAATTACATATGTTTATGGTACGAGGAGCCGTGTTTGAGATACGATGGATGGCCCAGTGAGCTGATTGCCAGGTGCATGGTGGTGAGCAGCGTTGACTCTGCAGCTGAGGTTTCAGTTAAGGGCACCTGGTTGCTCCTTGC
The DNA here is from genome assembly GCF_048772815.1 of Callospermophilus lateralis. Lineage (NCBI taxonomy): Eukaryota > Metazoa > Chordata > Mammalia > Rodentia > Sciuridae > Callospermophilus > Callospermophilus lateralis. The sequence continues at coordinate 141,397,515 of NC_135311.1, read as the reverse complement.
GGTCCCCACATGCTGTTGAACCTGCTCCTCTAACTACAATGTGTCTCTCTGACCCACACTCCCCACCGCCCTCCAACCTCAACTGGCACAGGCGGCACTGACTTTTAACCCTCCAAAGACTGAAATGGATGCTCCCTGGGCACGTGTGTTTCAATCAAGAAAGACTCTCAGTGTTCCAAGCTGTCCAGAGTGCAGAGTGAGGCCACTGGCCCTTGGTGAGGGGAGGACATGGTCTTTTGTCCTGTGTTTTGTGCCTGGGTCCTGTCTATCTGGGCACCAAGCACATGCTTGCAGTGTGATTATTAAATTAGGTTCAGCTTCATCAGTGTGCAGTGGGCAGAGAATGGGGGCTCCCTCAGGTCAGTGCTGGGCACTGACCCTGGAGCACCCAGCAACCTCCACCAGCTGCCATGTGGCTTGACGAGGCCTCCGAAGTGCAGAGTGGGAGGGCTCCAGCCACACGCCCGCCCTGCATGGCCCGGGCCTCCCCCCAGAGTCTGATCTTCCTCCCTTTGGGCCTTCACCACCTGCTCAACGCCAGGGGTCCCCGGAGTTCCAGCCCGGGGCTCTGACTGACAGGATTCTCCGAGACACGCTGCCCGTGGCCCCCACCACTCCCAGGCTTCAGTCCCACCTCGGACACGGCCCCGTGTGGACGTAGACACAGACTGAGTGGGGCAGAGGCCATTCGCTCAGAGCTTGCGGGAGGGGCCATGGCCTCGCTGGCATTTGGCAGACACCCAGGGGTGGCAGGGGAGGAGCCCCGTGGGAGACTGCTGCCCTGGGCCACTGGAGGTGGCTCAGGGAGACGGGGTGTCCCGAGGGGCTGGTTGGGAGCGTGACTTTCTCTGGGGTTCCTGAGTCGGGAGCAGGTGTCAGAGATGATGACGCCCCGGCTGCTGGAGGCTGCTTGCTGCAGAGGGAGCAGCTGCTGTCCTGGGCACTGAGTGGTCGGAACTCTCCCTCCACGGCGGACTGGTCTTCGCCCCTTCGCCACACTGCTGAGCCTCGGAGTCCACGGCGCAGTAAGAGGCTTGCCACCTGTCCCCTGCCCAGGCCAAGGCCCCTTCCTCCCTCCCAGGCCTCCCCAGCCAGGCCATCCAACCCTGGGCCCTGCTGACCCCTCCTCCCAAGTATCTCCTGACCACACCCCCCTTGCCCCTGCCTCTCACTGTTCAGAAACCCAAATCACCTTTCCAGGGCTGCTGCTCTCCCTGCCCAGACCCCTCCCCTCCAGACTTGTCACCCAGCTGTGGTGGGGGATCCCCCTGAATCACAACCTGGTCAGGTGACTGCCCTGTCTCCCTGGTGGCGCCTTGGCTCCTCTTGGCATGCCCATGGCATGCAGCAGGGACATGGCGGTGGGGCAGAGGCTGGCCTGGCCTGCGGGCTCCACTCCTCACTGGTCTCCTGGAGCACTCCAGCGGGTGGCATAGACCTGTGGGAGCTCCGAGGCTGGCTTCCAGCTCCCCAGTGTCCACTCTCCAGCTCAGGGCCTTCACCCACATGTGGATTGAGGGCCAGGGAAGGACAGGGGGCCCTTCCCCACATGTCTTGGTGTGGATGACTTGGACAAGGTGGGCGGCGAGGGCTCTGCCCTGCTTCAAGTGGCAGCCTGGCCGGTAGCCCTGTGGGAAGCCGGCCCTCAGGGACGCCCCAGCTCTGCTCAGGGATCCCCAGGAAGTTGCTCTGGGATGACCTCAGATCACCTGTTGCACGAGTAGAGCCCATTTCCCCCCACCCCCTGCATCCTGGGACAGACACCTGCCTCCTGCAGCGCTCCACAAACATTGAACAGGAATCTTCTAGAAATCCAGACAAGAAACCCAGTCCCCCACCACCGCCCACGGGCCACAAAACCACCGCCCCTGCTCTGCTCAGAGCCATGGAATGGTGCGTCCTCAATGTGAGGGTGCAGGTCCCAAAGGGCTCAGTGCCCTTAAAGCCCAGTGTGCCTCAGAGGCGTCCCCTCGTGGAGAGCCACAGGAGACGCCCAGGCCCCGTGCGGGAGGTGTCGGGGTGGAGGTCCCGCACCCCCCGCAGTTGTGCCATGTGTGAGCGGGGGGGTGGGGTTTGGCCTGGAGGCCCCTGAGGAGGTCAGTGTTACGGAGGCAGGAAGTCCTGTGGCCAGGGCCCTAGGCCGGGAGCCAGGCTGAGCAGGGGTGGAATCTTGGCTTCAGAGCCGCGTTCTTCACCGACAGTGGTTATCCCCCACAGACCACGGTTACGATTTCACACACTGTTCTGAAATTTGCGTTTTCATTTAACAGATATATCATGACTACTTTTCCATATATTTGAATATTCTTCGACAACATAATTTTTAAGCCATATAGTATTTCATCGCACGGATGGAGTGTAATTCATCTTACCAGGCCTCCATTCTTCAACATTTAGGTTGTTTCCAATTTTTCAATGGTTATAAATATCACTGTGAGAAGCACCCTCACAGATAAATCTCCTTCCTTCTCTGTGGTTATTTCCTCTGCAGAAAAATCTCAGAAGCAATGTGGTTGGACCACAGAGTTTGCCATTTTAAAACTATACACACATTTGCAAATGTGAATTTGTGAATCTCGATGATCAAAACTGTTTTTAAAACCCGTGAGAATTAATAGATCAAAATACCGTTTGCCAACCCCCGTGGAACAAGGAGCCAGGTTCTATTCACACTTGAATTCTGAACACAAATGGAGGGTACGGCAGGTTGTAAAGCAAACCAGCGGCAGGACCCACAGGTCAGCCAGAGCCCAGAGGGGATCATCTGAGAGTAAGGTGGTGACGATGACGGTGGTGGTGGTGATGGCAGCACATCTGCGTGGACAGCTGCACCCAAGGCAGCCGCACGCGCTCAGCACTTTACGGTGCTCCCCCCAGGAAGCAGGGGGTGGCAGAATGGCCTTCAACACAGACGGCCCGTCCCTCCTGCCTGCCTTGCCCAGCAGAACCCGGCCTTGCTGGGTGTGGACAGTGCCCGTGCTGGTCAGAGTCCCTTGTCCCAGTCTCCCTCGCAGGCCTGAGCTGGCCTGAGAAGAGGCGTGGTGCTCTGTGGCACAGAGGCTGCCCTCCCAAATGCCAGCCACTGCCAGGTGGGTGTGCAGAGCTCAGGAGCCAGGGCCAGGTAAGCCCCTGCCCACAGATCAGCAGGGGCACCCCGCTGCCCTGGGCTCTCACCCACCACGCCCCTGCCTGGGGACCCAGCGGCCAGCAAAGCGGGTGCAGCAAGGTCCCTCCATCTGCTGCCTAGCCTTGTGCTTGCATTGAAGCCCGCAGGACACTTGGCAACACAATGGAGAGAAATGAGGCGAGGAGGAGGAGAAGGCCGAGGGCGAGGCCACAGGATCACCCTGTCACTATTTATTATGGAGTGTAAAGCAGGAAAATGAAAATGTGCTTGCAGCTAGTAGCTTAATGTGATCGAACGCTTCAGAAAAATGAAACCAGGGGAAGGACAGGTAGTGAACCTGACCGAGGGGCAGGAATCACCTTCCTCTCCCAAGGAGAGCGGCCCTCGAGGGTGTGGTCCGCCGTCTCCGCATCCTGGATGCAGGGGAAGTCTCGGCGAGACCCGAGGAGCCAGGGCAGGTGCTGCTGCCCCACTTGGCCTGTGGTCCTCACCCTGCTGAGCCTGGGGGAGCCCCAGGGCGTGTGGGAGGCAAAGCAGACTGCGGCAAGCACAAAGGCATGTTCCCAGGAAGGGCAGAATGTTCCCGAGGGCAGGGACCAGATGCCGGGAAGTTCTGTTGCTGAGAGCCAGCCCTCTGCAGTCAGCCGGCCTGAAGGAGCAAGGAGGAGGAGGCAGGAGGAGGCTGTGTGTCAGCCAGGCTGAGGGTTTGCACGTGGACACCTGGGAGAAAATGCGTCGCTCCACATTGGACAGAGAAAACTATCAAATCGATATTAATAGACTTTTAAAAGAAATAAGAAATTTCTTTCCCCAAGAAGGGGGAAAACAACCCAGATGTATGGGAGACGTGTGGTCATAGACTCGGCCACAGCGGCCACAGCCTGGGACAGCAGGAGTGGCCCAGCCTACAGTCACCCTGGGGGCAGGCCCGGGGTTCAGCTTCGGGACAGGGCTCGTGAGCGCAGGAGCGGGACATGCTGGGTATTTTAACTCTCCGGTCCCCAGCACCCTCCTTCTCCTATGGCCAGGGAGAGCGCCAGGGTCCCCTACACGTTCCCGCCATAGGGGACAGTCCCTCGGGGACAGACTTCTCCTGGAAGACTCTGGAAAGGGTGTCTTTGGTGGCTGGGGCACCACCTCTCCTGAGCCCAACTGCAAAGGGCAGAGGACTCACTGTCCTGGGGCAGGCAGGGCCACAGGGCTCTGCTCCTTCAGCCTCCAGGGCTCCTCTGAGAAGCCCCTCCTGGGGTTCTGCCTGGGCTGGCCCCCGGGATGGCAGTGCCCGCCCCACCTCCTCACCTTTGTTCCTAGCACCTTTTAAACATGACATTCTCTAGCCATTTACTCTGCTGTGGTCTGTCTCCCTAACAAAATGTCAGCTCTGAGCGAACAGCAGTTCCCCTCCCCTCCCCGTCTTTCCATGAACTCTTCCTTCCCCAGGACTTAGGGCCATGCCTGGCACTCACTAGGTGCTTAGAAAAACTCCCCCAGAGTCCTGAACGGCGTGGGACTTGCGCTCCCAACACCGACCTTGCTCTTCTTCACCTTTGGTAGGTGCAGGATGGCCGCCACATGAGCGTTTGCTTCCCTGTGCCCTGGGTTCCCACACCCTGCCTGCCTGTCAGGACCCACCCCCAGCTCCCAGATGGCGTCCTTGGAAAGGTGGAGCCTGGAGCTGGTTGACCTGAGCTCTTTGGAAAAGCCTGAGCCTCAGCCTCAAGCAACTTGGCCCCCGAACTTGGCGGGTTTGTGCAGGAAGGGACTCAGGGGCCCCCTTTTCCTGATGAGTGACCGTGCGTAGGAGCACATGGGTGACCCAGAGCTCGCACTGGGCAGCAGGCAGACTCAGGACGGCTCTGGGGACAGCGCCCTGGCCTAGTGGGAAGGGGAGCCCTCTTCTTGCACCCGGTTCTCCCCTTCTAGCCCAGGTCCCTGCTGTGACTCAGCTGGGCACCTCCTGCACATCCAGGGCTGCTAGGGCTGTGTTGGGTGGGGATCAGGAAGGCTGAGCCAGCCCTGTGGGTGGGACAGCTTGATCTGAGGCTCAGTGCTGGCTGACCTCAGGGTGGAAGAGGCCAGCTGGGGATTTCGGAGGAGCACATGAGCACCGAGGCATCGCCCAATGGCCAAGCCCACGGCACGCCGAACGCAGAGGCTGCAAAACCAATGTCCAAGCGAGGGGGACCTGAGGGTCGGGCGGAGTGCCCACCGCCAGCTGCCCGGAGCTCTGATGCACCTGCAGGGAGTGAGATCTCCAGGTTTGGGGTCTCCTTGGTCCTGCCTCCCACCCATCGGCCACATCAATCAGACCCTCCCTGGCAGGCGGGTGGGGGCAGGACTGTCCCCAGGAGGGGCCTGGTAGGCTGAGCCCATGGCCTGACCTTGAGCTCCACTTTCCGTCTACGCCCCTCCCCTCCCACCCGGCTGGTCCCCTGGTCAGCTGACCAGCTACACCTCCCTGTCCTCAGCCAGGGAGCTCCCCCTCCCCTCCAGCCCTCACAGTTGATCAACAAGCCAATCACATGCTCCCACAGACCAGGGACATCCTGCCCTCCTGTCACTGCGAGGCCTGCCTCCCATGCCTTGCCTGGTCACTCTGCCCCCAACTGCACCCCGTGTGGCTCTGCATGGCCAGCCTGTGCTCCTCCCCGGCTGTGAGTCTGGTGACTCACAAGCTGCTGATCCCACTGCCCCTCCACCCACAGCCGGGAGAGGAGGCGGTGGTCAGATCCGTTGCACAGGAAGAGAGTCTGTCCAGGACAGGAAAGAGATGGACAGCAAGCCTGTGCCCACCAGCTGTCCTCCAGGACAGGGAGGAAGGCCGGGGTGAGGGACCCAGCTGGCCCACGGGATCCAAGGACACGAGCTCGCATTCCCAAGCTGGCTGTGTCATCCGCTCATGGCTTCTCCTGCCCACTGGGCAACCAGGCTTTGAGGCGGGACTGGGTCTGTTCATAGCTGTGTCCTTGACCCTGGCCCGGGGCCTGTGAGGAAAGAATGATGAACGGGGAGGAATGGAGGGTCTGCCATGATGCGACTGTCCCAGCCCGCAGGGAAGGAGGGACCCCCGGGGAGAACCCGTCAGTGACAGAAAGGGCCGGGAACTTGCAAGTCCTTGTGCCCAGTGTGCACCGGGGACCGTCACTTGGCCATCCAGTGAAGGAGTCCTGGCCCAGTGCAGGGGGGAAGCTGGAGGAAACAGGGGCCCAGCAGGGTCTGGACGGCAGCCTGGTGTGCGGCTGCGTGTACATGAAGTGGCCGGAATAGGCTGGTCTACACGGCCAGAAATGGACCGGAGGCTGCCTGGGGCTGGTGGCCAGGGATGGGATGGAGAAGTGGCCACCGGGGTGCCAGGCTGGTTTGGGAGTGAGTGTTCGAGATGGGGTGATGGTTGAACTACTCCGTGGTGTGAGCACGTGGGGGTTGCACCCTGGTAACGTGTGTGAAATGTAAAAGAAAAGAAAAGCAGTCGGCAGAGTCAGGACACAGGGGGAAGACGCTGCTGTGTTAGCCGTGATTTTGTCCCTGGGACCACAGGTCCTAGGAGGGCAACTCAGACAAGTTTGTTCTGCGTCAAGGTTTCAGAGGTTCGGTCCGGGCGGGCAGCCCCGTTGCCCTGGGCTCGTTGAGGCCGCATTTCATGGGGAAGGGGCTGAGGGAGGACCCTTCCAGGACAGCCCCCTCCAGCCTCCTCCTCCCGCCACACCCACCTGCCGCAGTCAGGCCCTTCAGACTGGGTGACGGATCAGAGTGCAGCCTGCACGGTCCCAACACTTTACCTCTGAATGTTCCTGCATTCACAGGAGCTTTGGGGACCCCACAACAGACAGAAGCCGCGGGAGAACCAGCCTGTGATCCTGAGGTTGGACTTCAGCCTCTGGAACTGTGAGGCCCTAAGTCTCTGTTGCTCCAACCACCCGTCAGGCTGCCGTGCTAACAAAGGCTGCGTGGGAGCCCACTTGGCCCTCCGCGGTGCTCTGAGATGGTGAGCCTGGGGCTCGAGGTCAGCCGGCCCAGTGCACAGCCAGGAGATGCTGCCGTAAGTGCTCGGCTCCTCTGTCCTCTGGGCTCACCTGACAGCACCCGGGGAAGGAGTTCTGAGCAAAACCTGACACAAATCCTCATTTCATGCAGAAACGATCCTTTTTTTTTTTTTTTTTTTTTAAAGTTATTTTCCTTGAAGTTTTGTTCCAAACCTGCACATTCTGGACTACTGGGGGGACTTATCCAAAGACTCCTCTGTGGTGGGTTCCAAGAGGAGCTTGGGCAGTACCAAGGTCTGGAGAGGCCACAGCGCTCTGTTTTCACCAAGGAACCGTAGGTGTGGGCTAATACTGGTGGGGGGTTAAGTATGACCACGAGTCCCCTTTAAGAGGTGCAGTCCCTTTCCCCTCACCTTGAACCTGGGGGGCGTGGGGAAATGACAAGTGGATTTAGGAGCTACCTAAGTCGGGGATCCACAGAGAAACAACCCCCAGGACACAGGCACACGTACACACACACACACACACACACACACACACACGCATGCAGAGGTCACGGTCCCTGCAGTCCGGGAGCCATGGACAGTCCCTCTGTCTGCGAGTTGGTGCCCAGGTCTAGAGGTGCAGGCAGTCTGGGTCTCGGCAGTCCAAGGCCAGGAGAAGACTGATGTCCAGCTCCAGCCCTCGAGAGAGCCATGGCACCTTCCCCCACTCAGGGCAGGTCATCTGGAAAACACACCACAGGTTCACCCAGAAAGAGGCTCAGCCAGACCCCGGCCACTGTGGCCCAGCCCCACTGACAGGTGACGTGACCGGGAGGAGCTGAAGAAAGAAGCCCAGGTGGTGCTGCCCCAGCCGAGCCCAGCCCTGCTGACCCCGGAGGAGCCCACCCCGCAGGAGGCCAGCCCAGGATGCCTGGTCAGCCCAGAGGGTCACAGGGACATACAGCCACCACAGCTTCACGCCACTCCCTGGGGCTGGTGTGCACACAGATGGCTACAGTGGATCCCCAGACGTCCCCCAGGCGCATTTGTGGAAGCCGGAGTCCCAGCTGGTGGTTGGTCCAAGGAGGTGGGGACTGGCAGGAGGGAGGAGCGAGGGCTCTGGGGTGCGCCTCTCTGGGGACTTGGGGGCCCCAGCCGCTCCCTCTGTCTCTTTGCTTCCTGGCCCCTGTGAGGTGAGCTGCCTTGCTCCACGGCACACTCCAGCCATGATGTTCTGCCCCAAGCAGCAGAAACCCGCAGGCCCAACCGACCACAGTGAAACCTCAGAAGCCAGGAGCCACGGTAAGTAAACCTTTCACGTTGCTTCTCTCAGGCACTTTGTCCCAGCAGCGGAGAGCTGACGGTGGCCGGAGCTCTTCCAGTCAGTCGATGGAGATGGAGAGCAGACCTCAACCTGAGGAAAGTGGAACTTTCAGGATTAAAAAGAAACCCTCTAGTTATATTCTTTTTATCCCCAAACTAATGAAACAAAGACATCGTCCAACAAAATTGCTCAGGAACACGGGGCCCTGCAGTAATGGTGTGGAATAATTTTCGATGTCTTATTAATCATATCCAAATGGTGCTTCCAGGGCTGGGAAACAATCGATTCTTTTAATAATTTAAACAATGCTCCTGAAATTCTTTGCAACATGGTTTACTTAGCAAAACACTTTCTCTTAAATCATTTAAGGGAAGCCTTTGGTCTCCCACAAGTTGACAACATCACCGATTCCCCGCTGCTCCTGCCCTGCAGAGCTCCCTCCCCGGTGGGGACCCGCCCTCTCCTAGGCAGAGCCACACACTTCCCAGGGCTCACGTCCCAGGAGGTTGACCACAACACCAAGCCAGGGGGTTGGTGGCACTTCCTGAAGATGCTGCTGGCACCTAATCCATGGTGGGTGCACATGTGTGTGGGGTGTCTGTATACGTGTGTCACTGGGTGTGTGTGTACCTCTGGGCAAATGTCCGTGTACACGGGTCTGTGTGCGTGTGTGCTCAGTATGCATGTGTGTCCCAAGTGTACGTGTGTATGCGTGTCCCATGTGTATGCATGTCCTATGTGTATGTGTGTCCCATGTGCGCGCCCTCTAAACAGCCTGAGCTCCGTCTGTTGGGAAGCAGGCTCAGACCTATGAGGTGACATAGCATAGGGGCTGGGCTAATGTCCCAGACCAGATGGTGTGGCTGTGAGACCATTTGTGACTTGCTGGTTGTCCACTGTGTCATCCCCCAGGAATGCAGGTGCCTGCAACAGGATGCAGGGAGCTGACTTAAAATAGGAAAATCCCTAATCACCCTGATCTGACCTTTACGCATCAAACACGCGTATGGCATTATCACACCAAGCCCCAGACACACGCGCAATTAGTGCATGTCAATGAGAAGCACTTTTAAAAATTGTACAAGGAACCCTTCTGGCCCTGCAAAATAAGGACCAGAGCTACTGGGGACCTTCACCCATGGATGCCTGCGCCGTCTCTGGGGAGTCCATGGGCTGGGAGACCTGCGGAGGCCCAAAGAGCTCTTCACCCGTGAGACTTGCACGCAAGGGGGCTGGCCTCGATCCCATCAGAAGGGCTCCCCTGAGCTGTTGTGGGGTCAGGAGGCTCCCCTCCCCCCAGCCCGGCAGGCCATCCCTTCCCTAATTAGCCCGAGGGGTGATGGGATTCATGGCTGAACGGCGCAGCCCCTCTGCTGGTTCTGGGGAGAATGATCAAAGAGGGATTTAATTAAAGTTTCATATTTAAATTTCTTCTTCCATTTTTACTGCCTCCTTTTACTCACAAGATGCTATTCTCTAGGAGCTGAAGAGTCGCCCAGGAGAGCAGAACTCCGTCGGAAGGGAGGGAAACGGGGACTTTATGGGTTTTCTTTAAAGGGCCCCAGTCTCCCATCTCACTCAGCTCAGAACGTGCACCTAATTTAGGGCAGCAGCGTCTGAATTATGAATCGACTGCTCGCGCTGTGAATTAAACATGCAGCCCACGACCTCCCCCTCGGCCCCCTCCAGCGGTGCAGGTGGAGTCATTTACACCCAAACCAGGCTAGAGCCGTGTAGGGGAGTGCAGGGAGCACAGGAGGGCACAGCCCACCACCTTCACCCAGCCAGGCCCGGGGGCAGGGGTGCCTCCACTCACGACCCTCACGGTCCACAACGCGGTGTGAAAATTCACGCAGGCTTCCAAGCAAAGTGTGATGTTTTATGGGGTGCTACAGGGGTCTGCGGGGGGTGTGGAGGGCCTGCCTGTGCATCAAGGAGATGGATGTGGTGGACAGAGGGTTCGTGCTGGGGAAGGGTGTGCCTCTGTAGCTCGCTCGTGGAGGGGGTCTGTCCTGAGACCCGCCCTGCTCTGTCGGCAACAAGAGCCTTCCCAAGCTAAGGCGTGCAGCAGGCCAGGTCAGGAGGGGAAACCTTCCTCCAGCCTCCGGAGCACCGCGTGCTCGCTCATGATCCATGTACTTATTACACATCATTCTCATCTGCTCCTTAGACCAGCTGTCCCTGGGGACAACTTCCCGCTACGCACTCGTGTCCACCTAATTGGAGCTGTATTTCAAGTGCAAGAAAGGGGTCAGGGGAGGCCCGGGTCCCCCAATTCTGAGCCTCCAGGTGTTGCAGACACCTGTCCTGAGACCGAGTGAGTGGTACACCTGCAGCCAGGTGAGCTCTTGCTCCAGAGTGCTGGCGAGGCCACCTTGCTGCTGTGGGGTTGGATTTTGTGCCCCGAAAGACATGTTCAGCTGCAACCGCTGAGTCCATGAATGTGATTTCACTTAGGGTCTCTGCAGATGTGACGAAGTGAAGATGGAGTCATACTGGACCAGGGAGCACTCCAAAACCAGCGGCTGCTGTCCTTGTAAGAGGAGGAGAGGACACAGGGAGGGAGGAGGCTGTGAAAAGACAGAGCAGAGGTGAAGCAAGGCAGCCAATCCAAAGAACACAGGGAGCCGGCAGAGACCAGGAAGACCCCTCCCCAGAGCCTTGGACAGCGCATGGCCTCGTTGACAGCTCAGCCTTGGACTTCTGGCCTCCTACAGGGAGAAATAAATGCCAGCTGCCAAGGTTCAGCTCAGGACACTTTGTTGAGGCAGCCTGTTAGTCAGCTGGTCCCCACTGTGACCAAGTCACCGGCAAGAAGAGCCGAGAGCAGGAAAAGTTAACTTGGGCTCACGGCTTCGGAGGCCCAGTCCATGGTCAGCTGGTTCCCTTGCTCAGCATCTGAGGTGAGCAGACCAGCATGGCGGAGGGTCTGGTGGAGGGCGTGCTCAGCTCCAGGCAGCTGGAAGGGGAGAGAGAGAGAGAGAGAGAGAGAGAGAGCGAGCGCACCAGGGAACAAGACATGACCCTCAAGGGAGGCCCGTCCCCGGTGACCTATCTTCCAGCCACACCCACCACCGACAGTTACAACCCAGGGGTCCATTCAGACTATTAACTCATGCACTGGATTAATCCACTTATGAGGTGAGTCATTCCACCTGAACATTGCTGTGTCACCTGACACATGAGCCTCTGGGGGACAGTCCAGATCCAGCCTCACACAGCCCCTTTCATCCTCCAAAATCAAGACCTCCCAGACGGTAGCACCCTCTTCAGACACCGGTCACCTCCCACAGTCCCTGTGAAGTGTGGGGACCATTCACTCTTCCCTCTTAAAGAGAAGACCCAAAGCCAAGAGGCCAAATGACTACCCAGGAGGGAGGTTGTTGGGGACAAGTGGGAAACGGGGTTCAACTCAAACCTGGGTGTCGCTACCTGCTCCAGGAAGAGAGGAACGTCCTTGGAAGCACTGGGCGGGGGAACAGTGCCTGTGAGGTTCAGGGCCAAATGGATTTGGAGTCAACCGTGGAAGGGACCCCAGGCCGAGTGCCCTCAATGTCTGTCTTGTGACCTGCCTTCTAGGGTCGTCTGGCCCAAGAAAGACCCAACTGACTCTACTCGTAATTCAGAAACTGCTGCTGGTGGTGATGTCAAAAGCACAGCGACAAGGGCAGGTAGCCTGTCAGGGCTCGTTTTAGAGTTAGATCAGCCCCCGGGGTTTTGGGAGGAACAGGCCCGACACAGGAAGCCCAGTGCTTCTCCTGTCCCAAGGCTCCCTCTGCGGTGGCAGGGCACCTCCTCTCCATTCAGGATGCTCTGTTTCCAGCCGAGGACCAGGGGCCACAGGCAGCCGCTGCAGGAACCTCTTCAGCGGTCTGGGCTCTTCCAAGGGGGCCGTGAGGCAGGCTTTAAAGCTCCGGGTGCAGTGCAGTGGCCCTGCTGGGCCTGCGTCCCCGCTGTCCCCAACCTTTCCCTGTGGGGTGCTGAGTCTGTGGCTCCCTGGGGTGCTCTTGCCCCCTCATCTTAGCAGGAGGGGAGGAGCAGGAGACCACACTCCACTGGGGACTGTGAGGAAACCCTGACAGCCTCTCTGAGCCTCAGCCTCCCATCAGCATGAAGGGGCTCCGCGGGGTCTCCCTCCAGCACAGTTGGGGGGTTAATGGGCAGGAAGCGCTGTGCAGGGCCTGCGCTGCTCTGGAGGCCCCCAGTGGCCGGCCGTTCTCTCCCCACTGGGTCTTCCGGACTCCAGCCCCTCAGCAACCGGAGAGGGCAGGGCTCCCCCAGGACACGCACACTGCTGTTTTGTGGTATGGACACGGTCCAGCGCAGGGGCTGAGATGCGGCTGCCAGGGCAGGCTCTCTGCCCTCAGATGGCCCACGCTGGCCTCTCCCCACTCTGTGGCCTCGGTGTCTCCATAGCTGAGTATCCACCTAGAAGGCGGAGAAGGCGGGGGAGTGACGCAGCCTCACTGGGAGGAATTAAAGCTGCCCCTCGTCTGTGGTAGGAGCCCAGCAGTCCTATTGGTGGCCACTTACAGGGAAGAAGTGCGCTCTGCTGCCCGTGTTCCCACCAGCGAGTCCCGGGCACCTTCCTGGCTGTGGGTTTACTGTGAGCCTGGTCCTGCCCTGAACGCTGGGCGCAGCAGAGGAGGCAAGAGACACGGTCCTCGTCCTCCGAAGTGGATCCTGATGACCCAAAGGCCCATGTGCTAGACTTGGTACCTGGTGGGGCTATTGGAGGTGGTGGGACCTGGGGGCGGCGGGGCCCAGGGGGAGGTCTCCGGGTCTTTGGGGTGTGCCCTGGGGTGCACTGTGGACACCATCCCCCTCTTCTCTTGCTTCCTGTCTGTGAGGTGAGTGGCCTCACTCTGTCACAGGCCTGGAAACAGGGGCCAACAGACCACAGCCTGGAACCCCCAAGCCTCTGTGGAGGTGGATCAGGGCAGGGCCTGCCGCAGATGAAAGCCGCGGACACTGGGCAAAGGCTGAGCATTTGTTGCCCATCTGCGACCTCATCTCAGTCTCATGACAGCCACTTCTGACTCCGTTGGATGGTTGTGGTCCACCCTCTGCTGGCATTCCCTCCTGTTCATTCTGCTGTCTACCCTTCCATCACGTTCAAGCCTGTGACCACGGCATCGTCCAAGCCTGACCTTCCCACAGTGCCGACGTCCACAGCGCCGACGTCTGGGGCCTACTTCTGTTGACTCCTTTACCTCTTGACAACAGATTGCCTTATTCGCACTCTGTATGTGGTTCACGGCCCTGAAAATTAAATGCCAGATGCTACCTGCAGAGAGGGGAAGTAGGACCAGAGTAAACAGGGTCGACACTCAGAAATGGTGATCCTCCTTATCTGTCTGTGAGGTGAGTGGAGAGAGAGGAAGCCCCGTCTGGTGTGGAGGGTGGGGTGCCGCCCAGGTCATCACAGTGCACCAGAGACTCCACACCCCATCCCCAGGATCCAGCCCCTCAGCAGACTCTGTCCCCTGTGTCATGGGCTGGGGTGTCTCTTTCCCTACTCTGGCCCCTCCCCCAAGACAGAGGGCCTTTGCTGTCCTAACCCTAACCCTGACCCTAACCCCTGACCCTGACCCTAACCCTGACCCTAACCCTAACCCTAACCCTGACCCTAACCCTGACCCTATGAAAGTGTGTGCGTGGGAGATGCCTCGTCTCCTGCTGTGGCCTCGTCCAAGGCCCTCGGAGCCTGGTCCCGAGCAGGTTGGGCTCAGTCCCTGCACAGCACGCCCCACCATGGGGACCTGGGACAGGAGAGCATCCCCCTCCCTGGGGGCAGCAGGCCTCTGTTCATTACCAGTTCTGGACCCTGGGTCCAGCCTGGGGCCTCTCTGCCTCAGCCCAGGGTGGAGGGCTTCAGTCCCCCGAGCCCCACGCCGTTCTGCACTTCCCTGGACTGGGCTGGGGGAGTTTGCCTCCTGGGAATGGGGTGGGGGCTGGGTGCCACCAAGGGGGCCCTCCTTGTCTCTGGCCTGCCCTGGTGTTTGTTGTGTCCTGTGACTGTCCTCCCTGAGGACCTGGGAAGAGCTGGTGACTGTGGGTGGACACAGCGCCCTGCCACGCTGCCCTTGCGCTGTCTTCAGAACTTGCTGAAAGTTCAGGGCTTTTCTCCTCCCTCCTCTGCCTGGGGCCACCTTGTCCTCTGGTGTGTCTCCAGACAGGCAGCTCACAGGTCCCCTCTCTTCGCAGAGGGGCTGTCGCCCTTGGGGACCCATCTCACCTGGCTGTCTGGCTGCCCCACCCCCATGGCCACCGGGAAGGTCGGGGCCTTGCTGGATTCCCCACCTTGCCTGGTCTCTAGGGTGCCAGCCAGGCTGTCCCCACTGTCACACAGAGCTTCTCCAGGACGAGGGTGTTCAGCCTCCTGACAGAAGTGCGAGGCAGCCGTCCTTTTGACTTCTGTCTTAGAGATGGCGAGACCCAGGCACAGGGAAGCACACTCACTTGCCCGAGATGAGCGGCTCCCGGGAGGTAGAGCCCAGGTGGGCTCCAGAGGGTCTCACGGCCCCACGACACTCCACCTGGGGGACAGCAGCTGATGCGCTGCTCGGTGACAGAGAGGGTGTAGACAGGAGGCAGAAGCTGGGGGGAAGAGGCCCTGCACCCACTCCTGCTCCGTGCCGTGTGTCTGAGCTCTGCAGGCTGTAGATTCCAGGGAGCCCCATTCCTGTCCCTTAGCATCTGCGTGACACTGGGTGACGTGTGACCTCTCACGCTCTCGTCACCTCATCCACAGAACAGACACCACCGCAATCCCACCTTGGAGGTGACTAACTTCTCAGACAAACCTGGTGAATAAGAGCCCGCAGCAAGTGGGGCTGTGCCATTGTCACAACGGTGTGTGCGTGGACAGCGGGAGGCCTGTCCTCCAGGCCCGAAGACGGACACCCACGTGCTAAATCCTCCCCAGCTGCAGCAGACCCCCCGAGGAGCTGCGTCCTGCTCTGCCCAGGGACCCCGCGTCCATGGTGTCTGCTCCCTGCCGTCACCTGTGGTCAGCACAGCACAGTGAAGGAGGGACAGAGGAAGTGCCAACTCGGAGCGTCACGGCCGTCTCTTGTCCCAGTTGTTCTATTTTATGATCAGCTGTCGTCACTCATCTCTGCCTGATTTATAACTTAAACGTCACCACAGCCAGGCGCAGGCAGGAAAAGAAAACCACAGCACGTATAGGTTCTGGTCCCATCTGCAGTTCCCGGCGTCCCTGGGGGGCTTAGAACAAAGTCCCGAGGGCAAGGTGGCTCCGGGGTGGGTGAGGCGCTCACTCAGCCACTCAGCGGTGACTCCTTGGGCACCCACCATGTTCCAGGAGGAGCAGGAGGCACTGGGCTGGGCCCTGAAGGCAGAGACCACCCTTCCCCACTGCGCTCCTGCAGGGGACGTGGCCAGCAGACGGAGCTGAGGGGACTAGAGGCCTAGAAAGCTGCTTAGACACAGAAAGGTGCCGTCATGGACCCTTCCCTGGAGGGCCCAGTGGGAGCCACCTCTAAACAGAGTGGTCAGGGGGAGCTGGCCTCCGATGGCGCGGGGGCTGCTGGGGGGTGAGGGCCACTCCGTGCTTTCTGTGCTGACCTCCTGGTGCTCCTCGACGCTCTGAGGTCCTTGCTTCCAGGTCCTTGCCCTTGCTGTCCCTCTGCCTGGATTTCCAGGTCCCTCCTTGTCCCAGCAGAGCCTTCCTCACCTCCCCATCCAGAGGCCCTGGCCCACGGGGGGCACCCTGTCACCCCTCCTCTTGTCACTCTCAGTACCTGCACTTATCTGCCCGTGGGTTGGTGGCTTTTGGCTGTCTGGCCTAGGACTTAAGCCACATGGGAGGGCCACCTCCTGTCTTTCCCCCAGCGCATGCCCAGGCGATGCCCTGGATCTCATCTGGAAAACCCCTGGCCAGTGGGCTGCTGGAGATGCCGCGCGTGGATGTGGACCCCAAGCAGGTTTGCTCCCAATGGCTTCCTGGGGTGGGGGCAGCACCTGGATGGACGTGGAGCATCCGAAGGCCAGTCACACTCTTCCTCTGCGCGGGGACACTGAGAGCCCTGTGTGATGTGGGGAGAGGTAATACCAAGGAGCCTGCTCCTAAAAACAACAGCAAAGCCCAAACGGCCACCAGCGGAGGGCCAGGCCTCCGTGTGCAGCCCACCTGGCCCCCGAGGCCGAGCAAGCGGCCCTGCCCGGGAGAGGCTGAGCCTCACACCAAGGGTAAGGGCCACCTGCTGGCACTGACCAAGATAGGAGAGTAGCTGCCAGCGGGGAAGGTGGTAGTCCTGCCCCTGACCAGGCCTTGCTGCCCCTTGGTCAGAGTAGGGCCTCCCAGGGGCTCCCAAGGTTTAGCAGCCCCCACTGGATCCTGAAAGTGACATGTGACTGAAGTGACAGTCCCCATTGGCTCCCAGAGGTGACATGTGACAGAAGAGAGTGCTCACTGAATCCCAGAAGTGGCATGTGATGGGGGGGGGGCAATCCCTTGCACTCTAGAGACCTTGAAGAAAATGGCGCACTTGCTGGGGGGCAGGTGTGGGGCCGTCTGGGCTGTGTCCTGCCAGAGCCAGGGGAGTTTCTGACTGAGCCAAGCTCCTGGGCTCACGAAAAGGGACCCATTAATGAGACGCTTGGTCCTGGAGGTGGCCGGGCCCCGCGTCTGCAGCTAATCAGTGTGGTGGAGGAGCAGCTCAGGTATTTGCATCCTTGGTGCTAATCAGGGCAACACAGAACCCACCTTTGAACACTCACCACCAAAAGGAACTAAATATACCCATCAGGGCCTTCATCATCTGCCTTCATATCACAATAAAATGTCAAAAGAGAAAAAAGGAAGCAGATTTCTGATATTATTACTTTGAACTTTCCTTGGTTATCCTCCCTTGGAGCATGACATTTACTGGAAAAAAATGGAGACTAAGTGGGGGGTTTTTCGGAGCTGGTGCTAATCATGCTTGTCTTCGGGACTTGGGCTCTAATCCTTCTGAACTCCCGCTCGGTGAGAGTCTGGGCTCTGGCTCTGGGGATCTCTTGCTGTAGCACAAACCACTCTGAAGCTCACGGGCTGGGGACAGCCAGGTTCTTGTGCTCACGATCTCGTTGGTTTTGCATTTGAGACGTGAGGAAGACTCGACATTGGGGTTTGTTCCTGGATGATGTGTTCCTGGCTCGCTCGGGCACTGGGCCCCAGCTCTGGGATCTGCATGCGCTCTCTCTGCAGGGTCGGCGTCCTCCAGGGGCTTGGCTTTCATGGTGTGGTGGAACCTGGGTGTCAGGTCCAATACAGGATGTCTGACTCCCCGCCCAGCGGGAATCCCAAGAGCCCATCTTCCAAAAGGCCCAGGCGGCAGCTGTGAGCTTCTAAGGA
Organism: Callospermophilus lateralis; assembly: GCF_048772815.1. Classification (NCBI taxonomy): domain Eukaryota; kingdom Metazoa; phylum Chordata; class Mammalia; order Rodentia; family Sciuridae; genus Callospermophilus; species Callospermophilus lateralis. The sequence goes on along the minus strand of NC_135311.1, from coordinate 141,379,736 downwards.
CTCTGCCCTGGAAGACCCAAAGTATCCCTGGGGCTGTGTCAACCACCACGTGGGGCAGCAGGGCCTGCCCAGAGCCGAGGGCAGGGACCAGATTGCGGTCAGCCGAAGCCAGCGCAGTCCTCGGTCAGCTTCAGTCTATCGGGACGTGAACACTGCTTTCCACCACAGAGGGGCGGCTCCCGGAGGTTCCTGCAGACCACGGCCATGTGTGGAGGGCAGAGTGGGGCCTGCCCTCACGTGCCACCTCCTGTCACCTGCCACCTGCGAGAACCCCTGGGCCTGCCTTCTCATTTCCATGCTGGCAGGTAGCTGTAAAACCATTGCACGACCTGCTGATTTGCCACGCGGTGCTGGCTGCAGAGGGCACCCTGTCTTTGATGGCGGGTTTTGATCGGATCCTGCACGTGAGAACTTGGTAAGGTCCCCCTGGGAACACCACATCAGTCCTTCTCCGACCCCCACCTGAGCTCCTGACCCTAACCACTGGGCTTCGGAGCTCGTGTAGACCCCACAGCGTTGACCGTGTCAGGGCCCCACCCTGTGATGCCCGGAGAGCTCCCTCCCACCGCCACTGCTCCCCAGAGGCACTCCCAGGAGACTCCCCAGCCTGGCCCCTGCTCCGGCCCTCCTGGGCACCCAGCACCGTCCAAGGCAATGGTGCTTCCCCCTCCTGCAAAAGGTGCAAGGTGCCCATAGGGGTCAGGGGGACACTGTGGAGTCAGGTCGGAGCCTCGGGCGCTGGCTCTGGAGAGCACGTGGGCCAGTGTCGATGAGGCTCAGCTGTAGCTGAGCAGCACACCGTGTGTCCCCAGGGAGAAGGCCGCTCGGAGAGGATCTCGGAGGACAAACTGTCTGGGGGACACTGCTGAGAAACAACCACCACACCTGTGGCAGGTCCTGCCTGAGCTGTGTGTCCGGGCCTCGCAGCTGACACACACAGAGCCCTGCTGTGCAGCCGCCTGCAGACGCCCAGACGGAGGCCCCTGCCTCCAGGGCTGGAGTCCAGGGGTCGCGGACAGGAAGACGGGCTGCTTAAATGGAGCAATGGGGCTACGAGGGGCAGAGGGCAAGGACTTCTTGAGCACAGAGGAGAACCCTGAACCCAGGGCTCTGGGGCAGTGTCCAACCTGAGCCCCAAAGGCTGAGGAGCAGGGAGTCCTGGGACCGACGAGGGATGGCTGCCCAAGGACAGGGAAGCAGATCCCCACAGAGTGTGGGGTGGACGGATGGAGAGGCTGGCATCTGGACGGTGGGCTAGGCCAGGACCTAGACACTCAGGCCAAGCCATGTCTAGACTAGTAACGATCGGGTGGTTTGATTTAATTCTTTTCCGTTGGAGGAGGCCTCTGTTTACAGAGGGCCTGGAAGCCTTTCAGCCTCTGCACTTCAATTAGCAGAACTGGGACGACAGAACTTGCTTTCCCCCACCCCGTCTGCTCGGGAGCATCAGAGGAGATAATATATGAAAAGAGGCTTGGAAATGGCCCAGCGGGGAGGGAGGGCACCCAGAACTGCCCAGGTGCCCGCGAGACGCCCCAGGTCTCCCTGTTGACCCCGGCAGCCCCTCTCCTCACTTTGTGAGAACTTATCAGGCTGCAGCGTCAGAACCGGCCGACCCTGAAGGCTGGCTTTGAGTCCTCAGACACCCCTCCTTCTCCACCAAATTAAGACCCACCCAAGAAGCCAATTCCTCCCTGGCTGCACTTAGGGCCTCTTGCTCCCGGTTGGGCTCAGCGTTTGATCTATATAAGTGAATCCAAATTAGCTGATTCATCTCTCGTGTTTAATTTTTATGTTAACATAACAAGGTTATGTAACCGAACATGAGAGGCCAGGGACAGAATCTATAATTTATAAGTGGCAGTTATGGTTTTAAAAGAGTTCCTGAAAGAAACCCGTTGAAAAGCCAAGTCCTCTGACCAGTGTTTTCTCTTAGGAGCCTGGAAAGCTTTCAACTTGATTTAAATGTAAAATCAAAGCTATTGGCATTTAACAGCCCCTGTTTAAAAGGCAGGGTTGACGAGACCCGGCTGGGGAAAGAGGGTTTCCCAGAATAAATATATTTTCGGGGCCTTATCCCTGGGTCGGGAAGGCCACGTGCGTGGACAGAGACTCTGTGTCCCTGGGATTGTGTAGAGTTATCCGTCCGGTCCACAGGATTCGGCAAGAAGGAAGCCTGAGCGTCGTGCCCTGTTTTCTGGGGCTTTGAGCTGCAGCAGGGGAGGGTCCTCCGGGGGCTCCTCCTGTCCTAGCCCGGGCCCTCCTCCTGTCCTAGCCCGGGCCCAGCCTTTCTCACATCCTGAGCCTCCCCTGGCAAATGGCGGACGTGTGAGCGTCTCCCAGCGATCCCGGGTTCTGGAGCTGGAGGGCTGTGGCCCCTGGAGAGCTGAGCTGGTCAGCACCGTGTTCCTGGGTGAGTCACCCTGGCAGGCGGAGGTCTCGACGAGTCAAGCTTCATTTAGCTCCTGGATCTGGAGGTTCCGCATCCAAGACGGAGTGGGGGGCACCAGTTGGGCCTCTGGTGAGGACCCGGTGGCAGATGGAGGCAAGACAGGGGGCATGTAAGGGAGGAAGAGGCCGCCTCCTGAGATGGGGTCAGAGGACCTTCAGGAGACTGGCTGCCCTACTACCAGGGGCTCACTGGACAGCGGCCTTCCTTCTTCCTGTCATTGTCCTTGGTTTGTCCCCCACAGATCCCACCTCCCAACGTCCCCATGCTGAGGGCCACTCCTGACACATAAGCCCTTGGGGACACGCTAATGTCACATCCAATCCACGGGCAGGGTGCCCACCGCCAAGAGCAGGCCTGGGTCCACACCCCAGGGCAACGACCTGGGGGCCTTAGACACCCCACCCTGGGGGGCTTTGGGTTCCCAGGGGAAAGGGCCCTGGGCTCGCTCCAGGCTTTATGGTGGAATGTCCTGAGTGGACGTACAGATGCCTGAGCCCAGCGCCAGTGGCCCAACTGGGTGCTGACCAGTGCCCAGAAGGCCCAGGGCACTGCTGGCCCTCTCTGAAGTGGACAGGGGCTCCACACCCCAAGAGCAGAGGGCAGGGTCTGGCCTCCTGTCTCCTTCACGGAAGCCACTCAGCAGAGTCCCCAGAGGAGAGCCAGCTGAGGAGGTCTGCACAGGGCCTTTCTGGAGCGGGAGGGTTGTTATGGCAACACATGGACCTGCGTCTCCAGAGGGGCTCAGCCCAGGCGGCGAGGGAGGTGCTGGTGGGCAGAGGTCACCCTGCAGAGAGCTCAGACCAGATGGATCTGCACATGTGCAACTGGTCAATGGCTGGCGGGGGGACCCTTACCCACGGCAGCACCAGGCAGGCTCAAGGGACAGTGAGGGGACGAGGTCTTGGCCTGGACTCAAATGGGAACCTACAGTTGCTCCCTGCCAGACTCTGAGCAGGGCTGTGGGGCCAGGCGTGGGGACCTCTGCAGTCCCTGTTCCCACAGTGGGGTGCTATAGGGTGCAGGAGGGGGTGCACAGTGGGGAGCTGTGGGGTGCAGGAGGGGGGTGCACAGTGGGGAGCTGTGGGTGCAGGAGGGGGGTACACAGTGGGGAGCTGTAGGGTGCAGAAAGTGGGTGAACAGTGGGGTGCAGGAGGGGGTGCACAGTGGGGAGCTGTGGGTGCAGGAGGGGGGTGCACAGTGGGGTGCAGGAGTGGGGTGCACAGTGGGGAGCTGTGGGGTGCAGGAAGGGGTGCACAGTGGGGAGCTGTGGGGTACAGGAGGGGGACTGCCCAGTGGGGAGCTGTGGGGTGCAGGAGGGAGACTGCCCAGTGGGGAGCTGTGGGGTGCAGGAGGGGGTGCACAGTGGGGTGCTATAGGGTGCAGGAGGGGGTGCACAGTGGGGAGCTGTGGGGTGCAGGAGGGGGGTGCACAGTGAGTGGGGAGCTGTGGGTGCAGGAGGGGGGTGCACAGTGGGGAGCTGTAGGGTGCAGAAGGTGGGTGCACAGTGGGGTGCAGGAGTGGGGTGCACAGTGGGAAGCTGTGGGGTGCAGGAGGGGGTGCACAGCGGGGAGCTGTGGGGTACAGGAGGAGGTGCACAGTGGGGAGCTGTGGGGTGTAGGAGGGGGGTGCACAGTGGGGAGCTGTGGGGTGTAGGAGGGGGGTGCACAGTGGGGAGCTGTGGGTGCAGGAGGTGGGGCCACATGGTGGGGAGCTGTGGGTGCAGGAGGGGGACTGCACAGTGGGGACTGTGGGGCAGGGGGTGGGGCCGCACGGTGGCTGGAGCCGAGTTCCCTCCCCACCCTGTGCCCCAGCCCTGACCTCCCAGCTGCCCAAGGACAGGGAAGCAGAGGCCTTCGCTCTCAGAGCTCTGCATCACTAAGGGCTCCTGCCTCTGCATTTCGACGGGCACGGGGCCTTCTTTGGGGTGACAGAAATGTCTCTCAATGCGACAGAGGCGGTGGCTGCACAACACCATGGAGCTGAGCCCAAGTGGCATTCCTGAGAGTGGCACACTCTGTGAATCCTGCTGTCACCTCCAATGTTAAATCCAGGTCCTTGCAGCTGTGCACCTCAGCCCAGTGCACGAGGCCTGGCTCTCCGGGCCTTCCCACTCGGGAGCCCCCGCACCCTGCTTCAGGCCCACATCTGCTATGTGCCCCAAGACCCCAGAGTGGGTCTCTGGATCCCAAGGGCTCTCCAGACTAGGGCTTTAATGAAGTGACTGGCGAGTCCCGGGGCCACCCCATGGTGTGACGTTGGTGCCATCCCTGTCCTCATGGGCATGTGCTGGACAACAGCCAAGGGCCATGGGTGGTGGGTGTACCTGGTCCAGGCACACTCCTCTGCAGAACTTGCTCAGGGCACCCCCTGCACAATACCCTTGTGGCCCTCGGTCTACCACAGGCTCCACACCACACAGACCCACAGAACATTGGCCCAATGGAGCCGGCTCCCTGGGATCCCACGGAGGGCGCCCATCTGCCCACAGCCCTTCCTGGTGGACGCACCACACTGTGGGTGAAGACTGCGGCTCCAATGGCGGTGTCCTCATGGAGGAGAAGTTCAGAGCAGGACAAGGACACAGCTCCGTCTGCCCTGGGCTCTGGCCAGGCCCAGGTAGAGGGTGCAGAGGCAGAGCCTGGCTGGCCATGTGGGTGGCCACAGGAGGTCCACCAGCCCTTGGGCCACCAGGAAGTAAAGGGTGTGGCTTTGTCCACAGCCAGGAGTTGACAGAGGCCTTCCCCCTGGTGGCCCCAAGGAGGCCCTGCCTGCCTCTTCCAGTGTCCAGTGGCTCCAGAGGACTCTGGGTCCCTGTTGGTAGCTTCATGGCCACAGTCTCTGCTTCCGTCACCACGTGGCCTTCTCCTGTGGACCGGAAGCTGTGTCTTCATCCCACTCTGTCTGTGTGAACGCTTCCTTAGGCCAGTGGACAGTGGACACAGCCGTTGCACAGGGCCACCCTGGCGACCTCCTCTCAGCTCAGTCACATCTGCAAAGTCCCTGTTTCCACAGAAGGCCGCACGCATGGCTTCTAGGGCCAGGGCTGGAACAAATCCTTTCAACCACAACTTGGCCTTAAGCAGATTAATAAAGATGATAATAATAGTAAATACAAAGTTGAACCCGAGCCAAGGGAAATCAGATAAGCCTGTCCGCAGATTAATTATTGGCTGAATGAAAACTTCCAACCAGGGGCCTGACCACACTGGGCGTCTGTACGGGTCCCCTGAGAAAGGCGTATGTGGGCTGTGACCAGCCGGAGTGGCCAGGTGAGGGCAGGCAGGTGGAGCAGTGTCCGAAGGCAGCTAAGGGTCCCGGGGCGCGGGGTGGTGAGGCTGCGGACAGAGGAGAGGCCACAAGGTGAGATTCAGCTTCAAGGGAAACGGGAGCCAGGTTAGGCCCCAGGTTAGGCCATTCCAGCTCCTTGTCGGAGACGAATGGCAGAGAGGGATCCAGGAGAAGGCTGTTGGTCTTTCCGTGGAAGTTCTGACAGGGAGGTGTCTGGAGGTTCAGGGGACCGAGCTCTACAGGCTGCCAGGAGACCCCGGGCTCTTCCAGCTGCTGCTTGGCCACCGACATGCCGTGCTGACCTGATGGGCTTGCCCGAGCTGGCCACCCCACCCGTCCGTGCTCCTGCTGGCCAGTGGAGCAGAGGCGCAGAGGGCGCTGCTTCAGGGAGCAACCCTGAGCGGCTCTCAGCTGTGGAGCCACACGCACAGCTGCAGGGTCCACTTGCTAAAGGGAGGGGCGGTGAGCAGGGCAGGCTGGCGGTCACTTCGCCATTGCCTAGGCGAGGGGCAGAGGGCCTGGGGGAGGAGCTGGGCAGAGAGGCCATCAGCTGGCTGTTTAAAAAGGTGTCCCTGACAGCCAAGTGGACAGCAGGGGAGTCAGGAATGGGCCTGCATGGACACTGGCGAGGGCATCACAGGAGAGCGGGCCCAGGGATGCCACCCAGCACCAAGTGCAATGGGGCAGGTCTGAGAGCCCTAGGGGCATGTCCACTGGACTCCGTGTGGATGGAGGGAGGACGATGCTGGGGTCCTTGGGGTGAAGGGCTTTGGGTCCCTGGGGACAGGCCAGGAAGAAGGTCTCAGTAGGAGGAGCAGGAGCTGCAGGAGCCTGGGACTGACCCTGCCCTGGGACACTCCTGTGCCCCTCAACACATCCTTGTGTGGGGTCTTTTTCCAAGGCCACCTCTGCCCCTAGTCCCCTGGGCACACAAAGTGGGCAAGGCCTGGTGGCAACGCAGGCTGTCCAGGAGATGTGGCCCCCGGAGCTGGCGTCCACCCTCACGGGCTCATGTGTGTGAGGACCAGGGGCACTGAGCACTCACCCCAGCCGAAGATCCGCCTGCCACCTCTGGTGCCCTTCAGCACTCAAGGTCAAGCCGCATCCACTGATCCTCCCAGCAGCCGCCAGGATGGGGCAGGAGCAGCCAGGTGGCTCTCAGGCCTTCTCCCTCTGTCCCCTCGCCAACTTCTCACACCAGGGGTCACGGGAGCGCAGCAGCGAGCTGGAGGAGTCCAGTGCCCAGCGCGTGTGGCTGCCAGGAGCTCTCCCGCCTCCTTTCTGGGCACAAGCAGCAGGACAAAGCAGGGCAAGGCAGGACGAGGGTGTCCCCGGGCCAGCTGGGGACAGGGCAGCTGCTGGGTGGGGCGTGAGGCGCAGGTCCTCTTGCCTGCGGGTGCTGGGGAGCGGGGACCACCCCGGCTCTCTGTGTTGGGTGAGGACCTCGGGGACTCCTGGGGCCATGGGCTTGGGAACCTCGGCTGCCTTGGTCCTCACCCGTGTCCACGTCCCCAGGTGCTGTCTGCTGAGGACTCTGGGGGGCCAGCCTGGGGCCATGCTCCTGGCTGTCAGGGAACAGGGACAGCCAGGTGCCAGAGAAGGTGGTCATTTGGCCTCAGAGGTGCAGGACGCAGCCAGGAAGCAGAGGCAGGCTGGCGACCAGCCTGGAAGGCTGAGGGCCTCGGCAAGGCCAGTGGACAGCTGTGGTGGCCCCCGACCCCTGGTGTCCTCACTGGTGAGTAAGCAGAGCCCAGCAAGACTCTGGGAGGACCAGGAGGCCCTTGAGGCCAAAGCATGTTGTGTCGAGGGGAAGGACCTCAGAGACGGGGCCCACCCTGGGCCAGGGGCCGCGGGGCAGCAGCTGACAAGGGGCCTTGGGACACGCTGTGATGGAAGTCCATGAGTTCACCAGCATCCCATCCCTCCTCCCCTCTGCCCAGCGCTTCTTGGTCTTTAACTTGATTTAATTTTTTGAATTTGTTGGTATTTATTATCCATCTGCAATACAAAAAATCAACGCCAGGCGGCCAGGGCTTGTGTTCTTATTGACCCCTGTAGCCCGGAGCAGTTTCTGGCACTTAGTAGGTGCACGTTGTTTGTTGAATGAATGAATGAGAGTCCTTCTGTCTGTAAAGCATCAGTGACCCCTTCACCTGGTCATGTTTGGGGGCCCCACGGCCCGTCTCTCTCCCTCTGTCTCCCTTACAGTCAAGACTCATCTGCAAAATGGTCCTTCTGCCTCCCCTCCCCCTCCACGTCTCCCGCTCCTCCCAGCACCTTCCATTCCACACACACCTCCCGCAGGGTCATCCGGTGTAAACGTGACCAGTCACCAGGTGGCTTCACATAGACACGTTTGTCCCCTCCGCTCTGCGGCCACAAGTCAACGCTGCAGCAGAGCCCGCCTCACCCTGGCTGAGAGAGCTCATCCTCCCCCCAGCTCCCGGCGGCCCCAGGTAGCCCTGGGCTTGTGGCCACCTCGCCCCAGTCTCTGTGTCCATCTCCACAGGCCACCTCCTCCCTGAGTGTCCCTCCTTTTCTCATGGGATGGCAGTGAGAACGGCTGGGTCCCCTGATATCAAAGATGACTCCATTTTGACTAAATCCATCTGCAAAGAACCGATTTCCCAATGAGGCCCATTCTGAGTGTGAGGAGGAGCTGGACAGCCCACTCTGTGTCCAGGACGGCCAGCAGCTCCAGCCCGGGCACCCTTGCCCGGGACCCTAGGCCCCTCCCCTCCTTCTCTGTATTGCTTCTCTCTTTTCTGTGGTCTTGGCCTCATCCTCTCCTGTCCCCCATTGTGACAGGTCGCCTGGACTCTCTCCTGGACTATTTCCATCAAGGGCTGCACCAATCCTGGTGTAAGTGTCCTTTGTCCACTGCCTGCCCCTGCAAGGCCAGCCCCTCTGCTGGAGGCCCTGAGAGCATTTCTGTAGAGTGAGGCTCCACCCACAAGCTGGGCCTCCTGTCCAGGGACCGGTGAGCCCCTCCCCTCCTAAGAACGTGCCTGCAGCTCTCTTGGGCCCATGGCAAATGACAAGGACAGCAAGCTCTCCAGGGTGTGGGCAGCGTGGTAGGAGCCGCAGGGACGGCGGTGCTTCCCAGAGCAGTGGCCCTCTGGCCTCACCTGTCCTCGTCAGGCCCACAGACAGCCAGGCCACAGCACACACTGCTAACCAAAGGTGGGGTGAGGGGCTCGGGCTGCGGGGCGGGAAGCCACCCTCGCGCCCTGACCTCCCGTCTCTGCTCCCCGGCCCACCGTCTCGGCTGCGCTCTCTCAGGGTCGTCTCTTTCCCACAGTGTCAGCCCCAGCCAGAGCCACAGGAGGGGAACTGCCCCACCAGCTTTTCCCGGGGACCGGCTGGCACACTGCTGTCACCTTGATTTGCTGGTCCAGTGTCCCTGCTAAGGCTCACCGTGGAAGTGGCCTCTCTGCGGCACGCCAATGTGCTTAGATTCCTCCTGGGACTGTCTGAATGGAGGTCCCCCTCCTACGTCCAGGGTGGTCATTTCTGACCAAAATGAGACCCACACAGGCAGCTGGGAAGGGGCCGGGGCAGCGGGCAGAGGTGGACAAGAAAGCACAGGGCAGCTCTGGGCACCCAGACCAGGGCTCAAGGGGAGGGTCTGCTTGGAGCCTGGAAGTGTCCCTGGGATGTGGGCTCCTGTGGGTGAGGTAGGGGGCTCAGGCCTCATGCTGGTGGGAGGGGCCAAGGGCCCTGTGCCCGCTGACCAGGGGTCGTGTTCCTGTGCAGGTCTGCTCTAATGCCAGTTGGTGGCATTTGCTGCCCTGATGTCCTCTGCAGGGTGGTCTGCTGGCCTGTTGAGGACGGCCACGGAATACCCCGCAGAGGCAGCCCGGCCGGTGCCTGGGGCCACCCAGTCTGCCACCAACTCAGGTAACGTGGGGTTTCAGGGGTCATGACATCTCATGCTGGGAGTCCCCGAGTCCTGGTGGGCTGGGGGTTGGGGACATGGCAGGTCCCACCCTGGTGGTGGGCCTCCAGCAGCCCTGGCCTTTGTGGCGGCTCCTCCCTCCTCCGTGTCCAGGATCTGAAATCCAGAGGTTGGAATGTCTGCCTCTCAGGCCCCACGTTGGCCTCCTTGCCCAACAGGCAGGAGAGCTCCCCTGGGCCTCTGGGGCACCCAGCACCAGGTGGCTATGGAGCCCTTGGGTGCCCCATCCGCCCCTCCCCAGCGTCTCATTCCTTCTCTGCTCAGTTCGGGGACACGGCAGGCGTGACACCAAGATGGGTGACTCGGGTCTCCTTCTCCCTTCCTCGACTCTGCCATGGGAGACACCTCATCTCCAAGGATGAAGGCGGGAGGCTGGGGGCAGGAGCCGGCGGGCAGCACCCGCGCACGCTGTCTCTGCTCAGAGCTCCTTCTCGTCTCCCGCTCGGGCAGCCCCATCCCTGGGCTCCTGCCGCTCTCCAGTCTTCCCGTGAGAGTGGGTGACCCTTCCCTGCTTCTGCAGACTGGCAATGAACACCTGTCCATGCACAAAGCCCAAGAGAATCCCTGCCGCTCCCTGCCTCGGGCTCCTCGAGGGGCAGGTGGGGCGAGGCCGTAGGCACCTTTCCTCCTCCTGCCCTGGTGGTGGGGTGCTCCATGATGGAGGGAGAACCCAGGGGAAAGGAGAGGGTGTGCCCCAAACCAACCAGCGCCCTGAGAGGGGTGCCCGTGGCCCCTGGGAGCCCCTCTCCACCTCTGCAGGTCCCCTTCCATGGACTTCAAAACCGCAGACTGAAAGTACTCAGAAAAACATCTTGTCTGGGCCGGGCGTGCGCAGACGTCCATCACCTCTCCCTAAGCAGAACCCGGGGCAGTGACTATTTACGTAGCGCTTACACACATTGGGGCTTGTAAAGAATCCAGAGAAGGTTCAAAGCATCGCGAGGCCATGCACGGCCATCTGCAAATCACCACTGTTTTATGAGGGACTCAAGCACTGTGGACTTTGGCATCCCAGGAGCTCCTGGGCCCAGCACCCTGGGGGACGCTAAGGGATGGCTGTACCTACATACACTTGCGTATAATTGGAATATATTGTACATGTAAAGCAAGAGGAGATGGCTTCTGTTCTAAGAGAGAACACAGCGGCTATTCCTCATCATAAGTGCGTGCTCATGCGCTGGATACTCAACAAACACCTTTTAAATGAGATGCATGAACAAAAGAGGAATTGTTGATATTGGGGCCAGACACTGGGAAGGTGATCAAACAGACACTGTGGGTAAACAGCAAATTGCCACCACTCTGCTGACTTCCTTGGTGGCTGATGGATTGCTCCGGAGGTCGCGGAACTCATGATAAATTGCCGGGACTTGTCACTCACCAGGTCTGTGCCTGGCAGCTGCAGGGACGTCGAGAGAATGTGGATGTGTGGAGAACCACCTGGATGGTGAGCAGGGGACGCTTCGCTCACAGAGCTCCCTCCACCCGGAGCAGGGCTGCGTCTCTGGGCCAGACTGCCCCCAGTGGAAGCTCGTCTCCACACCTGCCAGGCAGGGGCTCTTCCACCCTGCGCTGTCGGAACGAGGCTCCAGGGGGTACCTGGGGGGAAGGCGTCCCCCGAGCAAGATGAGGAGCGGCAGCCCTGTGCTCCACACTGCAGAGAGGAGGGCTGCCCTGGGGTGAGACACCAGTGTGCACACTTGCACACACAGGCACACATGTGCACACACATCACACACGCATACACTCACATCTAAGACAAATGGCTCACACAATCACACACAGTCACACCCACACTACACACTCTAACACGTGTGTTCCAAACACGTGCACTCCCATGCGGGCTCACACACACACAGCAGATCCATGCACGCATGCATGTGCTCACACAATGCCACGCACACTCACTGGAAGGCTGCACGTGGTCTCTCACACCCACCTTTCCACACCCTCCAGCTGCAGGTGTGCATTGACGTGCTCTGAGATCTCACAACTCTGCATGTGGTGTGCAGAGGGACCTGGAGGTGGCTCTGCTGGCCCTTGGGCTTAGTGACCACCGGAGCCAGGTCCACACAGAGATGCTGATGCGAAGGAGAGGCCGGGCCCCCCCACAAAGTCCTCCAAGTCCCCTGTGTGGGGGCCACTCCCCCAGCCAGGCTTGTGCCCTCCCACAGCTGGGACATGGCTCACCAGGCGTGTCCCATTTCTGTCCTGGGATGTCGTGGCACGCTGTGAGTACCCGCTGTGATGGCCCTGTCCTGCCGCGGCCTTGGTGATGACAAGATGAATTGGCTCTGATTCGGAGGTGATTGCTCTTCTCCGATGCCCTGCTCACCATCATGGCTCCATCAAGAGCCTGGAGCCCGGCCAGCCCTTGGACGAAGTTGGCCCAAGGACTAAATCACAACCCGGACAGCGGGACCTGCAGCTGGCCGGCCACACGCCGCCCTGATCCTGTGTCCACCCCAGTGCTCTAACCACAGACCCACGGCAGGGCCGGGGCAGTGCTCAGAGGACTGCCCTCGCAATGGATGTTGCTGCACCTTAGGGGCCCCCAGCTGCTGCACTTCGGGCCCAGTGGCCACAGACTCAGCAGTTCCCATACCGCCTACAACTCCGCTGCTCACTAGAATGAATTTCAGAACTCAAAAAGCTCCAGGCTCGCAAAGACAGCTTTAGAATCAAGGCTGCTCGGGAGCTGCAGCAGGCAGTCACGGAGGACAAGGCCGGGAGGAGTCCAGGCAGCTCCACGGCCCTCCCTGCACAGCAGAGTTAATGTGGGGTTCCCTGAAGCTGCACCCTGGAGTACAACCACTGACCACAGACAGGAATCCCCCCATCCCCACCTTCAGCCCCCTCCTGAGTCCGCTCTCTTGTTGGCATAAGCAGGCTGCAGCCCAGAGGCTCATGAATAACAGAAGCAATTACAGGAGTACTCCAAGTCTGAGGGGCTCCCTCAGGAGCCAGGGACAAAGGACAGTCCATGTTTTCATTACCTTGTTAGGAACACGACTAAAGAACTCAACACTTAACATAGAAACAGTGTTTGGAAACTGTGCAACACACCCACCAAGTCCACTCCCAGAGCATCTTATCCAGCCTGACCTGTTCAGCAGCAGACCCACCCCGTCCTGAGATCCGCCACACTAGATCCCTCAGCCCCAAGTGGCAGGAGGATCCAAGGAAGTGGGGGTCACCATCCAAGGTGATGTCTCATAGTCTGGCCTCATCTGCAGGGGTCCATTGAAAGGAATGCCCACCACCACTGCGGTCACCCCCATGATCACCACTGCAGTCACCGCCGTCGGGCAGAGGTATCAGGAGCAGGCTTGTCTCAGTTTCCCCTCTGCAGCCTCCTGGGTGCTCCCTTTCCTATCACGGCCCCCCGCCCCGCCCCACCACTCACTGACCTCAGCACACACACGGCCTCCAGGAATCTGGCAGCATCCACAGAGCTCAGGGGTGCGTGTTCGATGGCAGGCCTGCCCACAGGATGACCTTCCTTGCCTGAACAGCCCCCTGCATGCCACGCTGCCCTGTGCCCACCACCCCAGCAGACCTCTCTTTCTAGGCCCTCGTCACATGGAGCAGAAGTGGCCCGAGCTCGGCTCTGCTTGCTTTGCTTCTGGTGGCCTCTGCTGCAACCAGTGCAGCTACACGCTCCTCAGATGGCTGCTGTCACCTGTGCTGCACGAAGGAGGGAACCCGGGCGTCAGCTCCTAGCCAGGCGATGGGCAGAGACGGGAAGTCGGCCTTTTGTGACGTCCTAGGAGAACTTGTTAGGTGACGGCTTTGTTAGAAAGTGTGGCTTTCCTCCAAACTCGTGGTGCTGAGACACCCCGCGGGAGGGCCCTGGCCTTCATTCTGACACGGCTGGAAAGTCCAGGGGATGTGTGAGAAAACGGAGACCATTAGGAAAACCCACCGCAGACGCCACCCCTGGGCACGCAACCCAGGGTGGAAAACACGCAGCGCCGTCTCCCCGGATCTTGATGCCAGGAGCCCTCCTCACCTTCAGAGCCAGCGGGAGGGACGTGAGCAGGAAGCTGACAGGCTGGGAGTGGCAGGGGCAGGGCGGTGTCCTCGGTGGTCAAGCCAAGGTGGTGGTCAGCTGCTTGGTGTTTAGAGAAGCAGGATGAGGGACGGTGAGGGCTCTGCAGCCACAGGCTGAAACAGGGTGTCCAAGGGCTCCCTCCTGCCAGGCGAGCCACCCCAGGCAAGCCACTTCCTGTCTCGGCACCTCAGTTTCCCCATCTGGAAATCAGAACAATGACCGCCGTCTCCCACAGTTATGCATGTTAATTTAACAAGTCAATCCACGCGGAACACTTTGAACACCCGGCGCCCCGTGACTGTGGGTTCGTGTGGCTCCCTGCTGCAGGGGAGAGGAGCACCCAGCTCCAACTCCCACCCTCCCTCTTGGCCCAGAGGGTCCTTCAGGGAAACCATGCACAAAGGACAAAGCAAAGTCCCCCTGTCATCCTGCAGAGGAGGTGGGTCCATGCCCTCCATGTAGGGTGGCCAGGGAGAATGCAGAGAGGACTCCTAACTGCCCCGACCCCTCTGAAGAAGACGTCCTTATACTGGGATATGTCCCGGGTGTCGCTTCCTTGGTGATGGGTCCCGTCCAGGAAGGCTTGCCTCACCTGGTTGACTCTGCCCCGAACTCAGCGAGTCTGGCCAATGAAGGACAGCCACTACCTGCAGGTGGGGCCTGGTCTCCCCTGGGCCCCAGGGGCACCTCAGGCTCCGCACGTGCAGACGCAGACTGGCCTTTGCTGTCCCACCAAACAGTGGCTGGCGCCGGGGACAGGTTGCCTCCTGACGTGCTCCTGTTTTCTGTCCGTCCTCTCCAGGAGAGTGCCACACAAGTGTCCCCGCACCGTGCTCCCAGCCACCCTGTCCACAGCAGGGCCTGGGAGCTCCGTCCTGCCTCGGGACAAGAGCCAGGGCAGGTTTGCAGGAAGAAGGAGATTTCACTAACTTGCTGGCAGATCAGAAAAGCAGCAGCCTAAGGCCACAGCCTGGGACCCTAGCTCCCAGGGGGGACAGAGGGCTTCCAAAAGGGGACACCAGGCTGGACTCCAAGTATCGTCCTCCGTAGGTGTGGCCAAGGTCCCTCCTGTGTCCTTGAGGGAGCCCCACACCAGCTCCAGGTTTGGGGTGGCTTTCCTCTAGTGGGCAGTGAGGGCCACGGTCCCTTATCCTGGGGTGGGGAGCAGGTGGGTCTGGTTTCCCCTACTGTTAGGGGAGTGGGGAGACGAGGAGGGAGAGAAACACGGGTTTCAAAATAGCCGCCAGTGCTGGAGCGGCAAGGTTTGTCTCCTAATTCACAGCAGGAAGCGGACCCCTGACCTGCACAGGACCCCCATCTGGCAGACATGGGGTTGACGAGCAGGACGCGCTGCTGGGAGGAGCGACCGCCCACCCCTGGGGTTCTCCAGGCGGGGTCCCCACAGCCAGGCAGAGGCCCAGAGCCACCAGTGCCTTCTAGTGGCCTCACGCCCTGGTCCTCACCTCCCTGCCTGACCCCAGCTCCAGCCTCACCCGAGTGGGGGGTCCTTGCAGCCCCTCTGCCTCACTGTCCTGGCCCTGCCCCGTGCTCTACAGTTGCCCACTGCCATCCTGTGCCCTGGGGTTGCTTTCCCCGGAAGTGGGTCTCGCGCTCCCCACACCTAAATTCAGGTCCTTCTCCGCCGCGTCAGGTCCCCTGGTAAAACCTTCTCTCTGCTCGCCCAGCGGACTTGGAGGTCTCCCTTCAAGACAAACGTGCAGTCACTTCTAAACAGAAGAGATTGCCGAGCAGCGGTTGTTTGGGGAAACTTGTAAAGTTCTGAATCCTCTTAGTCTGGTTCGAGCCCTGGGAGGCCCGACCGGCTCTTCTCGCAGAGCCGGCTCCTCTGCTGCCTGAATGTGACTCTCTGTGTGTGACAGAACGATGCCTCAAGGACATTTCAATTCTGTTGTGGCAGCCTTGTTATAAAACCCAGTTGAAAGAGCCGAGCAGGTCTAGATTCTCAAAACCGCGTGGCCCCGGATGGCCTCAGAAGCAAAGATGAATAAGTAAATCCAAGCAAACAGACCCGTTCCCAGAGGCAGGTTTCCGAATACCGTTTCCCACTATCAGCACCAGGCTTCTTGAGAGAGCGGATTCCAGGCCCAGGGCACGGAGGGCAAAGGAAGAGGGACCCCGGTGGCCTTGCTTTGCCAGGGAGTAAGAGAAGGAGGCAGGTGGGAGGGACGCGGGACCAGCCTGGGGAGCCCCGCTGGCCCGTGTGGGCAGGTGCGTGAGGAGGAATAGTGGTGGTGGGGGTGATGGTGCTGCCACTAGACAATCCGTGTGTCCAACGGTGGTTCCCAAAAGTTCCCAGTGGGGTGGCAGAGGGACCGCCCCGGGGAGCAAAGACTGCCAGGAGAAGGACGTCAGGACAGGAGGGCTCTGCGGCCACCTGGGCAGTAATCGATGCAAGCCACAGCCATCCACAAGTCGTTAGGGCTGGCCTGTGTCCCCCCAGTTCATATGCGGAAGCCCCAACCCCTGGAAACTCAGACCAGGACTCCAGGCAGAGAAAGGGCCTTTGAGGTTGTCATTTGCAGAATGAGGGCTATAGGTGGGTCCTAACGCCATCCCAGCTGTGTCCTTAGAAGGAGAGATTAGGACACAGACTCACAAGGGAAGAAGGGCCACAAGCCAAGGAGAGGCCTGGAAGGAACCAACCCTGCCACTCCTTGACCTTGGACGTGGCCTCCGGGACATGGGAAGGCATCTCTGTGACCTCAGGTGGCCTGAGCTGTTAGTGAGTGGTGTCGGACACGCTGCCCGCTGCCCTCGCTGACTCTCAGACAACATCTGCAACACTCCCTTCTGGGGACTCCCATCACCCACAGAGGGGTGCTCTTGATGGAGAGGCCAGGGACACCGTTCTGACCAGTAATGAGGCAACCTGATGCTCTAAGAAGAATTCAGAATCTGGACAAAAACTCTGCCTCTGAACTTAATTTTAAGGAAATAATCAGACACATCCTAGTTATGGGGGTTTCTGCAAAACAACCATCCAGTCACAAAACATGAATAAATAGGAAACAAAGCCAGGGAGTGAGACTACATTAAATCACGCCAGAGAGCACCGGCTCAGTGCAGCCCATGTCCCTGACAGGACATTAGGGGACACTAATTCAGACTCATCTGTAAGATCGATGTTATTATACTAATGCAAAGGATGA
The DNA here is from genome assembly GCF_048772815.1 of Callospermophilus lateralis. Lineage (NCBI taxonomy): Eukaryota > Metazoa > Chordata > Mammalia > Rodentia > Sciuridae > Callospermophilus > Callospermophilus lateralis. The sequence continues at coordinate 141,362,814 of NC_135311.1, read as the reverse complement.
CAGTGATAAACGAAAGCCAGCGCGGTCCAGGGTGGGCCCGGCCCCAGGTAGCAGCCCCAGCCCTCCATTCCTGAGCTGGGCTGCGTGCGTGCGGATGACTGGACTGTTTATTTTTATCCGAGCAACCTGCAGTCACAGAGGTGAGAACTCTGCTGTTTATTTCCCACTAACTTCTCGGGAAGCAAGTCACAAGACGCACAGGCCAGGACCGGCAGACAGAAGCGGCAAACGTCAAACGTGGTCCCTCTCGCCCACCCATTCCTCAGCTGCTTCTTAGGGGCTTTAGTGCCAAAGGCAGACGCTACAGAGGCCCACTACACACCCCTGGCCTCTGCACCAGGGGGCCTTCTGAAGCAGGGGAAGGTTCTGATCACCTTCAGTGGTTATAATCCAGACCCCTGATCGTGATCTGCCGTCTACCCGCAGGGCTGCCGCGGACCCCCTTCTTGTGCAACCCTAGACCTTCCATGTGGGCTGTTAGCAGGTGGGGCCTAGGGAAGATAGGTGGGCACTGATGCCTTCGTAAGAGGTCCAAGGGCGCGTGTAGCCCTTCCCCCATGTGAGAGGGCAGCCAGGGGAGCCCTCCGTGGGGAGCTGGGCCTTACCAGGAGCCAGATCTGCTGGGGCCTTGACCCTGGCCTGCCAGCACCCCGGGTGGTGGGCAGTGCATTTCTGGGTGCTTACTGCCCCGCCAACACACACCTAAGGTATTTGTTAAAGCAGTCAGAGAGGATGGGGCAAAGGGCCTGGCACAGGACGAAAGTGAAGGCACCTTGCTTAGTCATTTTAAGAATTTCTTCATCCACTTTGAGTTCAATTTTGTGCAGGGTGAAAAAGTAATCTAAAAACCTGGACCTACAGATATCCGGTTTCCCAGCATCATTTAATTAAAAGGTTTTCCTTTCTCCAATGTATGGTTTTGGCTCCTTCGTCAAGTATCAGATGACTGTATGTCGGAGTTGGACCAAACCTTAGCAACTGCGAGAAGAAAACACAGAGTTAACACTTGAGCAGACTGGCTCAGGCACCGAGTTCCTTAACAAGACCCTACTGCTCAAGGGATAAAACCAAGAATCAATAAATGAAATGACATCAAATTAAACTTCTGCACAGCAAAGGAAACAATTAAGAGTGTGAAGAGTGAGCCTACAGATTGGGAGAAGATCTTTGCCAGCTGCTCCTCCAACAGGGGATTAATATCCAGAATATACCAAGAACTCAAAAAACTTAACACCAAAAAAAAAACACAGAAAACAACAAATAATCCAATTAATACATGGGCAAAATAATTAAACAGATGTTTCTCAAAAGAAGTAATATAAATGGACAAAAAATGCATGAAAAAAAATGTTCAACATCTCTAGCAATCAGGGAAATGCAAATCAAAACTACACTGAGTTTCATCTCACTCCAGTTAGAATGGCAATCATCAAGAACATAAGTAATATATGCTGGCAAGGATGTTCGGGAAAAGGTGCACTCATACGTTATCATCGGGACTGCAAATTAGTACAACCACTTTGGAAAGCAGTATGGGGATTCCTTAAAAGACTAGGACTGGAACCACCATAGGACCCTGCTGTCCCACTCCTCTGTATCCCTAAGAACTGAAACCAGCACAATTCCCAGTACCAAGACACGGAACCAGCCCAGGTGCCTGTGGGCAGATGAATGGAGAAGGACAATCATGCATGCCGGAGGTCTACTCAGCCACAAAGAAGGGAGGGACGGCCTTTGCTGGTAAATGGATGGACCTGGAGGGCCTCATCTAAGTGAAATAAGCCAGTCTCAGGAAGCCAGGGGTCAGATGTTTCCTTTCCTCTGTGGAAGCTGGAGAGAAATCAGGAGAAAGGGGGTGGGAGCTCAGGAAGAGGGAGGGGACATCAGTGGAGTGGAAGGGGGCCGGTGGGGGTGGTGGGAAGGGAGAGGCTCTCTGCAGCGAGTGACCGGATCATGTTCTGGACACATGCAAACATGCCACGGTGCATTCCATGTCCAGGCTCCTGCGTGCTGATGCCCCAGTTGAAAAACAAAAGTGAGAATGGCGGGAACAGAAGGGCGAAGTGTGGTGGGGAGGATCGGGGACTGAGGGGAGCAGTAGGTCTGTCCAAGTGAACCCCGCTAGTGTGCGCGACCACTGTGCACCAGCAAAACATTAAAGATAACTCTAGTCATTCCAAGGTGGCAGTGGCCAAGTGCTGGGCCCAGGGCAGGCTTAGCCCTTCTTGAGGAAGCCCTTTCCGGGGAAGGACTGCGCAGGTGACAGGTCCTGCAGCTGCCCTGCTGCACACGCCCCCAATCTCTCCTTCTGGCTTCGTCCCCTCCTGTCCTTGAGATGGGCCACAAGGAGGGGCAGGCATACCTGAGCTTCAGCATCTGCCCACCGTCCCCACGTTAAAGACTTAACTCCTCATGAAGAAAACAAAGTGACAAACGGCAAGAGACGGAGGAAAGCCGCCCAGCCCCCAATCACTGCTCCCGACCCTCAGAATCTCGCACAGGAAACATGGCTAGCCTTGGTCCCCAACTGCTCTGTCAGCCGCAGGCCCCCCAGGGCCATTAGGAGCGAGACAGCTCTGCCTGCTGCCCTCCCAGCTCTCTCCCTGTGAGGGTGCCTGGAGCCCGGGGAGGGCAGTCAGCAGGGAGCAGGCCCCTGGCCCTGCCTGCCACCGCAGGTCACGGACGTTCAGACTCCGGAGCACTGCCCTGGGCTGAAGGACACCCTGCCACACCTGAGACCCGCCACGCAGTACCCTCAGGCTCCCTGCCAGCGTGAGACTCGCCTGCACACGGTGCCATGTTTCCTGCCATGTGCCAGGTGCCTTGGGTGCCAGCTGTCACAGCGCTCGACTGAGTTGCTATGTTCCTGGATTCAGGGCCTTTTACTCTTCTCAGCGAAGCCACTTGCTCCTGGGTTGTCTGCGGCAGAGGCTCAGATATGGATCAGGTGAACACGGACCCCCAAGGTGGGGTGCTCCTTCCCTAACACATCTGCTCCTGCTGCAAGTGAGTCGCTGACAGCCAAGGGGACCTCACCACGCGATTCAGACTCGGGGTTAAAGGGGCTGGGGCTTCTGGGCTGGTAGAAGTCAGTGCACAGGCTCGGGATCCCGGATCCGCACTCCTGGGCAGGGGGCTTTCTGCTGGCACCAGTGTAGCCCCCGTCCCTCCTTCCCCCGGCCCCCCTTTTCTGTCCTCCTCCCTCCCCCTGCTAGGAACACTCAGCATGACACCTGCCCTCCCAGAACACATTCTGCTCCGAATAGACCCAGGTCCAGCAGAAGCCCATCACCTCCAGCCCCAGCCCTGCCAGCCCCGTCCTACCCTTTGCTTCTGTTTGACTGTATCAGACACCTCATGTCACAGAGCCAAGGTGAGGAATGGTATTCAAGAGTGTGGTCTGCACATGCCACAGACATTATTCAGCCTTGGAAAGGAAGAAAGTCTTGCCGTATGTGTAGCACGGGTGACCCTTGAGGCCTTGTGCTGAGGGACCTGAACCAGCCACAACAGAACAAGCCTGCACCAGCCCACCCACCTGGGGGCGTCTCTGGCTCCTTGGAAGCTGAGCAGCATTGGTCGATCTCCCTGTTGGTGTTCAAAAGAAAATCTGAGCTGGCAGGGGAAGAGAGGGTGTCAGGAGGTCCGACCACCTAGGGCGCGAGGCAGACTGAGTGGTCTCCAAAGGCCCAGGTGTCAAAGGCTCAATTCTCAGCTCAAGGTGTCCTTGGGAGGTGGCGGGTCCTTTGAGAGGCGGGGCCTAGCGAGGAAGGGCGGTAATGAGAGTGTGTCCTGGAAGGGCTATTGGGACTCCAGCCCCTTCCCCTCGTGTTTTGTTTCTTGGCCATGAGGTGAACATTTTCTTGAAGTTCTGCCTTGCCATGGGCCACCAATCATGGACTGAGACCTCGAGAACTGTGAGCCAGAAAACCCTTTTCTCTTTAGGCTGATTGTCTTGTGAATTGGCTAGAGGAACAGGGAGTGACTAACAGAACACTGGGATGGGGAAGTGAGTTGGTGTGAATACCTGACAATGTGGAAAAACATTTGGGATGGGTTTTCAGGAGACTTTGGAAACATTTGGAGAAGCAGGCTAGAGAAAGCCTCAACTTCTGTAAGGAGAGCTACTGAGGGGTTCTGGTAGGTGCTCAGAAGACCAGAATGCTGGTAGGAATTTGTGCACCGTAAAGGCCAGGCTGACAAAGTTTCAGATGGAAACAAGGACTCTATTGGAAATTGAATAAGAGGACATCCTTGTTACAATGCAGCAAAAAAAAAAAAAAAAATGACTACATTTTTGTTCATGCCCTGAGACTTTGTGTGAGGCTGAGTTTAAAGATGATGGACTAGCTTATCCAGCAGGAGAAATTTCAAGGCAGCACAGCTCCCAGACAGCAGCATGGGCACTGCAGGAGTGTTTAGCCAAATTTACATGAAAACCAGGACCAAAGAGAAGCAGAGCAGAAATCTTATAGCCAGAAAAAAAAAAAAAAAAAAAAAAAGAAAAGGCATCTGTAAAGTTATGGCCCAGGAAGGTGAAGCAGCTGTCGCTAGTGTTAAAAGGAAGTCAGGTGCTTTGTACCAGGGGCCATAGAAAAGATGCCCCCAGGGCATCTCAGGAATCTGAAGACCCACCCTTGGCAGGCTCAGAGGTATAGAAATACAGGCTGGTTTCAAAGACTTAAGTGATCCAGGCACACTGCTTGCCAGGATAGCTGAGGATCCTCCCCGTGTCCATCCAGCCGGCACCCCCTGCGGTTATGCTTCGGGAAGCTCAGGTGTCACCCCAGCCCGCCGGCCAGCCACACACCTTGGCTGGAGTCTGCAGCACCTGGAGGGACCCCTTTAGCTTCGCATTCTTTCCCTGCAGCCTCAAGGGGGCGATGGCAAGCCATCTTCCCAGGAGGATGGACAAGGAGACAGAGCTGCTCCACTCCTGGCAGGAGGCAGGACACTGCGTCCCGGCGCGGGGGACGAGGCTGTGCCAGCACATCGGGCTCTTTTCAGTGACGTGGCTGAAATGAAAGTCAGGCACCGTAAACCGTGGTGTCAGGACATTTTCCCCCAGCCAAAGGAAAAAGGGAGAAAGCCAACATTCAGCAGACTGCCTCCAGCCCTGAATGCAGATGTCACGCCGCCGGCAAAGGGTGGCGAATTGATTAGAGGCTGATCTTCAATGGAGACACGGGCTGGACTTGCAGTGATAAGAATCCCTTTTCTTTTAGAAACTTTTATTAGCTCAAGATGATTTCATGACCTTTACCTCGGGAGCCTCCTAGCACTGCGGGAGTTGGAATATGAATTATCACCCCATTTCACACCGCAGCTACCCGAGCCCCAGATTCCTTGCTGGGGTCGCTCACAGGAGCACGGCTTAGCTCTTCTAAGTCCCAAAGCCACCGTGGGGCCTGCTGCTCTGGGGTCAAAGGCTTTGAAATTGCAACACTTGGAAGGTATTGCCTGCGTCGCGCTGCAAGACTGAAACCTGATCAAAGTACCGCAGGGCAGGACGCAGGGCTTCAGGGAGAATCCCGGCACAAGGCGAGCTCAGAAAAGCCAAGGCACGGCAGAGGAGCTGGGCGGCTGGGCCCCAGGACCCTCTCCCTTCTCCCCTACTGTGGTGTCCTCCTCCTGGCCCAAGTCCCAGGAAGTACTTGAATCACTGCATCCTTCCTGTGCTCATTTGCCAGAGGTGAGGTGTGAAGGTGGCAGCGAGCCTCTCCTAGTGCCAGACACCTCACTTAGCACCTTAGGTCATTGGCTTCCCACATCGGGGCTCTGGGGAGGCCGTCAGGGAGGCCCACAGAGGTCAAGGAATGGCCTGTGTGAGTGGCCCCCGGCCTGCTAGTGCTCGGGGCCAGAGGATCCCCTCTGGATGGGGCCTGCTCTTCATGTGGGTCTCTGGGTGAAGGCGAGGATCCTCACGAAGACTGGCTGAGACTGAGGAGGTCACAGCCAGGGCTTGAGATCAGTCCCAGAGCAAGAGGGCTGGAGCCGGGACGAGAAGCCAGGCACCGGGAGCTGCCGGGAGCACCCTCCTCTGCTTCCTGTGGGCCAGCTGGCTCTCCCAGGGTCCATCTCCTCCCGGCTTCTCCCTTCCTCTCTTCCCTCTGCCTGGTCTACTGCTCACGGCCAAGAAGCCGATCTTGGTGTTTTATCCCAGTTCCCAGTGGCTGACCAGCTGCTCTTAGCTTGCACTCGGGACACTGAAGACGGAATCTTGCCGGCTACTAACCAGACGGCTGGGCAGCCAGCGTGGGGTCGGGTGGGTGACCTCCTCTTGTTGCCTGAACGGGGGTGGTGGGGGACAGGGAGGGAGGGTGGGTACACAGCACTCCAGGCTGCCTCTGCTGAGCGCTGGAGGGAGAGATGGTTTTAAGAAGCAGGGCTTAGAAAAGGTGGCTGGGGACAGCCAGGCTGCCTAGGACACCCTCCAGTGCTCTGGGTGGAGCCCAGCCCCCCCCCATCCTTCCTCAGGCCGTCTTAAGCGCTACAGAAGACCCCATAGGGACCCTCTAGAGCTGGGTCCCCCCTGGCTTTGCCCTCCCAGAAAACGAAGATGTGGAGCTTGTCCCAACCAAGGGATGACCTGGCTGCAAACACAGAGGAGCTTGGAAAACACCTAGGTAAGTTTGTGAATTTTGAACTTGGAACAGAATCACCAAGGGAGCCAGGCTTTGGTAGAGTGTGTGTGGGGGGTTTGCCCAGGTTGGCACAGGCGCTGGTCTCCAGGAGCCCCGCCCTGGACCCTAGGACACTCCCCATGTGGCTCTCAGGAGGAGAGTGGCACTGATGTCACCGTGCTGACATTCTCGTGGTCCTGAGCTGAGAGAGGTGGAGAAAGCCTGAGTGGCAGGCCGGCAGACCTTCAGCACCCGCGGACAGCACCCTCTCTACTGTGGGGGCGCAGAGGGCGTGTGACTTCCCTGAGGACCTGGAGCCTCTTGCTCACAGGGGAGAAGCTCTGGAAGTGGCCAGGGACTGACCCTGACAGTCTGGTGGAGGTCCCCACGTGACCAGCTGGGAGGGAGACCTACTCCAAGGTCCTCCAAAGCTCAGTGGCTGTGTGGCCAAGGTTTTACTGACCGTCCACGGTTGACCGGTGGGGCACTGGGGTCACGGGGGCCGTCTTGTGTATGGCAGGACATGCCCCAGTGTCTTGCATCTCCCACCAGTTGAGATAACCAAGACCACCCGCAGACACTGGCAAACATTCCCGCAGGACAGAGCGTCCCAGGTTACGAATCGCAGCTGTAGCGATTCTCATCCAGAACAGATTTAGAGGTGAACAGGCAGCTTCCTGTTTATCAAAAGTTGAGGCTGACAAATCTAGAATCTTCCTGAATTATTACCTGGTGTATGCTCAGCCAGCCCAAAGAGCCCTGTGAGGAGTGATGGGAAAAGTGAATGAGATCCTGACTCAGACAGTCCTTTTAGGATCTGCCCTGAGTTGGGAAAAAAAAGCCTGTGGCCCAGAGAGACCACAGCCTCTTACTAGGAATCACTGGCTTCGTGAGTCTGGCCTTCTGGTGGAAAGGACGGTCTCTCAACCTCCCAGCCACATTCTTATCATCTTTCATTCCTCGACTAGCTCAAGGCCCCCAGAGTTAAGAGGTCTGGGTCCCAAAGGCCACATGGTGGACCCTACAGCCTCAAGCAGGTGAGATGGAGCAGGTGCATGATGGGGGCTAGTGCTCTGCTCCCCTGGGAGGCATCCAGGACACGCTGACATGGGGAGGTGGCCGGCCACCACAGTCAGGAGGACTCGGGAGATGGGCTATAGGGTGACACAGGTCTGCAGAGGCTGCACCTGCTGTGGTGGCCCAGGGATTCGGAGGTGGGTGGAAGGAGGGCGGTGTGGACGGTGGAGAGGGGCAGCCCACGTGGGCTCCCGTCTTAGATGGGGTCCTCCAGCTGAGCCAAAGGCAAGCCCTGCTTCGTTTTGTGGAGCTGCAAGTGAGGATGGAGGATGGACTCTGCGCTTTAGGTGACTGGACAGTCTCAAAACCAGACACTCTCAGGCCAGATGCAAGTCACATGCGACTTGTGTGACATTCCAGCTCCTGCGCTTGTGACCAAGTCCTGCTGGAGGTCAGGGGTGGCCGCCCATCAGTGCTCTGCTGGTGGTGGCTCTCATGCCAGGACAGCGCTGACTGATCACAGCAGGGCCTCTGGCCTGCACCCTAAGACCTGCTGTCCTCCACAGAGGCCATCTGCTGACCCTAGGTTTAGGGAAAATGGCTGGGACCAGAGGCAGGGTTCCCAGGGAAGGGGTTCTGCTGAGCTGCAGGACGAACCTCGAATGCCAGGCTGAGCAGGTTGGGCATGGGCTGAGTTTGGCATCTGGGCAGGGGGTGGAGAGGCAGGGATTCGGGAAGAAGGACGTGCTTGGGCGGATGTCCTGCCAGAGGTGAGAGGCCAGAGAAGGGACACCTCTTAGCACTCATCTGGGTGTCTCAGGAGCCTGTCCTCATGTCCAGAGCTTCCCTAGCCCTTTACAGAGAGCATCATGGTGACCCTCAGCCCAGGGTGGCCCATTGACCTGGCTTTGAGGCAGGGCCTGGACCCACAGGGACTCAGCTTCTGGTGCCTGGTACCTGCTCAGCTCCTGGGGGCCAGATGCAGAAAGACTGTCAGAGAAGAGCTGGGGAGAGAAGGCAGGGTGGAGGGTGGACTCTGCACTGGAGGTGAGTGGACATGGAGGAGGAGGAGACTGGACACGGAGGAGGAGGAGAGCACGAGCAACCTTGCCCTTAGCCGAGACTGTTCTGCAGGAGCCCCCTGGTCACCCCCAGGCCTGTCCAGGCCATGGCAGCCAGGGCAGCTCTGTGAGCCAAGGACCTTCCCGTTTCATGACCACACGCCCATCTCCCTGCCCCCCCACCCTGGCTGCCTCCTCCCGCCCAGGCTGTGTAGTACAGAGTGAGTTGGTTCCAGGCCCCCGAGTCGGGGTGCTGGACAAGGAGGACCAGGACCATCTTGCTGTAACTCACAGGGCCCAGTATTCCCTGCTTTGTCCCCTTGCCTGCTGGCTGGCTGGATTCCCTTGGAAGACAACACAGCTCAGTGCCTCTCTGGTGCTGCTAGGGAGGCTCTGTTGGTGGGGGGGGGGGGGCTGCGTGTCCTCACGGTCTCCTAGGAGCCCCCTCTGCTCGCCTCCACCCTCCTCCTCCTCTGTCCTGGGGAGCCTGCTTCATCCCCGAGAAAGAGCCAGAAGCTGCTGCGGGAGAGAAGGGAGGGTGTGGGGCTCCTCCCTCCCTTCCAGCCCTGCAGGGGTGGCGGAGACCCGGGCACCTCAAGGCACTGCCTCCTGCAGTCTCACCCCTTCCTGTCCTGGAGGCTGGCTGGCCCAGGCCAAGCAGGAGGCCTGGAGATGCAGACAAAGGGGGCCCAGAGCAGAAGCACTCACCCCAGCCTGCCTTTCCCACCTGGAAAAGAAACAACACAGAACAGGCCCACCCGGGCGCTGGCAGCCAGAGCTGCTCCCCAGCATCTCGCCCTGCCTTGTCTTTCAAAGGGGTCCCTGGGTGCTGCTGGTCCCCTCCCACAGTATCCCCTCCTCGAGGATCCAGGCACAGAAGCCCAAGAACCAAAGGATGCAGAAGAGGCCCCCCTTGCTTTGTTTGGTGTGTTGATTGAACTGGTTTCTATTCCTGCCGGAGGATGAGAGCAAAGGAGGTTTAACGATCTAACTGCAATTTGCATATAAAGCTATGAGGCGAAGCAGGCAGACTTTCCATTACCCAGCCAATAACGGCTCCTTCCCCAGCAAATGGCTTTCTGGAGGGATCCAACAGCCCACGTGGGGGATGCGGGCCAGGCTCCAGCAAGGCTGCGGGAGGGCCCTCTGCACACGCTGGGCCTGGCTTGGGCTGGCCTCTCGGGCCGCAGGGTGGCTCCTTCTGGAAGAGTGGATAAAACAGAATCTGTCCCTCCCTTCCCAAGTGGGGCAGGGCTGTTCCTGCTGCCTGTGTGCTCTGTGGGTGACCAGAGCAGAGGGCTTGGGTGTCTGTCCTGGGTGGGCATTGCCTTGGGGAAATGGGTCTAAACTGGGACCTCTGTGTTGCTCTCCAAATGAGGGGTTGGGGGATGTCCCAAGACCTTGGGTGTGGTGTGTGTCTCTGTGTGTGTGTGTGTGTGTGTGTGTGTGCACTCACACAGGGGGCTGGACCCTGGAGGGCAGGTTGGGACTCAGATCTCCCTGATTTCCTCTAGGACAATTCCCAGGTCAGTATGTCCTCATTGTCAGCTTCACTGGCCCCAGAAGAGCTATGGCAAGGTGTGCAGTGGACAGATGGGCATTAGCCTTGGGAGAGCTTCCCTTTCTACCTGGGTGTCTCTGCTGCACCCCATGGTGCCAGGAGGAAACGGTGCCATTGGGTGCTGAGAGCAGGAAGTCCAGGGACATTCTGGGCTTGGAAAACGTGGGAGTGTCATGTGCAGTGGACTCAGAGAGAACGTGTTGGTGGGACTTGGTCCACAGGTCTCTAGCCTAGTGGGCACCGGCACCCAGGATGGACTGTGGTCCTCAGTAACAGAAACAATGGAGGGCCACGGACGGTCACAGCGGAAGGGCTGTGACTGGGAGCATGTGCCTGCACACCAACTTGAAGGAGAAGCTCCCAAGAGCTGCTGGCACTAAGCTGACCACCTCGAGCCCCATGACCCCAACAAGAGAGGCCCATGCCCTCCACCCAGGACTGTGAAGGCGACTTCGGTTGGAGATAAAAGTTTCTGCAGGTAGAATTAAGTAAAGATTTTGAAGTGTGAACATCCTGGAGAGAGGGCAGGTCCCCAATCCAACGACAGTACAGCCGGCCTCCCACAGCTGTGGATCCAGCAAACCACAGATTGAAAACGTGCTGGAAAAAACTGCAGCCGCACCGAACAGGTTCAGACTCCTCTCTTGTCACTGCTCCCCTCGCGCACAGTGTAGCAGCTACTCACGCGGTGTCTGCATTGTGCTAAATAATCTGGAGATGGTTTCAAGAACTCAGGTTACGTGCAGACCCTGCACCATAGTGTGCAAGGGGCTAGGGCATCTTTGGATTTGGGTATCCACGGGGGTCCTGGAGCCCATGTCCCATCCCCTAGGAGAAGACAGGAGAATATGGAGTTGCAGAGGGGACAGCCCTGTGGCCCAGGAGGCAGAGACTGGAGCAATGCAGCTACCAGCCAAGGATACCTATAGCTACCAGAAGCTGGAAGAGGTGGCGGGATGTTCTGAGACTTTGGAGGGAACCCTGCAGACACCCTCCGTTGGCCCCTGGGCTCTGGAGCCGCGAGGTGATAAACCAAGGCCTCCAGCAGCCCTCCAGCCAGGCTCTGGCTCCTCCTCCCACCACCCTCCTCCCTTAGAGGACCCTTGCTAAAGCTGCGGTCAGGGCACGTCCCGTGCCAGGCTGGTGCGGGTGCCAGGCCTTGTGCTATGCAGCCTCTATCACAGCCATAGATGCTTCTGCCTGGTTCTGAAATCCAGCCGCAGGCCATGCATGTGCGTGCAAGCGCGGCTGCAAACCCAAGGACACTCTGTGGACCTGAAACTCAATGCTCATGTCATTTCACATGTCGTAAACTATTTTCCTTCTTTGGATGTCTTTTTCAACCTTTTAAAAATGTAAAAGCCGTTCTTAGTTGGCAGCCCGTCCAACAACAGGCAGTGAGCTGGGCTTGGCGGCCGCCACGATTGGTGACCTCTGAGCCAGACGAGCCAGGAGAGCAGAGGAGTGTGTGGGACACAGAATGTGCACCTCAGGCCAGGGACAGGCACCCGGCTGGAGCCAGCGACCCTTCCCACTGAGCCCAGCTGCGTCCGGTGGGTGAGCATCACCAGCTGCCCAGTCCACAGAGCCCCCTTTCCTTGACTTTAAATATGGAACATTTTAAATGTTAAAGAGCTTAATAAAAAACAGCTTGAGACAGAGTTGAAAGAGCGTTGAGAGGGACATTTGGTGTCATTGCCACCTCTGCAGAGCAGCCTCCTCCTCCTCCACAGGCGAAAAGCCTGGCTGCTGTGGGATGCGGAGTGTTCCCCGAGGGGAGGGCGGCAGCTACCTGCCTGGCTCCCGTGGGCCACCTGGGGCTGGGTGTGGCCAGCTGCTGTGGCTTCAGGGCTCCTGCTCCTTCCCTCGGTGCCTGTCAGCTCCAGGCACACAGCGATGGGGGCAGGGAAGGCGGGGGCTCAGCAGGTGGGTGGGGAGGCAGTGTGCAGGCAGGAGCCCTGGGCAGGGGCCTGTCCCCAGTGTGGGGGGCTGGCCAAGGGCCAGGGGAGCCCAGGGCCTGGGCTGGGTCCAAAGGGGGCAGCCCGACGGAGCCATCCTGGCAAGGGTGCCGATCTCCAGCACGCCACGGCCAGCGGCCACCACCGCAGCTCCTTTCTGCAAGGAGCTGGTCATGAAGAGCATGGGGCCCACGGAGGAGCACGGCCCTCGCGGCTTATCCAGACAGTACTCCTCGATGTCCCACTCCGCTGCTCTGGACAGGATGGGTGAGGAAGGCCGTGGCCAGGAAGGCCGTCTGGCTCCTGATGGCTGAGCAGAACAGTCCTGCGTGGGGATGAAGGGGTAATGAGTTGAGCTGTGTCCCCCGCTGAGCAGCCTGAAGCTTCTGTCCATGCCTGGAGGGTTGCACCGCAGTGACCATGGACGGGACCCATCCTGAGGAGCGGGTGGCGGCTCCCGGGGCTGCTGGCTTGTGGACAGCTCGGTCATTCGCGTCCATCCCTAGACACAAGGCAGAAGGTTTACCAAGCGTGCTGCCCGGTGCTTCCCCTCAGCCACTGCCCACTTTCCGTACTTCACCTGGATGCTGATCGTGGTGCTGCAGCTGTCTGCAGAGGCCAGCGCCAGACAGCACCAGGTTCCCCTGGGAAATAGGTGGCCAGTGCCTGCCAGGTAAGGGCTCCCTGACACAGGCGGAGACGCCTACAGGGGCAGAGACACACCTTGTGGACATGGCCAGTGGCAGGCAGGACAGCAGGACACACATCCCCACAAGGGACTCCAGGCTGGGGGCCTGTGGCCACATCTCCGTGGACAACTCTGCTGCAAGAGTGAGAGCAGGGCTCTCCTCCTGGAAGGCCATCTCGGACTATGTGAAGGGTCAGTTTGAGCCAAGAGAAAGTGAAAGTCCTCAGGAGACGGAGAAATAGAAGATGGGGGGAGAAGAAAGGTTGTCAGGGAGAACTGGGGTTCACCGGGGGCGGAAGTTTCAGATCAGGGACGCAGAAGTGAGGCAGCCTCTGCCTCAGCTGTCGTGCGGGTCTCTGGACTGTCTCTCTCCCAACCGTCACATGGCTCTGCTCCAGGCCCTCAGACGGGCTAGCTGAGCTGCCGGGCTGCCTGGGGACGGCCACTCTCCAGAGCTGGAGTTGGATGGACCGTGCTGTGCTGGTGGCCAGGCTGGGCCCCCCTGTCCAGGCTTCCCCAGGAGGGGGCTGGGGTGCGTGGTGAGGACATGCAGGGCACACAGATGTCATCCAGGGTCTCCATTGCCCTGGACAGCCCTGCCCAGAAACACAGGGAGGGTGCTGCCAAGGGCCTCCTGGTGGCTGAGCAGAACAGTCCTGCGTGGGGATGAAGGGGTAATGAGTTGAGCTGTGTCCCCCAGAAAGATGCTCACACGTCCCAACCCCGGGGGCCTCAGGTGAGACCCTAATTGTAAACACGATCTTTAGAGCAAAAATAAAAGGAAACCTGGGGTTGTGAGGCTGAGCCCAAGCCGCCTGACTGTGTCCTCGGGTGAAGGGAAGTTTGGACACAGGGCAGCAGGTGGACTCCCACGGGGAAGACGCCAGGAGACTTCTCAGTCTCATCTATAGCCAAGGGACACAGAGGACGCCGGGCAACACCTGGAGCAGGAAGAGCCAAGAACAGACCCTCCCCGGAATCCTCAGGGAGAAGTGGCCTGGGGATGCCCCAGCTCAGACTCACACCCCCAGAACTGTGGGACAGCAAATTTGTATGGTAGTAAGCCACCAGCTTGGTGGTGACTTGCAACAGCAGCCCCAGGATACTCACAAGGATTGGCCTGAGAGCTGGCCAGACTCTGGTCCCAAAGGAATAGCCTTGTCCTGGACCGTGGTAAAAACCCGGGGAGATCCACACAGCCTGGAGGAAGACAGTGCCATGATAAAGGGACTCCAGGACACCTGAGAGGGACAGCTCTGAGGAAGAGGGAGGGCTGGGGCAGGTGTGCAGAGGCAGGCCCCACGCCAGCTGGCCAGGCTGGCCTCCACGGCTGCGCCACAGCCAGCAGGAAGCAGTCTGGGCCCTGTGGGCTGTGGGGACCTCGGGGAACCTGGGCCTGTTGACTTTCCCAGGCCTTGGCCGGCCACATGCAGCCTTGGCTGTGCCTGGCCGTTCACCTCCATGCTCCAGCGAGCTTGTGAGGATGGCACCTTCAGAGGAAGAACAGCTGGACCCAGCACCTCTCCCCCAAGGGTGTGGGTGCCAGGCCCTGGAGTGGGGACGGCCCCAGATCAGACAGGCTGTAAGTCACGGGGAGAATGAGATCACCAACCAGTGTTACATTTAAATCTTACACTTCAGCCTCCCCCAGCCCCTGCCCTCACAAATAATGCCTCTCTGGGGGTGTTTCAGTCAAATGACCACAGCTGGCCATTTTTAGAAAGGTCGACACTTCCTATTAAGACAGCTTTCATCAGATGATGACAATGAAGGTTTCCTGGTGCTGGAGCAGAGGGGACAGGGTGGGCTGACCCACTGGGGAAAGGAGGCTGACACTCACCTCCTCTGAGCCCTCAGCAGCCAGCCTGGGCGGTTCCAGGCTGACCCCATTTAGCACTGGGCGACCTCATTGCAGACAACCCACAGATGTGAGCACAGAGGGAAGGATGGTTCCCTACCAGAGAACCCCTCCACTCATGGCCCTTCCATCTCCACCCACATGGCCCTTCCATCACTACTGCCATGTCCCCTCCCTCCCACCACTCATGTCCCCTCCCTCCCACCACTCATGGCCCCTCCCTCCCACCACTCATGGCCCCTCCATCTCCACCACATGATCCCTCCATCCTGCCACTATGATCCCTCTATCTTCACCACCTGACCCCTCCGTCCCACCACTCATGGTCCCTCCATCCCCACCACCATGGCCCCTCCATCCCCACCACCATGGCCCCTCCATCCCACCACTCATGACCTCTCCAGCCCCACCACCATGACCCCTCCATCTCCACCACCATGATCCCTCCATCCCACCACTCATGGACCCTCCATCCCCACTACTCATGACCCCTCCATCCCACCACTCATGATTCCTCCATCCTCACCACCATGGTCCCTCCATCCCACCACGCATGGCCCCTCCATCCCTGCTACTCATGACCCCTCCATCCCACCACTCACAGCCCCTCCATCCCCACCACGCATGGCCCCTCCATCCCCACCACTCATGATCCCTCCATCCCCACCACCATGGCCCCTCCATCCCACCTCTCATGGCCCCTCCATCCCCACCACCATGACCCCTCCATCCCTACCACTTATGGCCCCTCCGTCTCCACCACATGGTCCCTCCATCCCACCACTCACGGCACCTCCTTCTTAGCCACATGGGCCCTCCATCTCCACCACACATACAGCTCTTTTCCCCTTGTCATTATTGTGGTTTGTGACTCAACTCTGAAGCCATCTCATGCCAACTTATGCTGATGAATCTTGCAGTTTATGTGAAACAAGGGAACTTGTTCTTTGTGCAAACACAACACAAAAGAATCTGGAAACCCATTTGTAGCAAGAACTTTCAACTCATTTGTGAATCTTTTGATGAAACCCAAACATCAGCTGGCTTTGAATCGATACTCCTGGGTGCGCCAGCAAAGGGTACCTTATTTGGAAGCAGCAGTGTTGTCTCGGCCTCTTTTGTTAGCAACTGATTTGCATTGAAGCATTGGCAGGTTTTTGGAAGGACAAGCTTCAGGAGTACATCAGTGTCACTTACAGAGGAGGAAAACACTTCAGACTTGTTTCTGCCAATCAACTTGTTTTTCTCTGATCTAAGCTATGACCTGGATGGAAAATTGGTGCCGCACGAAGGTCTAAGGGCGCCACCGATCTTGGCGGATGCCAAGGTCCACTGTTCCAGGTGTTTGTTCTTCGCGCCCTCATGCACTTGTCTACAGGGGACAGACACCCAGCTGGCTTAGCTGAGAATGGGCTCGGTGGCTCATTTGTTCATTCAGCACGCACCCTCAGCCCCTGCTCTATCGCAGCCTGTCTGGGCCCCACAGACGGAGGCGTGAACACACCCGCGTCTGCCCCTGGAGCTCACATAAGCTCGCAGGCTTCTGACACAACGTCCAGACACACCGGGTCAGGTCTCGTGGGGTCAGGGGTGTTGGGGGGCTCTGAAGTTTTCTTCTCCCCTGCATCAGCCTCTCAGGTGCTCTGTTCCCCAGGGTTCACACAGAATCACAGGAGGAGGATCCTGTGGGCACTAAGCCAAGGCAGCCTCGGAGCCACCACGCTGGCCACAGGCGGGGCCATGAGGTCAAGATGCTGCAATGGGCAACCTGGGTCGTGTTTCCACCTGGACACCAACCCCCCCAGCTTACCAGAGGCTGAGGTTGGGGTGCCAAAGGAATGAGCTCATGGGTCAAGCCTGACCCCGTCGGCCACGTCTGAAACCCAGGGTTCAGGCTGCACAGGACAGGGCCTGGGGGAGGTGGGCTCCTCGGGGACTATGTGGCTGGGGTTCCCAGCAAAAGGATGAATGGATATTGGCAGATAAGCCAGTTGACTTCCCCTGAGAATGGTCGGTTTCATGTATCCATTTGGCGAGGCGATTTCCCGTCACTCACAGAGCAGCCAGATGTCGCTGTGAAGGTGTTTCTCGGGCGAACAGGGCACCTGGAGTAACTCAGATGACCTCCGTAAGGTGGGTGGCCCTTCTCCAGTCAGCTGAAGGCCTTCCCAGAAAGCCTGAAGTTTTCCAAAGTGGAGGGAATCCTGCTCCTACCTGGCATCCCGACGCACCGTCAGCTCCTCCATGGCTTCACAACCTGCTCCCGCGACCACAAGCACCAACTCCTCACAGAAATCAGCCTCTTTCTCCGCCTCCCCACCCCCACGGATCAGTTTCTCTGGGGGCCTTGAGTAACAGACCCCGCGAGGGGCGGGGTTATGAGGAAGCACACCTCGTCACAGATACCCGTGTCTGGAACTGCACACGGCCCCCATGAGTCCCGAAGGCTTGGTGGTAGGGCCACCCCGAGGCCACCAGGGCAGATTGCCCACACACTCGTGCTGCCCACCCCCCCCCAGCAGCCCCGCAGCTGACCTGTGTCCTGCAGGACGCCTGCCTGGTTCTGGGCTCAAAGCTCTTCACCTTTGTGGGCTCAGAGGATCTTGTTTTTTCCCTTCCAGGGTGACTCAGCCCTTGCTCTGTCCTGCTAGATCTCCCTGCTGTTCCCCGGTAGAATGGAAACAATTGACTGCTTAAATAATTTATCCAGATTCCATGCAGTCAGTCTTTTGGAGAAATTCATCAGCTAATAAAGAAAATTGATTTTAGAAGCCAAAGTCGATACGGGTTAGGGAGACGCCCCCATTGGCATGTGGCCATCTCTTGAGATCCCGTGGCTGTGTGATGAGGAAACCGGCTGGGGGACACTTTACTGAAGGTTTTCCTTCATTCACATATTTTTTTTTAGGTAGCGTGCTGCTCTTCATCCAAAGCTGGAGGGGGTAATGGATGTTGAGAATTTACCAGCGATTTGATCATAAAAATGAAGCTTTCTGTCCTCGGGTGCTTGGACTGGGAGCTGACTTGCTGGTGTGGCCTGAATTTTACGGGGGTCCAACTAGTGCCTGTTCCTGTCGCATCAACTTCAGGTTCAGCCGGAGCTGACTTGAGTGCTCACAGTGTGTTTCAGTGCATGTGTTCTAATAACAGGCTCATTTGTGATTAGGGGAAATGATTTGCATAGAGACAATTAATGTAATAAGGTATCCAGAAACAATTCTTCCCCCTTTGAATAGCTCCTTTGTAATTTTGTTCACTTGACTCATTACCTCCCAAGCCCTTTGTTCTCAGATAATGAAAAGGTGAGCTTCAGCTCACCCAGGGCTGGCAGCCTCTCTGTCTCCGGAAGGTGCACAGAGGGGAGGGGCTCAGGAGCAGGTGGCCCACTTCACCCCAGCTGTCCCCCCCGCCACCGACTGCTCGGCAGGCCTGGGTGAGGCCTGGCAATGTGCACTGTAGCAAACTTCCAGGTGACGCGGGCACTGCCGGCCCCAGGCCCTGCCCGAGGACCACATGGTCTTCAGCTGTCACTTGAGGACCGCCCGCTGCAGGTGGAGTGGTGACAGTGAAGGGATCACCCCCACCAGCCCTTGCCAGGCATCTGGCAGGACTTGGCAGCAGAGCTTCCCAATGTCCTCGGCACTCTCCCTCCGTCTTCCAGCCTCTGGGCAGCGACCCGCTTTGCACCGTCTCCCGTAGAGATGGCGACGTGGAGTCCACACTCAAACGTGGCCTGGATCCTCCCCAGCCATCCCCACCTCTGGCTCCAGGCCCCACCCCACCTCGCCAACTTCTAGAACACGCTCTCTCCTGGCAGAACCGCTGTCGGGGGCAGGGCGAGTCTCAGGACAGGGACGGATGTAGGCGTTGTCGCCGGGGTGGAGGACAGGGGGAAGAGCAGAGCGCCAAATGCCGTCCACCAGGGGTTGAAACTCAGGCTGCTGCTGCCAACGTCAGTGACGCAGATCAAAGTGGATTGGCGCAGCGTGGGGGGCTCTACGCGCTGGTAAGACGCTTATTCTGATTGGTCCTGCACCCGAGGGGCAGATGTTGGCCAAACGTTCTTACAGAGAAGATGATGAATTTCGAGATGAGCTCCTGGCTTTATCTGGCTCTTGGGCACGTGAGGGTAACTGGCTGGGCTGCGGAAGCCAGGGGTCTCACTGGCCTGAGGCTGCCCGCCTCGCCCCTCCACCCACAGGCCTGCTGGGGGCGTGGGGGGGCCCTCATGGGAGGCTGCTCCCGACCCCCCACCCCACAGGCCTGCTCCGGGGGGGCTCATGGGAGGCTGCTCCCGACCCCCCACCCCACAGGCCTGCTCCGGGGGGGCTCATGGGAGGCTGCTCCCGACCCTCCACCCCACAGGCCTGCTCCGGGGTGCTCATGGGAGGCTGCTCCTGGCCCTCCACCCCACAGGCCTGCTCCGGGGGGCTCATGGGAGGCTGCTCCTGGCCCTCCACCCACAGGCCTGCTCCGGGGGGCTCATGGGAGGCTGCTCCTGGCCCTCCACCCCACAGGCCTGCTCCGGGGGGCTCGTGGGAGGCTGCTCCTGACCCTCCACCCCACAGGCCTGCCCCGGGGGCTCATGGGATTGTGTGGACAAGGAGCTTCTGTGGCTTCCTGGGGACCCCCTGTGCCAGGGGGAAGCTTGGCTCCATGTGAGAGCCACCGAAGGGGCTTCTCAGGCCTCCTGGGGGCTCCTCTCAGGCCCGGGGAGGGCAGGGCTTGCTGTGCCATTCATGCCGTGCCGCGGGGTCTCCGCCCACACCCACTGCCTGTGTGCCCGGGCTGGGCAGCGTCTCCTCTGTGGACCAGCGTCCTATCCCAGGGTGAGCACTGTCCTGTGCTCTCCGCCTGCCAGGGGACATGGTGAGAAGCCAAGGCAGGACGTTCAGAGGGACGGTGCTGTTGACCTCCCCCAGTCTGGGCCCTGCGTTAAGGCTGGGCGACGATGAAGACAGAGTGGGCACCGAAGGGCCTGAGGAAAGGGGCAGTCGCCAAGGCCTCCGGGTCTCGTTGGGCCCTGGCCACAGGCCCTGCCCCTCCATGTGGCCCTGGCCAGCAGCAACAGCTCTGCCTGGGGGCTCCCTGGGAAGGCAGCCCCCGGGCCATGCCAGGCCTCTGAGGCAGGACCCAGGGCAGGTCGCCAGCTGAGATGCTCTGGGCTGGAAGCAAGGGCTGGACGGGGCTTCAGCTGGGTCAGCTGGACTGAGGCCTTTGAGGAATTGGCTGGCCCAGAGTCAAGTCCAACCAGGGACCCCAAGTGTCTTGGAGCTTCCATGCCTGGGGGAGAGGCAGCCAGCCAGCGAGCAGGGCCATCATGGCCAGGAGCAGACTCTGGCAAGAGCTGTGAGGTGGACCGAGTCTCATCGGACCCCCTGCCTGTGGTCTTCACGTGACAACAGAGTTGGGTAATGGAGACAGCGGTCCTCTGGCCTACAAAGATGGAAACATTAACGTGGGCCTTTACGGAGAGGTCATCCTGCTTCCCAGACAGGCCTATCCATGTGTCACGTGCCACCGTGATTACTGACTCACCTGTGCGTCCTGCTCACGGGAGCCCTCCTGGTCATCGCTTATCCCCATGCAGTGCCACATCCTAAAAGCCCTCCTGATTGTTACTGAAGCCAAGTGGGCCCCAGAGGACTCGTCCTCTCCCTGGTGTGTGGCCAGATGTGACAGAAGGGCTTTGCAGAGGTGGGGCCAGTGCTGAGCCCAACACACACAGCCACCACCCAAGGATTCCGCTGCCTCTGGTGCTGGGATCTGAGGAGGCATGGCCAGGGCTGGGTGAGTGGGAACTTGGGATCTGAGGGGGCATGGCCAGGGCTGGGTGAGTGGGAACTGGTCTGTGTGGCCTCTCTTCAAGGGCTCACGAGGCTGTGCACTAGGTGCCCCTGACTCAGGCCTTAAAAATCAGCAAGGAGCCGCGGATGAGCAGTCTGTGTCTTATGGTGGATGCCTGCTGCCCAGTAGGTCCATCCCAGGGCATTGTGGCCCCTGAGCTGGTAGTGCTGGCCCTGCTCCCACAGGAATCACGGGTAGGCTGTGTGACACCCTGGTCACAGTGTTCCCATCCCTGTTGCCAACATAACCGGGTCTGTGTGCTCTGTTTGGGCTCCTGCTCTGACTTACACTGGGGCCTCATGGACATCGAGCTCACGGTCACAGCTCCAGCTGTGACTCCGGCCTGGAGGAAGTTTCCTGACCCGTGTCTCCTCTCTGTGAGGCAACACATTGCCTGGTGGGCAGGGGCTGGGTGGCACTTTAGCATGGGTCATTGTCACCAGCAGAACCACCAGCAGAAGCCAAAGCACAGGATCCAAGAAATGTGGTAGCCAACAGACCGCACAGGGACTTGGCAGCCATCACTCTGCACCACCCCAGCGGGCAGGGGCCCGTGTGGGCGTGGTCTCTACTGTGCTGTGGGTGACCACAAGACAGCCTCGATGCTTACTTTGGGGCCACACGTAGATCATGGAGCCCGTAGGCAGGTATGCCAACGTGGAACCCCCCGCAGTGTGCCTGACTGCCTTCTCCAAAGCTTCAGAAGAGGCATCGTCAAGAGAATCCTCGACTTCCTGTGTGCCCTGCACCTGCTGTTACAGGTAGCAACCCAGCATCGCTGTGGAGGTCACAGCTGAGGGTTCATGTCTCGCTTCGTTTCCACGCATCTGATGGTGCACGCCTGGCTTGGTCCTGTGTCTCGGCCGTGGCTGGCGCGGCACCCAACACGGGAATGCAGCGTGCTTCTGGCATGCTGATTTGTTATGTGGGATCGGATGCTATATGCTGCACTAAAGAAGAATCAAGTCCCATCTTGTGGCAACATGGAAGGGCCTGGGAATGTCAGTGTCACCGAAAGACAAGTACCACATGGTTCCATGCAATCGCGGGACCTCAACTGGCTGAGCGTGCGGCGGCACAGAGACTGTGGTCAGCAGAGACTGGGGAGGGCAGGCGAGCTGGGGTGGGGAGGGCTGGGCTAAGCCGAGCAAAGACTCAGACCCAGGGATAAGCTCTGATGGTCTGTCACACGGAAGGGCGGTCGCAGCCCCAAAGTACTAATCAAAATGGTGAAAGAGGATTTTGAGTGTTCTAATCACAAAGAAATGATGGATCCTCAACGGGAGGATGATGAGTGTCCTGGGTCCATTATGGCAAGTGCCCAAATATCACTGTCCTCCGCAGGCATCACGAGACTGTGACTTGGTAAAAAGAACAGACGGATCCAACTAAGACATGGAGGGGAGCTGGGCTCTGCTTGCAGGCAGCTGTCCCCTGTCTCTGGGGACAGCGTCCAAGCTCCCCGTGGGGGCCGGTCTCATCCTGCAGATGGGCCTGAGGCTGGGTTCCCGACGGCTCCCGCTTACCTACCGGGGACGGAGTTTTTAGAGATGATGGATAAAGAAGCAGTTATGTGAAGTAAAGGTACCTGTCCATCGTTCCTCCGTGAGACCTGGAAGTTCGCCAAACCCCAGGTTTCAGAAAAGCAGTCATGGAATTTTGGCACTTGCTCCGATTTTCATGTCGTTCAGTTGTTAAGTTCTGCACAGACCCGTGCTCCAGATTTGCCGCTGGGGACCAGCTCTAGGGCAGAGATGAAGCAGCTCCCAAAGCGACCCTGGCCTTCAGCATGGGAACCTGGTGACTTGTAGCAAGTCTGCCCACATGGGTAGCCCAGAGCCCGGACCCTGCTCCTGGAGATGCATCTTCACTCTGAAGATGCCCTGCAGCAACAAACAGATAGATACGTACAAGCTCCATATGATAATTTGCTTTACTTGCAAACTATGAGACACACCTAAATGCTCACTTGCAGGGCAGGCCGGGCAAGCTGTGGCCTATCCGCAACACAGAGCCACTGTGGTGCCAAGAGGGTGAGGGAGCTGCCTGTGGACCCCGTGGAGAGATTCCCGGGACCTGTGGCTCAGCGGGAAGGAAGCCGTGCTCCAAGGACCACCTGGGGCAGGTACCTCTCCACCCAGCAGGGAGGCTGGTGCCCAGAAGTAACAGTTCCACCATTAGGAAGAACAGGCTCCGTGGGGGACTCGGGCTGCCTGAACAGCCTGACCTGGTCACCTCACCTTGAGAGAGGATGGTAAGGGGCACAGCCAGTCCCCTGGGGTGGTGACTCCAAGAACGTGAGTTGGGCATGCGTGTTCTGCCCTGAGTCACCGCAGGCCCGGCGCCTTGCTTGCATTTACCATGGAATGGTGTGAAGAGTCAGAGTGTGGGCCTGACTGCAGGCCAGACCACGGGCCTCCTGGCTGACACCGCCAGTCCCCCGCCACCACAGAGCTCATCTGATTGCTCAGGCTGGCCATGCTGGGAAGGCACAGGGAGTTCAGCAGAAGGCATCTGCAGACGTGGCCTGACTCCTTCCCTGGCTGCTGATGTGCCGCCCGTCCTCTCTGACGCTGGGCAGGGTGTCACCAGGCAGCAGCCGAGCCTGGGGTGCTGTGCAGCATAGCCGAGCTACGGCGTTGGCATTTGGGGGTATTCGGGGCTCTTCTGAATAAGTGTTTTGAACCACCAGGGGCTCATTGGCCAAAAGCCGCCTTAGCCCAGGAGCATCTGCACTGAGCAAAGACCACGAAGTTCAAGGTCGGTGAGAACCTGTGCCCTTCAGCCTGACGTCCTGGAGAGAAGACCAGCTCGCTGCTCCTGCAGGATGGACAAGGAGCCTGCTGGCCGCAGCTGGGCGGCCCTTGGTGGGCACCACGGCCTCTTGCTTCTCAGCCCCAGAGCTGTGCCCCTCCTGACTGGAAGGCCAGCCCAGAAACACGACAAGCCCACGGAGGTGGCGACCTGTGCGTGTGCTGCTCCTGCACGAGGCCCTGGGCTGGGGACCGGGCGTGCCAGGCCCCTCCTCCCCAGAGCAGCCGTGAGCAGCTGGGGCCAGCTCCTCAGCAGCCCACACAGAAGTCCCAGGCGTCTCCTCCTCCTGGTGGACACCGCGGCCTTCAACCCTCCCTCTGTTCTTGGGCCTGGTTCTCTCAGTTAGGGCTTCGGCTCTGCTTGGCCCAAGCTGGCAGCTGTCCCCGAGCCTGCCTCGAGCCTGGAGCAGAAATGACCCAAAGCCAGGGAGGGGTCAGCGGTCTGAGGCTGCACCTGCCGTTTTCTGGCTGTTGTCTTCGACGGGAAGAAATGGTTCCTAAGCTCTCGGGGATGGAGGGCCGGGAATGGGACACAGGGGAGGGAGGGGACCCAGAGCGCAGCTGGGCGTCCCTTCCTTCATTCAGGCATACAAGGTCACTGGGCGGCTGGGAAACATGATCAGATTGTTGCCAACCAAAGTCACCTTGGCTCGTCAGGCCCCACCGAAGCGGCCTGCAGGCAAGCAATAAAGCAGGCGCCGGCCATCGCAGTCCAGGGATCCGCAGACTGGAAGGTGATGCATGGCAGATTCTCGGGGACAAGGGGACGCGGCTGGAGGGGCAGAATTGGAGTTGGTTTTCTCAAGGAGGTGGAGGGGGATTCTCAGGAGGGTCGGGGACCGTGGCTCTCGGGGGCTGCTCCACAGGGGAGGGCTGTTCCCACCAGAGGGCACGGTGGCAGGTGACAGGTGGGGCTCTGATCTGTTTCCTCTGTCAGGCCACAGACCCCATGAACCTGGGAGGGTGCTGTCCTGGCTGCTCACCCCTGTC
Source organism: Callospermophilus lateralis (assembly GCF_048772815.1). Lineage (NCBI taxonomy): Eukaryota > Metazoa > Chordata > Mammalia > Rodentia > Sciuridae > Callospermophilus > Callospermophilus lateralis. Next base: position 141,338,398 of record NC_135311.1, on the reverse strand, counting down.
CTGGGCCTGGCCCCTGTCCCCTCCCTGGGTTCATCTGCATGAGCGCCTCGGCCCTAGGAAACCCCAGAATGAATGTCACCAAACCTGACGACCAAACGGGATTCCCAGAGGAAGGAGGGCCCCAGGTTCTGCCAAACGGAGAAGCCTGAGGGGAAGAACGTGGGGGAAGAATCTAGAAAAACGCCAGGCTGGGAAAGTCAGCTGCCCTGGCTCAGGTGCGGGCTGAGCTGGGACACGGGGCTGGCTGGGAGCCTGGAGGGCGGCCTCCCCCACGCCTGGCCACGCCCCACTGCCGCAGCGGACAGTGGGCTCTGGCATGCAGACAGCAGGTGCTCACGCAAGGTCGCCAAACACGGGCGGAGCCTTAATGCTAACGGGACCCGTGGAAACCCAGGGCCACGTGGTCTGCACAAGGGACAGAGGGCCCAGGTCGCTCCGGGCCCTCAGGACAGCGCACCTGTCACATCTCGGCAGGAAGCCTGGCAGCCTCGGATCGTGAGGCTCTGCGTGCCCAGTGCTCAAGGCACAGTCAGAGGTCGGAGGACAGAGCAGAGGGACATCTGCTAAGCTCCTAACTGTGCAGCCTCGTTAGGATTTTAGGGAAGACTTGAACCAGTCCTCCACGGTGGGAAGCCGCGGCTCCTAAGGGATTCCAGAGGGTGGCGAGCCCGCAGAGGGGCAGAAGCCACACAGGCGTCCACGCTCCTGGTGCTGGAAATCACCCAGAAATTGCTTCTGCTGTTGATCTCTCCTCGCAAGAGCTGCCGTGGTGGGTGTGTGCTCCGGACAGCTGTGCAGGCCAGTGAGAGGTGTAGGGTCAAAGTCCCCAGGGGACACGCAGCTGACTCTGGGGCAATTGCTATGAATCTGTGAATAAGAGTTGCCACTGGCATCCGCGGCGTGCTTTCCAGATGGGGTGACAGAGGGCTTAAACCACGGCCTCCCTGCCCTGCTGATGCTTTCCTGTGTCCCCCGCGTGTCTGCAGGCTCTTTTTAAAACTCGCCTTTGGGCTCACACAGTCGCTGGCTGGCAGGAGCCGAGCACCGGTCCACAGGTTGTGATAAGTCCTGCGTTCACTGGGAGATTTATCGCAAGGAGTTGGCTCCTGTGACTGTGGAGATGGGCATCCATGCCCCACGGAGCAGGCCAGCAGGCTGGAGACCCAGGGAGGGCTGATGTGGCGGCTGGAGTCTGAGAGCCACCGGGAACATCCACCTTTCGAGGCCTTCGTCTGATTGGATGAGGCCCACCACATGGTGGAGGCTGTCAAACGCTCTCCTCAGGGACACAGCTGCTTCCCTCTGTTTGGTTAAGTCCAGACAAAAGGTCACACTCCCTGGCAGTGCCCACACACACCTCATTATGGATCTGCGCCCCAGAGGGCACAAGGATATGGAATGGCATTGAGAGCAACCCTGGAGAACCCCGTGGTCAAAGCCCTCCCATATGGAAGGCTTCTACCTCCCCATTAAAGCCTTGTGGGGGGGAGATGGACTGTGGCCACCCCAGGGGACAGACACTTGGGAGCAGAAGCTAGCCACAAGCCTCAGATCAAACAAGTTGCAAAAGACCTGGTGAGGCCCCTGGCTGTGTGGCAGGTGGGTTCCAGGCAATGCCAGCGTCCTGACCTGAGCTGGGTGGGCAGCACAAGCCTGCTCCAGGGCCACTGAGACCTGCTGCTCTGAACCCCAGGAACTGGGCATCTCGGAAGGCTGAGGTGCTCCTGGTGGTGGAGGAGTTCCCCACGACAGTGAGTTCTGTGTATCGACTTGACTGGACCCAACTAGTCCACAGGGTCCAACGAGTTCTGGGAGGTGGCCTTGGGTGGGTGACCTTGGACGGTAGGCTTGGGGAAAGCAGACAGCCCTCCACCATGTGGTGGGCCTCATCCAATCAGACGAAGGCCTCGAAAGGTGGGTGTCCCCAGTGGCTCTCAGACTCCAGCCGCCACACCAGCCCTCCCTGGGTCTCCAGGCTGCTGGCCTGCTCCGTGGGGCATGGACGCCCATCTCCACGGCCACGGGAGCCAACTCCTTACGATAAAGCTCTCACCTACCCACGAGTGCATGCAACACACACACACTCACACACTCACACACACAAACACATACACTTTCACACACACACTCACACACACTCAGATTCACTCACACACACACTTTCACACACTCTCACAGACACACACACTCACACTCACCTGTTCACACACTCACATTCACTCATACACAAACATACACACACACTCACACTCACACACACTCACACTCACCTACCCTGCTTGTTCCTTTACTCTGGAAAACCCCAGTGTGGTCTCATAGTGGCTTGAGCTCAGGAGGACCCAGCCCCAGAGCCATCTTCCTGGGGACTGTGTGCAGGTGACATGTTCCACCCTTCGGAAACCACGGGCCTTTCTGGTGACCTGGCAGCAGGAGGAGCCAATCCCACTGTGGGCTTCATGGCTGGGCCTGCGTTGGGGTTTCACCTTGCGCTTTGGGTCAGAAGGGCAGACAGCGAGCCCCGATGGCCCGTGTCCTGGGTGAGCTACTGAACTCGCGGCTGGCCTCGCTCTCCCGTCTGCAGGATGGAGGCCTGAGGTCGCACAGAGCTGCCTGAGTGGACCATTCTAGAGTTTTCTCGTTTAAAATAAAAGAGGCTCCTCCTGATGGCTAAGTTCAGCGTCACCTGGACCAGATAAGGAATTCTTAGAAACCTGGAGAAGCGCGACTAGGGGCGTGTCTTTGAGGGTTTTCAAGAGGAGCTCGGCCAGCCCTGGAGCTGGGCGTCACCACCATCCGCCTGGGGACAGAGAGAGCAAGTGCAGGGGGCTGTGGTCTCTCCCCGAGGGTCCAGGACCCTGCAGGACTCCAGGCTGTCTGGGCTCCTCAGACTCCCAGCCTTGAGCGGTCACACCACCTGCTCCCTCCACCTGGGACCTTAGACTTGGACTGCACACGGCTCTGGCTCAGCCAGTAGATGACCTGTGAGGGCCGTTCTCAGCTCCCTGACCACAGGGGCCCGGCCCCTACGGGATTCCCGTGTATAGCTGCACGCGCAGCCTGACATTGGTGATCAGCAGCCTGGCTGTGGGTAAAGCAGACAGCCCTCTACACACACACACACACACACACACACACTCACACTCAAACTCACACATACCCATACACTCACATTCAAACTCACACACACACGCTCAAGCTCAGACATATTCACACTCAAACTCCTACTCACACACACACTCACACTCAAACGCACACATATACACACTCAAGCTCACACACACAGGCAGGGCCAGTGTTTCTGCCTGGAGGCCAAGTCCTCAGCAGGCCTCACCCCTGGCCCTTCCCCTTGGTAAAAGCCCCTCGGTGCTGCAGATACCCCCCTCCTGGGAGGGCGTAAAGCAACCTCTTCTGTTGGCTCCGCGTCTCGTCCATAGTGGAAAGATGCCGGAGGCCCCCGCAGCAGAGACCACTGGGAAAGCGACATGGAGCTTGGAGGAGACCAGGAGTCGTCCATCCTCAACCACCCCATCAGACCCCCGGCGGGGAGAGGCCACACAGGTGCCACCAACTGGCGGTTCCCTCTGGAGCCAGGAAGCTCCTCTGTGAGGGCCAACTCGCTGGCCGAGCAGGGAGCAGGGCGGAAGCCGACGGTGGGTATCACGCCGCTTCCTTCTGCTCAACTGACCAGGGGACCCGGAGCCACTGCAGGGTGCAGCCAGGGCAGGGCCAGCGGGGAGGAAGCAGTGCCTGGTGTGGGGTGTGTCCACTCAGAGGCCAGCCGGGCAGGACACGCGTGGGCTGAGAGGACATTGAAGCTGACCTGTGATCCCGAAGGCAGCGTCTCAAGCAAGGTACCTGCTTCCGACTTCATCCTCCTGCGAGTCGGACGCTCAGGCCAGCCCTGGAGTGTGTCGCGGTACAGAGCGCGTTGCAGCCCCTCGGAGCCTCACGTTCCTCTCCTGTAAAAGGTGGCCGATGGTGACTGACCTCACAAGGTGGTTGTGAGGACTGCAGGGGGACCCGGGGAAGAGCCCCATCATCTGTTGGGGACCACAAATCAAGTCAAGATGGCGCCTGGCAGTTTGCAGGAGGAGTGGTTTGTGAGGCAACGCCACGGAGCCATTAAGATGGTGGGGACTGTGTATTGGCTGACTGCTGTATCTGGATGATGCCGATTGAGTCAAGCTGTGTGTGATCAGTTAGGTATATATACCTCTGCTGTTCCGCAGTAAGGCGGCTCCTGCTACCTTGGGTGGCCGCTACCTTGATTGCCCGCTCAGTTCCCGCTGAATTTCCCCGCAATAAAGCAGTTCCCGCTTCAACCTTCAAGTTGCTTGTCACCTCCTGCGGCAATCATCTGTGCCCCATGCGCGAGTTTCCTGGTAGGGACCCTCCTGTGGAAGGGGCTGCAGCGCCACCCCTGCCCACGGACACCCGAGGCCCGTGCAGGGCTTGCTCTGGGGTGGGGGGAGGTGGAAGTGCCCGAGGTGTGCCTGTCGCGTGCTGTGGGATGCCCGGCTGGGGAGGAGCAGAGAGGGGCATCTTAGTCTGAGGCCGGTCACAGAGCGCCCCAGACGGGGTCCTTCATAGAGAAGAGGGTGTTTCCCCCACAGCTGTGGGAGCTGGAATTCCGAGGTCTCGGCACTGGCAGGTGTGCCTCCTGGTAAGGGCCTTCACGCTGCCATCTCGCCTGGCAGAGGGCAAGGTGAGGAGCCGAGGCGTGAGCCCAGTCCTGGCAGCCCCCGTCCCAGGGCACTGAGCCATGAAGGTTCTCAGGAGCTAAGCATCTCCGTCGTGATCCCCCTGCGCCCGGCTCCCTGCACTGCGCCCAGACTTCCCAGCAGGCTGGATGGCACGTCAAGGCCGGCCCTGCAGGAAGCTGGCAGAGGCCACCCAGGAGCCCACAGAACAACTCGGGAGAAGAGGGGACCGAGGAGGGCGGCACTTACAGCTCGAAAGAGACAACTGGACGCATGCCAACCAGTGGTGAGCTTAGGATCTTGGATTCTGCTTCTAACAAAGGGTAAAAGGGGGAAATCGAACATGACTGGGTAATCGGAACCTGGCTGGATGTCGGGTGGCAGTATGGAATCACTGTGGGGTTTACCTATGGTGATCCGTGCTCACCGGTAGAAACGAGGGCTTGTCTGTGGAGAGCAGACCACAGGGCTTCCAGAAGAGGTGAGATGAGGCTGAAATTCGCTCCACAATAGTCCAGGGGAAGGCGGGCACTGCCGCTGGGTAGCAAGCACAACTTCATTAGACTCTTCATTCTGGGTTTGCATTCTCCTGGAGTCCCCCATGGTGGAAGGAGCTTAAGGGCTTAGCCACTCCATCCACCCATCTACCTGCTGATTAGATTCATTCACGCCCCATTTGAAGTGGGGGGCTTATTCCACACTCCTGAATAGTCAATTACCAAAGCCAACATCTGAGGTCTCTCAAATATCCTGCCCTCTATGAATCCTGCAAAATGAATTCCAATTAAATCAAAAACTCCAGTTAAATCTGGAAGTTTGATCAGATCCAGTTTCGATTCTCTTGGCTTTTTCTCAATGGTGTTCTGTTTCTGGTTAGAGAGGTCTGTCCTCTCTTGAGATATTAGAATAATCAGTGACATGAAGTAGCTCATTGTCTCATGAGGGGGCTGAGAATATGTTGGTATCTGTTTTGGTGTGGATCTTAAATGTCCCCCTGAATCTCAGGTGTTGAAGCCTGGGTCCCCGTGCAGCAGTGGCCAGAGGTGGGGCTTTGGGTGATGACTGGTTCAGGAGGTCTGACCATGGGAATTGATGGACTGATCTATTTATTCACTCATAACCTCATGGGTCTTGGAAGATCGTGGAGACTTTAGGAAGTGGAACCTACTTGGAGGAAGTCAGTCATTGGGGGTATGACCTTGAAGGGTGGAGCCTACTTAGAGGAAGTAGGTCACTGGGGGTGTGACCTTGAAGGGTGGAGCCTACTTAGAGGAAGTAGGTCATTGGGGGTGTGACCTTGAAGAGTGGAGCCTACTTAGAGGAAGTAGGTCACTGGGGGGTGTGACCTTGAAGGGTGGAGCCTACTTAGAGGAAGTAGGTCACTGGGGGGTGCGACCTTGAAGGGTGGAGCCTACTTAGAGGAAGTAGGTCACTGGGGGGGTGCGACCTTGAAGGGTGGAGCCTACTTAGAGGAAGTAGGTCACTGGGGGGTGTGACCTTGAAGGGTGGAGCCTACTTAGAGGAAGTAGGTCATTGGGGGTGTGACCTTGAAGAGTGGAGCCTACTTTGAAAGAGTAGATCATCAGGCATGTGCCCTTGAGGGTAAGTTTTTTTTAAAATATTTTCTTAGTTGTCAATGGACTTTATTTATATGCATTGCTGAGAATTGAACCCAGAGCCTCACGCATGCTAGGCAAGCACTGTACTGCTGAGCCACAACCCAGCCCTTGAGGGTCGACTTTTATACCCAGCCCTTTCCTCTCTCTCTGTGCTTCCTGGCAACCCTGGGCTCAGCAGTATTGCTCCACAGCATCCTCTGCCAACACATTCTGCTTTGCCACAGGCCTAGAAACAGCACCAACTGACCATGGAGAAGGAGCTCTGAAGCCATGAACCCAAACAAATCTTTCTTCTTTTACACTTTTCCTCTCACAGCTATTTTGTCACCACAGTGAAAAGCCCACTAAAACAACATTCTGCATCTTTTCCTTCTTTCTTTATTTCATAGCTGAAATATTTGCATAAGAAGACACTTTCCTTTATCAAAGTTATAGTTTAAAAATATGTCCGATTCTTTTTTTTTATTAAACATCTTCAAAACAATGATTTTGTTCCCTAGCTTTTTCCAAAGATGGCAATGAGCTTTAGATTTGTCGGTTTTAATTTTTGTCTGTGTCTAGGTGGCCATGGACTCACAGGTTCCAACGTCACTGGTACCTTCAGCTCATCTCCACTTGTATTCTAGTAGGGACTGATGGTTCCCTCTTTGACCAAGGGAAGCACTTCGGGATAGCTCTTGGGGTTTGGTCATCATTATTATTACCATTACCATTATTATTATTATTACTATTATTATCACTCCTACTATTATTGTTTGCCGCAGTCTGGCAAATCACGAGCCACTCAAGCAGGAACAAACTTTATTTCCAAACTCCACCAGCACACTCCACACACGCGGCTCCTCCAGGAACACACCACATACCAACTGGCACTCCCCCCCCCCCCCACGGCAGCACACGCACTCACTCTCTGAACCCTGGGAGAACTCAATGGGAACTCCAAAGCCCCCTGCAGCAAGAGCCATCCTATGGCTCCTCTCAGTAAAGGTCTAATACACAACTGAATCAATCCAGCATCCTCTTAATGGTTCGCCTCTCAACCATTACTTCTGGCAAAATGCCAGGGCTATTCCGACTGGGCTGTGGCTCTCAACAGTTGTTATCATGTGAGTCCAGTATCCTCGCCAGCTTCCTCCCTTCCTTCCATCCTGCTACGGCAGGGGATTAGTGTCTTCTTCATTTCCTGCCTCCTGTTTGAAATCGGCTGGTGGTCTTGGGAGTGGCCTCTTAGGGACACTTAGGGGCCACAGTCCAGGACTCATTGGGAGTGATCGTTGTTGGGTGTTTCGTTATTTTCTGTTTCTTTTAGTGAACAGCATAGAATCATGGATATTTAGGGAATATTTTACACGGGAGTACATCATTAGTGTAAGTGTCGGCAGCTTTCAGTCTGTGACGAAGGCCTCAGAAGAGCAGCTGTGAAGAGGAAGACTTCTTTGGCTCATGGTTTTACAGATTCAGCCCATGGCTGCCGGGTCCACTGCTTTGGGCCTCAGATGAGGCGGAACTTCATGGCAGAGGGCCTGGAGGAGGAGGCTTCTCAACACAGGGCAGCCAAGAAAGAGAAAGGGGGGGAGAGGGAGGGAGGGAGGGAGGGAAGGGGAGAGGGAGGGGGAGGGGGGGCAAGAGATGAGATGTGGGGCACTGGGTCAGGACATTGGCACCAAGGGCAATCCTCCATGTCTACTTCGTCCAGCGAGGACCCGCCTCCTGCAGTGACACCTCCTCCCAGTGGTTCACTCAAACCATTGATCCGTCAGTGGGTCGGTGCCATGGTGGTCAGGAGGTCAGACCTCACGGTCCAATCGCTTCCCCACATCCCACCTCTGAACCCCGCTGCACTGGGGGCCCAGCCTTCAACACAGAAGCCTTTGAAGGACATTCTAGATCTGAGCCACACAGCTCCAGGTGGATATCCCAGGTGTAAAGCAAAAGCTGTTCCATGTGACCGAATGCCGTCCATCTTACCTGCACATGGTATTCTCCCCACGGGCACCGACATGCTTGCTTATTTCCTTTATCACCCCACGGGCATATGGACGTTCCAGAACAACAGCACTACTGCCAACAATGTGTGGTGGAAGCAGTATGACGCTCATTTTACCTTATGGTGTCTGTCTTTGTGTTGTCTATCTGTACACCCATCCCACCCACAGCCAGCTCAACCTCCTCCACAGGAATCGTCACAGATATTTACACGTGACCTTTGTTTGTTTATTTTCCCTTCTGGCCAGGAGGACACCAGCACCAGGAGGTGCAGGACCAAGTCGGCGTTGGCTCTTGGGCCGTCTTGGTCTCTGGATTGTGCCTGGCCTAGGGGAGCACTCACCACTCATTCCATGAACAATGACGACCACGAGAACGCCGTACGACAAAGTTTCCAGTTTTTTATATCAGCAATGAATATAAAATATAATTTATATTTTGTTGCTTTTGTAAAAGGGAAACAAAAGAAAGATTACAAACAGGAATGATTCTAATAGAAGCTGTTCAGGAACTTTATAGAGAAAATTACAAAAATATTCCTTTAAAAATACTCTAGGAAACATAATTAATGTGTCATGTTTTCCAAAAACAAGCCTATTTTCAAATTAACCTGTAATGTTGCATTAATCTGTAATGTCACAGAATTCTTGTCCTTTAGAAATAGAAAATTGATGAGCTGAACTATAATTTAAATGTGAAAGGAAAAGGATAAAGGTGGACAAGATGGTTTTGAGTAAGTTTGAGGGGTGGGGTGGAATGCGCTGCTGTCTGATGTCGGACATTGGAGCACATGGCAGGGACATACGGGTGTCGCAGCAGCAAGGCCTCATAACATACAAACACACAGCTCCCAGAGGGAGAGCCAGGCATACCAGAGAAATTAAAATACGAGGAAGATTACTGCAGCCCAGTGGTAAGACAATAAACAATCAATAAATGGTTCTGGAACAATTGATCACCCACATGGGAAATAAAATGAAATTAGGTCTCTATCTCATTATCTCATGACACAGCCAATATTCAGTTCCAGTCTCATCTAAATGAGAAAAGAAAAATAATTTCACTGCAGAAAAAATTATGGAACTGTCTCCAAAATTTCAGAATACGAGTGTACTTCTTAAAGAGGTTAAAAATGTGAAGCCACAGAGGACATGATCATTGCTAAGTTTAACTATTTAAATTACAAAAAAAAATTATGATCAAGAGATGCTGTTTGGCAATGCAAAGAGAACCAAAAGTCAGGGCAATATGTCAAGAAAAAGAAATAGAAAGCACCCATAGTGGAAAGGAGAAGTAAATCACCCCTGTTTGCAGATAACACAATCTTGTACATAGAATATTATAGGGATTCACAGAAAATGATTACAGCTGATAAATGGGTTTAGCAATGTTGTAGGATACAAGATCAATATAAAAAAATCAATTCTATTTATGTACATTAGCAACAAACATTCAAAACTGAAACTAATAAAATAATTACATTTCTAGTAACATAAAAAGAATAAATGACTTACGAATAAATCTAACAAAATAAGTGTAAGTGTTGTTCATTGAAATCTATAAACATCTCTGAAAGAAAACAAAGACCTAAACACACGGAAATGTATTCCATGTTCATGGATTGGAAGACTCACATAATTAAGATGGCAAATGGCAAATTCCCTAAATTGATCTGCAGATTCAATGAAATCTCCAAATCCCTACCGAAATGGTAGGTGGCTTTTTTTTCCTTTTTCTTTTTTGGCTGCAGATCGACAACGTAATACTAAAATATACCAAAATGCATATGGAAATGCAAGGAACTGAGGATAGTAACAATAATCTAGAAAAGTTTTTAAACTTATTACAAGACTTGCTGATTTCAAAAGTTAGCACAGAACTATGGGAATTAAGATCATGTGTACCGGCATTCTGATAGACATAGAGAAGAACCGGACAGTACTGAGAGTCCGATAAACCCACACATTTACAGTGAACTGGTTTTCAGCAAGTGTGACCGGGTTTAGTTGGGGACATAATGCTCTTTTTAAAAAATGATGCTGGCACAACTGGACACCCACACACAACAGAGAGGAGTCGGTTGTCTACCCCATGCCAGAGACAAAATCAACTCAAAAAGGTGAGAAGATCCAGACAAACACAACCATAAGACTCCGAGAGGGAAATGGAAGTTGAAGTCCTGGAGTAGCCAATTTCCTGAGATATGAGACCCAAAGGGTAAGCCACAAAATGAAAGGATTGAGCCTCATCAAAATTAAAAGCTTCTATGCTACAGAGGGCACAATCCTGTGAAAAGATGCTCCGAGATGGTTAAAAAAACTCTTTTAAATCTTGAATCTGATAAGGGTCTAGTATGCAGCATATGGAGGTGACTCTGAAGGGTGAGGAATAAAAAGGCAGATGAGCCAATTAAAAAATAGACAAAAGACTTTAAATCGACAATTTTTTCAAAGAAGAATCAGAAATGGCCGGTAACATATGAAGAAGTGCTCAGTGTCTCTAGCGTTTGGAGGAAGGAGCTCCGTGAGATGCCACCTCCTACCCGCCAAGATGCCTATGATCCAGTCAAACCACATCACGGGGCACCCACCAATCCCCGGGGGCAAGGCGGTGGAGAACAGCACCCCTCACTCACTCCTGGCAGCGATATAAAATTGTACAGCCTTGTTGGAAATAGTCTTCAGTTCTGTAAAAAAGTACAGAGACTGACCTGTGAGCAGCCCGGCGGGCCCTCTAGACACCACTGTGACTGTGCAGGGGAGACCATGGGTGTGGTCGGATCACCATAGCCAAAGGTTTAGTTGAGAGGTGACGGGGTGCCCAGGTCAGAGAGGAAGGAGGAGAGCCCACTGCCGGCCCAGAGGAGGAGGAAGCAGCCACACACCAAGGAACATGGCTGCCCCAAGAGCTGGGCAAGGCAAAGAGAAGATTCTCCCCGGAGCCTCTGGAAGGAGCAGAGCTGGTCTGTTTGTACCACTGGTGTGTAGTGTAGATGCCACAAACTGAACAAAGACATTTGTAGCAGAGGTAACAATAAAGGACCAGTATTTCAAATTCTGTATCAGCCCATTGACTGTCACTATGGTGGAATAACCGAAGCTATGAACTTTATAAAGAAAAGAGGTTCACTGAGTTCACAGTTCTAGAGGTTCGAGGGCATGGCTCGGCTCTGGTGAGGACCGCGTGGCAGATGGCACCATCATGGTGGGGTGGGAGTGAGAGGAGATCCCATCACCAGACAGGAAGCCGAAGAGCAGGGAGGAGCTGGTCTTGCCCCTCCACCAGGCCCCAGTGTCAGGTGCCAGCACTGCTCAGCCCCACCACACTGGGGACTAAGCCCCAGCCCCCGGAGGGAACCGCTAAACCAGATGCCAGCCCCAGAAGGGGCCTCCATAAAGGTGCTGCACCAAGAGAAGAAGAAACCGGACAAAAAGGATCCGTGGCCATTCGCAAAGAGGAAACAAACCCTGCACACACCTGAGGTAGAACACGGAGGGGACTGACCTGACAGGACACTCACACACGTGGCCAGGAGGCGGCTCTGGCACCCACGGGGACAATGTGACCTTCCCGCTGAGGTCGCAGGCGCACGTCCTGTGGCGGGCACTTCTGCTCCCGCTAGAAACCTCCTGCACCTTCCCACAGGCGGGGAGGCTCCGCAGCGGTTTTCCTTGCAAAAGAAAAAAGTCAGATGGAAATAAAATGTCCAACCCCAGAAAGCAGACGAACTCGTCCCCCGGGGGAACCACGCCCGCGAGTGTCAGGGATCCAGCCCACGATCCTCCAGACGGGCAGCTGGGAACACACTGAGAAGCCTTCAGAAGGAGCCTGGCCACCCGGCCACTGCGCCTGCCCACGGCCGGCTCCACCCGCATGCTCCTGGCCACGGGACGCCACGGGCTCCAGGCCACGGGACACCCATGTGATTCCGGCCAGGGGAGCAGAGCGAGGACCCCAGGTTTAGCTTCAGCTACCACGAGTTGCATTCCTGCCACTTTCATCTGGAAGTGCCCAGTCTGTGGCCTCCTGGACCAAGGTCACTGCTGGACCACGCTGCAGGGTGGAGCGTCATTTTCCAAGACAGTGACACACGGGCTCAAGTGCTGCCCATCAGCTGTTTTCCTGACCCCGGGGGTGGTCAGGCGCCACTCTGTGGACGTCTTGCCTGGGTTTCCAGTGTCTGGGAGATGCTTGCTGGTTCCTGGCCTCTTGGGACAGTCCACCTCTGGAACAGGATGCTGAGGTGACTTTGGCCCCCGCGTCCCGCACTCCTGAGCAGGCACATGCGCATCCTGTCCCTGCCTTTCCTCACTTTGGTGAAAGGTCTGGGACTCTGCCTGCTGTGGAAGATGGAGGAGGCTTAGACACTGGATACCCGGGGTCTGGGGAAGAGGAACAGGACTTGGTGCATGTGCCTCAGTCCTCTGAGTCCCTCCTGTCACTGCAGGGTATGGGCACCAGCTCTGCAGCCATGCTGGGTGGGAAGTGGCCGTCTAGGGGAGGGGGAGCCCGTTACCTGTCCTGGAGTCCTCCCTCTTGTCTCTCGGGACCCCTGCGTGGCAGACCCCCACTCAAAGCAGGGCACCACGAGCAGCCTCAGCGTGTCTCCGGAGCCACTCTAACGTGGACATGGTCGAGGACAGCTGGTCCCAGCCTCCTGCTGTCTGCGGCTTAAGCTTTTGCTGCTGGTGATTATATCCCTGCCCGTTACTGTCCATGGATAATGGGCAGCAGCGCCCAGTTCTGCAGAACTGCCACATGGCCACCCAGAAGCACGATCCTCCAAGCAGCGGAGGCTGAGTCTGGCCCCTGGGGACAAGGTGCATAGGTCTTCAGAGGGAGGTGAGGGAGGCACAGAGGTGGGACAGGTGGCCTAGGAAGCAGGCCCCTGTGACCACGCTATTCTGTGGGGACGTTCCACCGCACAGCTCTCCTGGACTTGTGACCGAGGGTGGAGGTCATACCTGGCTGTCTCCACCAGGAAAGGGGAGCGGGGACCCGCCTGGTGCCAGCTGGTGAGGCTGCAGACAGCGTGATGGACCTGACAGGGAACGGAAGGCCGGCTCTGGGCAGGCGAGGGTGGGAGGGGCAGAGTGGGTGCCCGCCCTTGGCTGGACAGATGACCGGCCAGGCCGGCCATAGCTACATCTTACCCCGGGTTTTCTGCATTTCCTGGGGAGGAGGCGGGGCGACTACTAACATTCTGAGGAATCAGACGGGTGCCATAAAAGTTGCTGGCGACCCTCATGATATTAAAGGGAATAATTGCAGGGCCCAGGTGGCGTCACCTCCACCTACCCGCGTGTGCAGCCGTGACTGCCTGGTGGGTAACGGCCATTATAAAACTGATGGACAGCTGAGGTGGGCTTGAAAAAAATGATCACCTTCTGACATTGTTTCCTTAAGGGACACGGTGACACGGGATGGTGACGGGCTTCTGACTCTGCCAGGTGACTTTTTTTTTTTTTTTTAATCTGTTTGGTTTGGTTTTGTTTCTAAAGGAAAAATGTTCACAAGCACCAACGTCTCTCGATTTGCAGAGAATTAATTCCGTAGATGATGTGGAAATGATGGCCTATGAAGTTAATGAGATATTACCGAAGGCTGGGTAAACAATTAGCAGTATTAGCCGGGAAGATAAACCAGGACCTGTGGCCATCGCACAGAACCGCACTAATTAAACTAAAATTACAGCAAGCCGGGGAGACAAAGGCGCGGGCCGGGTGGCCATGGACGGAGCTGATATTGCAAAAGCCACACTGTTATTAAAGATGAAAGGGGGAGGGGCGTTACAGCCACCGTCTCCCCCGCCCCCGCATTGTCTCCACCATGGCCTTTCCCCACGTCCCCATGATCCCAGGTTCTGCGTCTGGCCATGCTGTGGGTCTCTGGAGATTTTGAGTTTGCATCTCCTCATGTGCGTCACCTGCGTGAGCCATGCCCATCCGAGGAAGGAGCCCCTTCCTGACCCCACAGATGGTCCGCCAATTCCCTGAAGCATGAAATTAGCTTCCTTGTTTCTGAGCATCAAGAGCTTCAGACCTTCCTAAGAAAAATTAGCTGCATTTCAAATCTCAGCATTACACATCAGATCTGAGACCCCCACAACCTGCCTCTCAGGGGTGGAGGGTGCAGTTATCATTCATCATCATCATCATCACTATTATTACTATTCACAGTCTTCCTGCTTGGAAGCCTGCTCTCTCCTTCTCCTGCCTTGGCTCCCTGGGAGCCTCTCCAGAGCCTGATGGAAACGGAGATGGGTGGACCCTGAGGCAGGTGGCCTTCCACCCAGCAGAGCCCCGGGTGAAGCCCGTGGCCTGGCTGCTGTGCTGGCCCCTTGCCTGTGCCATGGTGGAGGGATCCAGGAGAACCAGGTGTCTCTCTGAGACCGGGGCTGGCTGTAGAGGAACCCAGGAAGAGCTTGGCCCCCTCTCTTGAGCCCATTCAGCGTTCCGAGAGCTCTGGGTCATCTACGGCCGTGTTTGCTGACTCAGAGTCCCATGCATACTGAGGGGCCCCATGGCCACCTCACTCCTGGGATAGCGAGGAAGCCTGCGTGGGCAGTCCCTGCACAGCCTAGATTGGTCACCAGAAGAGAAACTGAACCAGAGTCCTCTGAGGGGATCTTGGGAGGTCAGAACCAGCTGGGCTGCGTGTTCTCAGATCTTTATCCAACGGCAAGGTCCAGGGGCAACCGAAGGGTCACCCTGCACCAGCCGTCTGAGGGTGACCGTCCATGGTTGAGCGCACCTCTGCTGCCCATGCAATTTGTTGGATCTGGGACTGGAGCCTGAACTCCTGATGCAACTTTTTCTCTAGAACGCTGCATCCTGGCTGGACAGTCCCCCTCCCGCCCGGGCCTGGAGCCCTTTCTGTGCCACCGTAACTGGGGCGTGGGATGAGGCTGGCTTCCTCTGCATGCACACCGCTGGCTGCTGCCTCTGTCACATCTGGTCTTCTGCTCCCTAGCTGGACACTCATGGGTCAGCCATCGAGACTCTTCAGACTGGGCCTTTCCCTCTGGTCCGGCCAGGCCCACTCTGGCTCATGTGGCTGCCGCCTCCCAGAAGCCGAAGCCCAGCTCTTTCCTCCCGGCTGCCATCACAATGCCAGTTTTCTGTCTTAGCATTGGGTGAAGGCCGGCTGTTGAGAATCAGCTGGGGAAGACATGCTGTCCAAGGGGCCAGTGGACCAGGGCTGCTGCCATGTTGGATGTGAAGTCATTTGACAACAGTGTGCAGGTCTGGGCTCTGGGCATGCTGCTGTAGCCCTGGTGGGGTTGGCTGCAGAAGGCAGGATGTTGGGGACAAGCTGGAGGGTGCTCAATGCTGAGCAGTGGCCCTGAGAATCCCACCGGAGTTTTTCTCCAAGGGCGGGAGCCGGTCCTGCCAGGCTGCACAGCGCCCAGAGACAGGATCAATTAGCCCTCGTTAGAGACTCCTTTATCAGTGCAGCCTAAGATGCCCGCCAGCCCAGAGCCAGCACCCGTCTGTCAAACACAGTATCATTTCAGGTAACAGCTGTCGTCTGCGGCGTTGGCGGGGCTGGAGGGAAAGCTCTCAGCGACTTCCGGCACCTGAGATCAGAGATGAGAGAGACCTCCAGGTAGGCACTGTGATTCTGCCAGTAATTAAATAACCTTAAACTGACTCATTATCTTCAGAGTTACATGTTAATAATTTAACTGGCAAACATTTCATAAGTTAATTCTGAAAAGACTTAAGCAGAGACAGATTTAATTAATTCCATATTTACACTAGTTTTTGCGCTTTTAACTTCAAGTGATTTCCTGCAAAGTCAAGGAGCGTCTAGGCACGTCCCAGAGGTGGCAAGAGGCCAGCCCCGTCCGGACTGTCGGGGGGCGGGCGCTCCTCAGTGGGCGAGGCCAAAGGAGGAGGCTCCTGGCAGAGAGGGCAGGTCCCTCGGGAAGGGCAGAGGCCCTGCTGGACAGCAGTGTTGATAGGATGGTCAGAAGTTGCAAGGTGCCATGCCATAGGACATCACCCGGTGCCTTTCCACGTGTCCGTGTCCCCGATGTGCCAAACGCTGGACATGGCGTGGTGTCCAGGGATGGTTCTCAGTGTTCAGGGGAACAGGTGGACGCCTTATCCTTTGTCCAGAGAGCTTCCAGTGTGCCGCCCCCAGCCCCTGATCCTCCCCTGCAGCCCACTCTGGGCAGGGAAAGATCCAGTGCAGCTTCAGCTGTACCCAGGACGTCCCTGGAGTCGCCTCCTCTGCACTCCCAGGGCCTCGAGCCCCGGCCTCCTCTCTAGCTGGTTCCGAGTCTTCTCCCTTGTCCTGAGCCAGTCTCTGCTGAGCCCAGTGCTGGGGCTCCCATCTTCCTTCTGGTCCTGGCAAAACAAGCCCACCCGTGAGCCGCACGCCCCTCTCCCCACTAGAGCGCCACGTGGGCAGCAGCCGCCAGCCCTTGATCTTGTCTCCTGTCTTCCTTTGTTTTAGGAAAGGATAGACGTTGGCTCCTAATTAACCCAAATGGCTTTGCTTTAGTGAAAGCCTGGGTTGAGGTTAATGATTCAACTCTGCCTCTACGCGTGTTCTTTCAGAAGGTAACCCAGGCACGCGAGAGGACTGCAGGGCGTAGCAAGCCCGCTGCGGGGGCAGGGCACGGAAGCCACTCTTACTAAGGCACGGGAGGGCTGGAGGCTCTCATTACAGACACTGCTCCGGGATTGATGGACATTCAGAGTCGGGCCACAGCTGTAGGGGAGAAAGGACACAGTGGGAACCAAGCGTCAGATGTCCACGGCGGGAAGGGAGCGTGGGCTGGGCTGGGTCCGTAATGACCGCTTCCTCTGCCACCTCTTCACTTAGGGCCCAGACTGAGCCCCGAGGAAGGGGAGCAAAGCCGTGGAGCCGCCCTCTCTGGGAGGCCGAGGACCTGGGGCTCTGCACCCCGAGCTCCCACCCAGGAACTCCCGCTGTCCTCAAGAAGAACAAGCTCCATCGTAGACACGCACCATTTCTGGGCTGCATTAATTTTTAATAAGCTGGTTGCATCCAATCTAATCATACTACTGAGGGCAGTTTTTATATTTCATAAGCACAAATAAATCCCTTCCCATCTCCCCCCGCCCCTGGTGGCAGTTTGCAAAGACCTTTGGGTAGCGGTTTTCAACCTTCATCTCCTGCAGGCTTCCCTGGCTTGTAAGTACCTCTGAAAGATTCATTGTTGCTTAAATAATTGAATCTATTTAAAGAAATGAAGCCAATTAACTTTTCAGTTTATGACTAAGAAATAATTTCACCGTGTGTGGTCAGATTCGAATAAGTATCTGGGGATTCAATTACTGTTTAGAGGTCAGAAAAATGCAAGCAGCATCCTAAACTACGCGGGACAGAGCCTTCCTGGCACGTGGCACGGGGCACGGGCCCTTTGCACAGGATTCATGGTAAGACACCAGGCAATTGGAACTCTGGGTCTAACATCCACACATCCGCAACTCGACTTTTCTACCAACATCCTGAGGCCATACTGGCCAGGGAAGGCTGCGCCCTGCTCCCGTGTCCTCCCAGTTCCCACCTGGTCTCTCTCTGATCTCAGGTCTCTTCTTGGGCTCCCTGTTCACATCAAGCTGTAAGTGACGGATACAAGGCAAGAAGAATGTAGGAAAGCAGGTGTCCTCCTCCACCTCCTTCAGGACAGCCCAGCACACAAGACCCATGCTGACCACCCGCCACAGCCATTCTTCCCAGCATGCACCTCTTCTGTGCCCATGCCCAGGGCTCCTGTGTCTGGTCCTGGACTCCATGCTGGGGTGGCTGAGCTCCTTTGCCCTGGGCTTCATCGTGTGGCCGTGTGGCCGTCTCTGCCACGACTCCCAGTCCAGCTCTGCTCCAGCCGTTCTCTCAGATCCAGAGAGGTGGCTCAGACATTTGTGTGGCTGTCCTCCCTCGCTTCTCAAACTGAATGCCCCAAAGTGGACTCGGCCGCTGCTGGGGGCACTGCCCCCAACCCTCCCAGCTGCCCAAGCCCCAGGTGTGGCTGCCGCCCGGCTCTCCCGCTTCATTCAGTCACAAAGGACGTGAACTCCGTCTCCTGGAGTTCTCCCATCTGACCCCGCTGGGGGCTGCTGAAGCGGCTCTGTGGGCTCCCTGTACCTGCTTTGTGACTTCTCCGTCCTGGTCATCCAGCAGCCTCCGCAAGGGAACCTCCTCCCTGCAGCCTCCCCGCGTCTCCACCCACCATGGTGCCTCCGCTCAGCCATCCTCTCCTCCCCTAGGTGACACATAAGAGCCACCAGGGAGCCTGTCTCCACCACCTGCTGTCTTCTTGAGAAGCCCTTGCCCTGCCCCTCCGCCCTCCCGCACCCGGAACGGCGGATCCCTGGCCCATGCCTCCATGTGAACAGTTGGCAGCACTGGGCAAGGGCCAGAATCAGGAGACACCTTGAGGCGGGCAGCTGGCCAGCTGCCTTGTTCTGCAGAGGGACAAGGGAGGTGACATTTCTGGGAGAAGGGCCGAGTGACTGCAGTGTCTCCCGCAGGATTGGAAGGGTGTCAGGCTGGGAGCCTGGGGCCCAAGTCTTCATGCCGTAAGATTTTACTCTCAGGGATTCCTCTGGAACACCCCGATTTCATGTCACTGAGGGTCACGGGGCCACCCGCAGACAGCCCTAACAGGACAAATGCATTTCACTACCCGACGGGGCCAGACTCCTGGGAAGGAGTGCCTGTGAGTAGAGGGAAACAGGGACTCACCCACAGAAGGCCGCGGGTGGGGGACGGGGCTGTTAAAGCCACAGACACCTGGGCCTTCCTGCCTCCAAGGCCTTCAGGACCCGTGGACCACGCCGTCCAACAGACACCAGCACGGCTTCCCTCCTCCCCCAGGTGGGCTGGGGACCCACCAGGCTCCTTCCTGTGACGTGGATTTGGAGAAGGGTCCCACCATGGCAAACCTTTTCTGGAACAACCCAGTGGGAATGGCCGCTCCTTGGGCTAGAAGGATCAGGTGTCCCCAGACTGGCGTAGGTCAGCCGTGCTGTGGAGTAAGGGGGAGTACCCTGAGGAAGGGAAGCCCAGGGGCCTCGAGCAGGTGACCCTTCCTGCTCCTGGGACCCAAGCAATGTTAGTCTCCTCCTCAAACAGTCGACCACGTGGAGAAATGGTCCTTGGCCACAAACTGGAAGTTAATTGGCTCCATTTCATTAGAGGATCTTATTATGTCAGCGCTGGCCTGGCTCTGGGCCAGAGTAGGGAGGGTGTGTCCATGGCTCTGCCTAAGGACCCTGGCACCCCGTGGCCTGGACCAGGGAATGCAGCTCCTAAGCAATGACAAAGTGGCCCTGGGAGAGATGCTGTGGCCAGGGAGGAGCAGGCCAAGAGCCGGACAGAACAGCAGCCCCGGGAGCACAGTGCCTGATGGAGAAATCCAAGTTCCTCCACCGCCGAGGTGGAAATGGAGCCTTATCCCAGCATAAGCCAAGGCGAGTGTCCCCAGAGCCATGGCCTGGAAAGGAGGCCTCTACACCCCAGCAGCTGTGGCAGGTGCAGCCCCTGGACATGGGTCCTGGGCGGAGGCTGCTGGACATGTATGGGCGGCCCTGCCCAGGGTGGGCCTGAGCTGGGGAGGGTGCCCCCTCGCTGCAGAGCCCCCTGGGCCCTGTGTGAGTGACAGGCCACACACTTCAACCCACTGGAGAATGGCTGAGCATGAGGCGACTGTTCCCAGATCTCCCCTCTGGGGAGAGAGCTCACCCTGTCCTAGGTGTGGCCTGGGCGGGGCACACACCAGGAGACGGACTCTGCTCTCACCGCCTTTCATCGGCAAGGACCCAGACAGGGCTCTGCTCCCGAGGCCCGAACGGAGGGGGTTCTGGGGAGACCAGCACTTTTGGAGCAAAGGTCATGGTGACCTGAGAACTGGGGGAGGGGCCTCGGTGGGTCCTGGTTGACCTTGAGGGAGGTCCCAGCCCCTTGGTGACCCCTGTTCCTCGGGAGGCTGTGAGGAGGCTGTGGTTGTAGCACCCATGGCCTTTGAAGGTGGGGCGCCCATGCCTGGCCGACCTCCTCAGTTTGCCTCTTGAAGCCCAGTGACAGAGCTGGGCAGAGCCTTGGTTTGAGCTTTGTCCAAACCCTCATCCCCCCGGGCCATAATCAGGGCCCAGAGTCGAGCTCCCACCTTAGGTCCCCACAGCCTACTGTTCACAAGAACGTGAAGGACCATGGCTCCCAGCTGGCTTCCCGGGTCCCTGCAGGTGCAGGCCACCTGGCAGGAGGGTCTGGTGAGGTCCCTGGAGGGCCAGTTCTCTGCGCTCTCACACACACCCTTCGCCTAGTCACGGCCCTCCCCAGCTGACCCTGAGTCCCATTGAGTCGCTTGCTCCCCAGTTCTCTTCCTGGCCTGGGAGTCCTCTGGGTTGGCTTCCCCACACCTGGCGTGATCTGCTGAGCACACTGTCTCTCCTCGTTCCCTGAGTGATGGAGAGAGGGATCGCAGCAGCCCCTAACCGGGTGGAGGGTGCGGGTGTTGGTGCGGCAGCACAGGATGGGGTCGTTGAACCCTCTGGTCCCCTTAATGAGCTCCAAAATGACTCTGGTCTGTCCCTGAGACATTTCCCTCCACAGCAGACCACACGCCCTGGAGTTCCATCCATTTTGGTTGGAACGATGGAGCGGAGTGGATCGCCCCCAGGGATTCCACCCCTGACTGAAGCACAGCGGAGGCACCTGGAAGGCTCCCCGAGTCATGGGTCCAGGACTCTGTGCCTTGAGTCCACTTCATTTAGTGGTATTTACTGGTGTCTCCAGCATGCCAGACCCCGTGCTAGATGCCACGTCCCCAACTCAGGGCTCAGAGTCCTGTTGGGACAGCTGGATGGCCACCAGAGGTCAAGGAGCCAGCCAGCCCAGCCTCGGGAAGCTGCTGCTCAGGAGGAGCTGTCCAGCAGGAGCTGAGGCTGGGTCCCCGGGAGCAGGGACAGGCGCAGGGCGGGCGGGGCAGTGGACAGCTCTGCAGCCAGGGAGCGAGGAGAGCCTCGACTCTCTCCACTTTCAAGGACACTCTGTGTCCACTCTGGCAGACGGCCACCTCCGGTGCTGTCGTCACCTCTCTGAATGGTGCAGCGTGACGGGGACCAGAGGGGAGAGGAGAATTTAAACCCTCCCACCTCCACGTTTCCTGACCAGCTCCCCCCAGGGCCAAGCGTCTTCCCACCCATCTCCTCCTGACCACCCCCTCCAAATTAGAGAAAAGAGCTGAGCTGGACACACTGTGACCGCAGGCGTGGACCGAGGTGGACGCCTGACTTCCCGACCTGGCTGATTGGCAGCCTATCCCTGTTGTACTCACAGCTGGCCTGGAAGTTACAGCTCCGTGCAGGAGACCCTTTATCAGGGGCAGGACAGTCCTGATGGTTATAAGAATCTATGAGGGTGCTGTCTGGATGATATTAAGTGGAGCAAAGTAGGTCAGTATTGTGTGGAATAATGAACTCGAGTTTAATCAACACATCATAAGCAAAATTATGTGGAGAAGCCTCGCATGTTATTGTTGCTGTTTGGTTATTTGACTACTTAATCTTCTAATATATGCACATAATAATAAAATAATTCTACATGTGGATAGAAATCATTTTTCTACAATCTTGCGGTGTACTTAACACTATGTTAATAATGCATCTTGCTGTATTTGTGGGGAAATGTTTTTGTACCCATTGGGAGACACTGGGGGCACACCCGTGGACAGCACGGTGGTCCACACGCACACAGTAGGAGCTTAATAACATGGGCAGAGAGGAGTTCAGGTGTGTGGCTGTGCCCCGGGTCACCGGTTGGACCTGCCCCAGGGAAGGACTTCCTGTTGCTCTGTGACACAGGGACCCTGGGAAGACCAGTTCTGTCCACTCGAGACCCAAATGTGACCCTGGTGCTTCAGAGGGGCCTCCTGGCTGGCGGCTCCGGAGGCTGCTGCCCCCGCCAAGCCCAGCCCCTCCCTGGGAGGTGAGCTGGCTGCAGGGAGCCCTGGAGTAAGGACAGGTCCAGTCAGCACCTGCCACGGACACTGCTCCTACGGGCTATAGGAGGTGTCCCCACGTCCAGGGGCATTTGACCCGCTGAAGCTACACAATGCCCTGGCCGAGCCACCTGCACCCTGGCCGAGCCACCTGCACCCTGGGTGACCCACCTGCACCCGGCCGACCCACCTGCACCCTGGGTGACCCACCTGCACCCTGGGTGACCCACCTGCACCCTGGCCGAAACACCTGGACCCAGGGTGACCCACCTGGACCCAGGGTGACCCACCTGCACCCTGGGTGACCCACCTGCACCCTGGGTGACCCACCTGCACCCTGGGTGACCCGCCTGCACCCTGGGTGACCCGCCAGCACCCTGGGTGACCCGCCTGCACCCTGGCCGACCCACCTGCACCCTGGGTGACCCGCCTGCACCCTGGGTGACTCGCCTGCACCCTGGGTGACCCACCTGCACCCTGGCCGACCCACCTGCACCCTGGGTGACCCACCTGCACCCTGGCCGACCCACCTGCACCCTGGGTGACCCACCTGCACCCTGGCCGACCCACCTGCACCCTGGGCGACCCACCTGCACCCTGGGTGACCCACCTGCACCCTGGGTGACCCACCTGCACCCTGGCCGACCCACCTGCACCCTGGGTGACTCACCTGCACCCTGGCCGACCCACCTGCACCCTGGGTGACCCACCTGCACCCTGGGTGACCCACCTGCACCCTGGGTGACCCACCTGCACCCTGGGTGACCCACCTGCACCCTGGCCGACCCACCTGCACCCTGGGTGACCCACCTGCACCCTGGCCGACCCACCTGCACCCTGGGTGACCCACCTGCACCCTGGCCGACCCACCTGCACCCTGGGTGACCCACCTGCACCCTGGCCGACCCACCTGCACCCTGGGTGACCCACCTGCACCCTGGGCGACCCACCTGCACCCTGGGTGACCCACCTGCACCCTGGCCGACCCACCTGCACCCTGGGTGACCCACCTGCACCCTGGCCGACCCACCTGCACCCTGGGTGACCCACCTGCACCCTGGCCGACCCACCTGCACCCTGGGTGACCCACCTGCACCCTGGGCGACCCACCTGCACCCTGGGTGACCCACCTGCACCCTGGCCGACCCACCTGCACCCTGGGTGACCCACCTGCACCCTGGCCGACCCACCTGCACCCTGGGTGACCCACCTGCACCCTGGGTGACCCACCTGCACCCTGGCCGACCCACCTGCACCCTGGGTGACCCACCTGCACCCTGGCCGACCCACCTGCACCCTGGGTGACCCACCTGCACCCTGGGCGACCCACCTGCACCCTGGCCGACCCACCTGCACCCTGGGCGACCCACCTGCACCCTGGGTGACCCACCTGCACCCTGGCCGACCCACCTGCACCCTGGGTGACCCACCTGCACCCTGGGCGACCCACCTGCACCCTGGGTGACCCACCTGCACCCTGGGTGACCCACCTGCACCCTGGGTGACCCACCTGCACCCTGGGTGACCCACCTGCACCCTGGGCGACCCACCTGCACCCTGGGCGACCCACCTGCACCCTGGGCGACCCACCTGCACCCTGGGTGACCCACCTGCACCCTGGCCGACCCACCTGCACCCTGGGTGACCCACCTGCACCCTGGCCGACCCACCTGCACCCTGGGCGACCCACCTGCACCCTGGGCGACCCACCTGCACCCTGGCCGACCCACCTGCACCCTGGCCGAGGGCGGGGCGGTGTGTTCTGGAGGGTGGCCTCCCTCTGAGCCTGCTCCCTCTCCTTGGCCTTTCTGGTGCCCACTCTCTGAGAGTCAGCAGGGGACGGAGCACCCCCTTTCCAGGGAGCCGGGCATTGGCTCTGGCCCGGGGATGGACGTGTGCACCTAGGAGGCCAGAGCCTGGCCGTGTGGTCAGCAGCCCTCATCATCCTGCCAGAGGAGGAAAGCGCGGGGCCCCGTGCTGCCCACCCTGGCTGCTCTGTTCCCCTCTGAAAGTGACCTTCAGAGCTGATCCGCTGGCTGCAGAAAGCCAGATTGCTTTCTAGTAAGGCATAGTCTAGGCTCAGTTTCAGGAATTTTCTGGGTGTTTTTATCTTCGCAGAGAAGCCATAAAGACTCTGTGGCAGCTGGGCCGGCCGCGAGCTGACGCTGGCTGTGCTCATCACGGGGTAATGGCCTTGCTGAGCCGTGCTCCGCTCAGGCAGCGGCAGACGCAGGCGGGCAGCTTGATGTATGCGCTTCATCAGCGCCTGCACCAGGCGGGCGGCTCTGGGGTTTCAGGGGCCGAGGTCCCGCTCCAGGGGAGGGGCGGGTGGTTTCCAGGGGTCAGGTGCAGAGGGCCAGGCCAAGGGCACCGGTGGGCCTGGGGGCAGCTGAGGGAGCTGGGGGCACTGGTGGGGAGCGGGGTGAAGCCCTTTCTCCAGCTTAGCGGACGGTCAGTTCTGACGCTGCCCTGGCTGTAGGGTTTGATGGGATTCGTTGGGGGGAAGCCGTCTTTGAAGTCGGGCAAATCCCAGTTTCAATCTCAACTTTCTCATGATCTCCAGGCCCTCAGAGAGGTCCAGATTCAGCCTCATCTTCTCTATTAGTCCAACCAGGACCCACGGGCATTCTGTGACCCTCTGCCATGTCACGAGCCACCCCAGACTTAGAGGCTAACCAGGAATTTCACACTGTCCTGCAGTTTGGTGGACTGACCGCTCGGCAGAGGGGGGTGGCGTGGCTTCTCTCGTGCGTGTACTCAGGTGGTGGCTGTACCCAGCCTCTTCACGCAGGCTGGGGTGGCATGATGGCCAGGCGGAGCCACCCCTCCCTCCCTGGCGCCTATCCTCCTGGCCTGGCTGTCCATCTCCTGGGGGTCGGTGGCTTACATGGTGAGCGCTTTCCCCAAGACTGTGCAAAGATGACGCAGACAGAGACCACAAACAGACCCCACGGCTCCTGCCTCAGCCTCCTCCCCAGCTGGCTGGACAGCCCACCCCGAGTCCAGTGGAGGGGCCAGGCCTCCACCTGGCTGCGGGAGGAGTGGCCGAGCACGACTGTGGCCATCTTTACCCGTTCTCCAAGGACCCCTGAGGGCAGTAATGAGGGAAAGAGGCCAGGCGCCCTCCAGCCCTGACACCGGCACCGGGGAACTGGCCGCTCCTGCCCCTTCTGCCCGTGTCCTTCCCTAGGCCTCTAGAAACAAGAGCTGTGTCAGCAGCACCAGAGGCCCATTTCTGGCCTGTCCTCCAGCTGGCCACGCAGTGGGGAACCTGGACACTGAGGCTTTGGGTGAAGATGGCTGGTCTCCACCCTGGCTGCACAGGGGGGCCCCAGGGGGCCAGCACACAAGGCCAGCTCCTGTCCCAGTGCCGTTCCCATTTGGTGGTTGTGCACGGTTCCCAGATCTACTTCAAGGCCAGCCGAGAGAGGGCAGCCCTTGGGCTCCCGAGGGAGTGCACTGCTGAGCTAGGACCCAGGGGGGAATGGCGAGGGAGACCCCAGAGGACGGGGCCGAGGTCACAACGTCCCATGTGCACCTGTCACCTGCGCTCTGGCTCTCAAGTTCAGCCGGAGGGCACGGACGGCCATGCCGCGTCGCCCCTGCCTGCCCTCTCCTCTGGTGAGTGCGGAAGGCGCTTTTCTTCTCTCGAGACTCAACGCCACAGTCATAAAAGCAGCGTGGTCACAGAGACCCCGCTAGGGAGGACGCGGGCATGTTGGTTTCCGCCAGGCCTGCGACGGGTGATGGATATAAATAGCCGGCGTTTCAGAGGGGAGCGCTGAGCAGGTGCAAATATCACCACATCTGAAGGTGCTGCGAGCGTATTATTCCTGGGTAATTGGGGTTATGGGCAGCTGCCCCGAGAGCGGGCAGGGTCTGCTTCTGCAGCCAGCGCCTCCAGGGTGAGTTAGTGTCGCCCCTTGCTGCAGCCAATGTCCACCAGCCAGTTAACCCTTTCTAGCTGCTGGGCGAGTGTCCCCCACCTGCACCTGCCCAGCTTCCTTCGCCTACGAGAACCCCTTCCCTGCCCACGGTCACT
The DNA here is from genome assembly GCF_048772815.1 of Callospermophilus lateralis. NCBI lineage: Eukaryota > Metazoa > Chordata > Mammalia > Rodentia > Sciuridae > Callospermophilus > Callospermophilus lateralis. Next base: position 141,312,073 of record NC_135311.1, on the reverse strand, counting down.
GTCTGAGGGTGAGGACGCAGGAGCCTGCAGGAGTCAGGGTGGGAGGCGAGATGACTCTGCTGCAGGAAGGAGAAGGGCAGCTGAGCCGTGATGGCCGTCTCTACACAGAGGCACAGGTGGCCCACTCCACCCTCCCGCCTGCCCGCCCCTCAGGCTGGGACGGGCTCTGGAGGGACCCTCCACCTAAGCGGAGCTGCTCAGTTTTCCGCTGGCACCGGGCGAGCTCAGGAATGGCCTCCTGTTCCCGAGCAGGAGCGGGCAGCAGAGCCCAGCTGGGGCAGCGTCTCGGGGCTCCTGGTGTGTGCGTGACCCTCTGCTCTGGACGCTGAAGCAGTCCCGAGGCCTGGCCGGTGTCCTGGAGTGGGGAGGCCACTTTCTAGCCATCTCTGAAGGCCCCAGCAGGTCTCACCAGTCCGGGGCCACCCCAGGGCTTGCCAACGCCCAGCCCTTTCCTGAAGAGCTGGTATTTGCAGAAACGAGGTTCTGTCCATTCTGATGCGGCGAGCAGCCGATCGGCAGCCCCGGGGTCACCTCCCAGGGACCTCGGCAGCCTGGACAGGGAATGTGGGTTTATGGGAAACCTCTCCAGCAGTGCTGGGGCCTGGACAGGACCCTCCACCCTGGACTGAACAGGATCAGGGTCAAGTCCAAGATCCAGGTGGGGCAGGGCGGGGACCCTGAAGCCTCTCCTTGGTTTGCAGAGAGTGTCTTCTCCCTGTGTCCTTGATGGCCGTCCCTCTGCGTGCCTGAGTGTCCCGTGGCCGTCCCTCTGTCTGTCCTGATCCCTTCCTAGGAGCACTGCAGTGTTGTTGGGTCAGGGCCACCCTAATGGCCTCCTTCTGGCTTCGTCAGGTAATGGACGCCGGCTCTCCTGACAGCGCAGTCCAGTCTGAGATCCTGGACTGGACTTCAGCCTGGGAGTTTAGGGGGACCCTGTCAGGGCACAGTCTGTACGGTCACTCAGCCCGGCCACATGACGACGAGGGGCCAGGGCTGCGGGTGCAGGAAGGGGATGCACCTCCAGGTAGCGACCTTCCCTGGCTGGCCACGGCCAGTCCCCGCGGCAGCTGTCCTTTCCACCCCCGCAGCCTAACGAAGACGGATTGCTCCTCTCACGTCTAAAGGCTCTTGAATATAGAGCAGAATCGATTTCGTATATGGAGGCGGGAGCGTCCCCTGCCAGGCCAGCACAGGGTGTGCTTGATGACAGAACGCCGCTCTCAGCAGATGCTGCTATCAGGGAGGCCGGGTGTGCACCTGCCCCCGAGCAGAGGGCAGCGCGCTGGCCTCGTGCCCCATCACCGCCCCAACGGGTCTGAGTCAAAATTTTTGTCCCTAATCATTTTCCATGGATCTGCTGCCCCTCAGTGAAACCATTTGCAGGTCATGAAATAGGAGCCATCAGCACTTTCAGATCTCACTTCCTTCACGGCGTCTCTGAGCTGGGAGTCGCAGCCTCGTCCAGCACTTCCCTTGCTCAGGAACCTTCGGAGGCTCCCCACTGCTTCTTCCTTCGATCAGGTCCACAGCCTGCCCTCCTGTAGGAACCGTGCTTCCTCCCCTGCCTGAAAATGGGACTTACCTCTCTGAACAGCTCAGCGACTCCCCACCGCAGCCTCACACCCCGGGGGTGCAGGGTCTCATCTTCTCCTCCTCATCTTCTCCTCCTCATCTTCTCCTCCAGCTCCCTGCCTCTCTGGGTTCCTACTCCTCCTGCAGCCTGAGCCAGGGGAGTCCAGGATCCGTCTCACAGGCCGGAGCTCTGTGACGCCATTCTTCCCTGGAGCTGCAACAGGCAGGCAGTGAGCAGGCAGTGAGGAATGGCTCCCACGTCCTCCAAGAAGTCACTAGGGCTTGGGCTCTGGCTGGACAGGGGTCTTTTCAGGCCACAGGATCATTTTCTACCCTTTGAAATAAAGGCATTACTTATTTATCTAAAGCCCCAAATACTTTCACCGGCAGGCTTTCTGCCTCCGTGACTCAGCTCAGTTCCTTAGACAAGGTGCTCGAGGACAGTTGTGTTCTTCCTCTGCTGTGACCTTTGGGGCAGGGAGTCTCACGCTGGTGTAGAGAGGACAGATGCTGCCACCCGATCACGGAGCGATGCCCACACCGTCACAAATGGACTGTCGCTTTGTGAACTTTCTCTGCAGAGTCCCTCGGCTTCTGTTTTTCAGGGACACTGTGTTTGGTTTTGTGTGGGAACCCTGGAGCCAGCACCCTGCTTCAGGCCCTGGCTCTGATGCTTGCTAGCTGTACGGCTTAGGGCAAGTCACCTCACGTCTCTGCGCCCTGCTTTCTGCAGCCGTGAGACGGGGGCTGATCAAAGCACCTGGCGGAGACAATTGCTGCAGGGGCCGAGAACAGGATCGGGCCACCTGAACCTCAGTCCTCACATCAGAGGCAGGGTCCTCCTTTCCCGTTCAGGTGGCCCTGAGGCTCAAAGCCCCCCAGACTCGCTGGGCCAGGAAGTGCTAAGACTCCGTTTGTACCCACGCCGTGAATCTGAAATTCAAGCAAATTCAGAGAGGGCGGGCGGCCCGGAGAGGAGACCAGGGTTCAGGGAACAGATCCCTAATGCAAATGGGCAGGCGGGAGGGCAGTGCTCCCGTGGGCAGCCTGCGCCTGGACGGAGGCGCCCCCCATTCACATCCCCATAATCAATTTGCCAGTTACCAACCTGCCTTATCTGGGTCCACTGTACTGGGCGGCAGGGGCCCCACAGGGCCGGGTCAGCGAGGTGCTTACAGCTCGGAGTTATTTGCTGACTGAAGAAATGGATGTTTCTTCTCTTTCTTTCTAAGCCCTGAAGGGGAAACACTTGATTCTGGTGACCAGCTCGCGGCTGACTGGCTCATCTCCATTGCTTCTAAAATGCGCGTCTTGGACTCTTTCCTAATCCACATTAGTGGTTCCCAGTGGGAGCCGTCTGGCCTCGGGGGACACGTGGCAGGTCTTTAGAGGCTTCTGCTTGTCATAGGTTGGGGGTCGTGACTGGGTCCAGAGGGGAGGACCAGGTGCTGCCAGCACTCCACAGCTGCTGGACATGGGCCCCAGAGGGATGGCCCCCGGCCCCCGTGGAGGTGGGGAGCCCTGAGGCTGTTGTCTGAGGTTTTCACTGTGGCTCTTGAAGCCCCTGGACATTCCTGTCCATCTCCTCAGACTTAAGTGGGTCCAGGACAGGAGCTCCAGAGGAAGCTGATTCTTCATGGTCACAGGTGGATGGATGGCCAAGAGGGCAGGGCAGGTGCAGCCTCCCCCAGGTGGATCCGTGTCCAGCGCGGCGTCTCCTGTGTGCCTGGAGGAGAAGTACCAGAGGACAGTCAGGGTTTCCAGAAACCGCTGCTCTGGACGGACCCTGGGGTCAGCACAGGCTGGACAAGTGCTGGTGTGATGCAGGGATAAAGGCCTGAGCCAGAGAAGGTTCTGGAATGGCTCCTGCTCGGTGGCAAGAAGTGGACTCCTGGGCCATCTCCTGGCTTAACAGATGGCCCCTGGGGTGGACAGGATCTCACTGCAGTTTGCGTGCTCCGTCCACCTGGCCAGCCGTTACATGAGAGGCAATTTGGTGGCTAAGAAACTGCTTGGAAGCGTGTCCCATGCCGTGACGTGGAGCACATGGCAGGACACAGTATTGCAGAAGGACGGGGGTTGGCCTTCTCCAGGAGGCTGGGCAGCCAGCCTGCCTCCACAGTCCACGTCTGTCCCCCTTCAGGGCCATGTGGGGTGACCTGGGGAGGGGTGTCCACGGTGTGGGCCTTTCCATGAGCGTGGGCCTGGAGTGAGGAGAGGTGGCCACTGAAAGGCCAAGGTTCGTCGTCGGAGATTAAAACGCACACACAGACAGCAGTGACAAAGATGAAGCACTTTACTGCAAGCTGGTGCTAGCTTATATAGAAAGTGAGAGTCAGTTACCTTAAACCAGGAAGCTCCCGGGGCCAATCATAGTAAAGGTCAGTTCGTCACCTATGGTGCACGCACATCCGCCTTGCATAAGATTCATGGGGGTCACCAACTGTCCACGTGTACGGAAGACGGGAGGGCCAATTAGAAGGTTTTCAAAACAACTTATTATCCGCCCACTGCCAACTTGCCCGTCGCCATGTTGCATTAGGGGCTCCTTATCTGAAAGGCCCAGGGAGCTCTAGCTGCCCAATGGCAATTTGCCCACCGCCATGTTTGAAAGGCCCGGGGAGTTCTCAGGGAGACTCCCATCAGCCACTGGCCGCCCCTTCACAGCTGTCTCCACCTCGCGGACGCCGCCTGCACTGGTGAGCCTCGGCTCCCCCTCTAACCTGGGCCCAGGGAGCCTGCCTCCTGGCCTGCGGGGAGAAGGGCAGGAGGTGGGTGTGACCCTCAGGCCGGGGCCACCATCTGGAAGCTCTGGGTGCCCCTGGCTGCAGCCCCACTGGGTGCCATGGCCTGAGGGGGTGTTACCGGACGTGATGCGAACATGGCCCCTGGTGTCCACGGGGCAGAAAGCAGAGGCCTCTGACTTCACGGTGGCACTTCTCAGGACGTGAGTGCGCTCGTGCACCGGGCTGCCCCAGAGACAGGCGGGCCTTTCCCACCTCGCCCCTCGTTTCACGCCTCGTCATTCCGCTCACACGATGGAGAAGACACACGGAGACGGACGGCCCCGCAGACCAGGGAAGAAGGGAACAGGCGAGGGACGTGCCCTGCTGACCACGCTCCTGGCCCCCAGGACAAGGCAGGTCTCCAAGGAGACCCAGGCCGGGGCTCTGTGACGGGGATGCCACCAAGGCAAAACCAGGACGAGGCATCCCAGGCGCAGGAGCCGCAGTGCCATCGCTGAGGATGTGTGTGACATCCTCAAGGGACAGACAGCGCGGGACACCATCCAGGCTTGGGGAGGATGTCTCCAGCTGCCCTGGGGCAGGCAGAGCTGGGGCCACGCCTGGCGGGAAGTGGCAGAGCTGGGGACAGGGACGACGATGGAGGTGATGGCAGGTCCCTTTGTAGACGCAGGTCTCTGCTGTTTTGAGCGAATGGCCTCACGTTGGTTCACACAGCACCGTCACCCACGAGGACCCAGCTTGAGGACCTCCTGCGATTGAGCATGTCCGTTTCCATCCCAGGGCCTCCAGCGCCCCAGCCCGCCATCCTCCTGCCCAGGGCGGCCGCAGTCCTGAGTTCTGAAGCCGTGGGCAGGTGGCCTGCTTGTGCCTTCACAGGGAAAGTGTGGGGTGAGCTCCTCCCCACCCGCCACGTGTGCTCCGCCTGGGGAAGAGTCACCCTCTGCCCCCAGCAGCCGTCCACACGTGGCTGACCTCCCATGTGCATGCGCTCTGCGGTCCTCTGGTGGTCACCGTGAGTCACACTGCAGCTGTTTGCCGGCCCGCGGTGGCCACAGGGCTTGTGCCGGTCCAAGGTCAGGGGGCTGTCGTCACCGCTCCACGGTGGCTGTGGCCTCTCCCCCCACCAGGCACGGCTGTGGCTTCTCCCTGCTCAGCCCCGAGGCCTGATCTTGCCCTCTCCGGTCAGTCTCTGCTGGTGATCCTCCTTTCCTTCCCTTGGTGATGGATGCGGGTGAGCGTCTAATGGCCCATCAGAAGGTGCTCGTCTGCCAAGTGCTTGTTTGGAGCCCTTGGCCCCTTTCCATGGCGCTCCTATCATTTTTAAGTGCTTAATTTGTGGGTGTTTATTTTTAAGTTCTAGAGTTTGATTAATTTTTCCAGTTTCCAGTTCTCTGCCAAAACTCCGTATCTTGCTCTTAAATTTCCTGAACATATTAATCAGTTACTTACGAGGCGACGTCTGAACTCCCAGCACCTGAGGGTCTCTGTGGGTTGCTTGCTTCATCTGCTTTTCTCTTAATTCTGGCATTTTTAAAAGGCAGCCCACAGAACATGGACAAGACACGGACAGGACATGGATAGCCGTGTTTCCCAGGGCTTTCTGCGGTGGGGGTCCTGAGCTCCGGTCACCTCCCCACGGCAGCCTCCTGCCTCGGTTTCTCCCTGGTCCTCTGATCCCTGGACTCCTGGTGGGGACCCAGCGCCGGCCTGGACAGCAGCCCTCACCTGGCCCCACCTGCTCCTGTCCTCTCTGGAGCTGAGCGGGTGGCCTGAGCCGTCTGCGCGAGCGCGGCTGGAAGTGAAGGTTCACGTCATCTTTTCTTTCTGTTGTTCCCACTCCCCTCGGTCCCCCTTTCTGGGGCTCGGCAGGACGGCCACTTCCAGCTGCTCCAGTCCTCAACCCCAGCCTTTCCCGGGTCCTGGGTGGCCTCCAGCCTGTTGGCTGTGTCACCTCTGTCAGTCCAGGGCCTCCTGAGCCCGCCTGCCCCGGGTCCTGCAGAAGCTCTGTACAGCGCACAGCCTGCCCGCGTCCCCTCTGTGTGTGGCCCTCCCTCCTGAGCGGGACCTGGCCCCCGCCCCGCGTCCCTGCTGCCCTGCTTGGACTCATGTGCCTTCCAAACAGGGCTTGTTTCCCCCCAGAAATTTCTGTTCCAAAGATTTTGTTTACGACCTTTTCTATTTGAAGGCTCTTCTGTCCAAAAGGGATCATTCACAACAAGTCTGTCTCTGGTGCCGGGACGTGGACATCAGGGGGAGCCAGCCAGGCCCTGGAGACGGCCTGTGGGATGTGGTGGACACCAGTGGGGGACCTGAGGGCTTCTCTAACTGAGAGACGCAGTCTGACCTCTGCCGCTCTCACTTCCAGGGTCAGCATGTGGCTGGCCCCAGGGTCTGCCCTTGTCTGATGTGCTCCTTCCAATTAGAGAAGCACTTGGGACCAGGGGTTCGAGGTTCCCTGGGCACCCCTGAGCAGGATACCTGCTGGTGTAGCCTGCCCCGATCCCCAGGGTCCTCCTGTCCGTGAGTCGGAGGTGCTGGGGCAGGTCTGAGTGTCCTTCCCCGGTGCAGAGCCAACACGCTCACAGGGTGCTGGTTGCTTCTGGAGAAAACTAGGATGAAAGTTCACAGAGTCATTTCCTGGTGAGGTCATTCCCAGATCTGTCCTCAAGGGGGTGTGCCCAGCTCTCCGCTTCGGAGACGTCTGGGATCTGGAGAGGGGCTGGGGGTCTGCAGGGTCAAGGCGTGGGCCAGGCTCCCTTGCCCAGGGCCACACCAGTCCGGCAGGACCTCAAGAGCTGCTGACCATTCTGCTTCTACGTTTCCAACGACAGTGACCTCCCCAGCGACTCACGCAGAGCTCCCACACTGCCTCGTGGGACGGACCCTCATCCCGGAGGCAGTGACCTCTGTCCCTGGGCCCCAGGCAGCTGCCAGTGCTGTGCTGCTTAGGGCCAGGCCACCCTGCTTAGCACACCTCCGGATGCGTGGTGTGCGAGCCCTCTGCGCTCTCCTGTGCAACACCGCTGGGGCTGGGGGGCGCGTGATGAGTGTGCCGTGTGCAAAGGTTGTCCTCCGGGCCTCTTTCCTCTGCAGCCATTGGAAGGCGGCTGGCATCCCGGCTTCATTAGCGGGCCTCTGATGGACTGTTGGGTCCAGGTTCTATTCAACCGACTCAGCAAATAATCAGAGCGATTTCAGATGCTTGACCTGGCACTTGCACAGTCTCTGGAAGAATGACCACATGGGGAAAGTCACCAGCCCGTCTGACACCGTTCTCCTCCGCTCGGACGAGCACCCCTCCCCAGGCAGAATCTCTGTCCTTAATTGGTGATCATCAATTGCTTACTCTTCTTCCAAGGTTGTTACTCTGTTTCGAGATCACTAAGCAAAACACAGCCAGTCCTTCGTATCTGCAGACTCCCCATCCATGGGCTCAACCAACCTCAGACTGAAAATACTGCAAGGAAAGTTATATTTGTGCTGAACATGTGCAAACGTTTTTCTCTTATCATTTTCTCTGAATGATACATAGGGACTATCTGCATAGCTTTTACATCCTACTCGGTACTAAAAGTAATCCCATTAGGCCTTCAACTGATTGGATGAGGCCCACCCATGTTATGGAAGGCCTCCCGCCTCGCTGGGGTTCGCCTATCTTAATGTTTATATCCAAACACGGCCTCACAGAGACCTGCAGAATAATGTTCCACTGTGTCTGAGCGCTGTGGCCCAGCCAAGTTGACACATGGTATGAGCCAGTCTGCCTTGGAAATCCTAACCGTCAACACCTCTGAGGAGCCCTGGCAGGTTCCTCACCCGCTGTTGGGGCCTCTGTGCGGATATGTGGCTGCCACTCATGAGCCATTTCCAGGAACAGAGGAGAAGGCCTCCCTCATCCCCACAGGTTTCCCTGAAAGCTCCCTCCTGCTTTCGGCTGGGCCTGCAGAGGGTGGCCTGGGCACGGGGCATCCGGTCCCCAGGGGCCTTCCCTAGGAGACACGGCCCATCCGCACCCCTGTGCTGTCCTCCCGAGATCTCTCCTTGCTCAGGGCTCGGAGGACACAGGCCCTGGCATCTCTGCCGATTCCATCCAAATCATCTAATTTGAAATCCTGTTTCTGGAACACAGCGGGCTTGGTGCGCCCGGGCAGAACAAAGAGAACGGAACAGGGGCCGTAGCGGGAGACATTCCGGGTGTTTGCAGACTTGGAAGTCAACGATCTGTTCACTCACTGGGGCTCTGACCTCCGTTCTGAAGGAAAACAGGAAACACAAGCCGGGTACAAAGACAGTAAATATTTTGCTTTCACCAGTCCTCGCGCCTGGGGAGGGGCACACGCCTCCCCTGGACCTGCACCCTCCCCCGCCTTCCAACACGACTTTGGAGATCAGCGTGAAGGCGGATGACGGGGACGAATTGGAAATGCGATGTGTGGCTTTTGAAGAAGTGTAAGCTGCAGACGCCTCGTTCATCGCAGGGGAAGAAGGACGCGCTCCGGGGCTTTCAGGGGACCCTGGGAGGGAAGGCGTCACCTCCTCCCCTTGGACCCTTGGGGTGGGTGGAAGGATGGCATCCTGGGGGTGCAGATCGGCCCTGCACCTCCACGTTGGGGTCCTCAGTGACCCATGGAGGGTCAGGGTCTGCACAGAGCGCCTGGTCCTCCTTGGGCATCGGAGGCCCCCTGGGCCGCGCCCCACCACAGTCCGGGACACCTGTGTCTCCAGACCATGGGCATCTCCTTCCACCACAGCCTTGGGAGCCCCAGGAGACCCGGGGCACAGGGGACACAGGCAGAGGAGCGGCGAGCCAGGCTGGGCTGAGTGGCCGGCCCCCGTGAGGGCTGCTGTCTGTGAGTAGCTTAAAGACATTCAACAGGAGCCTCTTTCTGGGGAAAACCTGAGACAAACGTCCACTAGGGCATAACTACCACGTGAGGTTTCTGAGGTTAGAAAGTGAAGGGTCCACTGATGGCCCAGAGGGCTGCTGCCCCGGGGCCAGTCACCCGACCACGGGCCCACTTCCTGCTCCCTCCCCACCCTGGGGACAGGAGAGGCCTCTGTCCCCCAGCCTTTCCCCTCTACCTGCTCCTCAGGGGGTCACTACCAGGAAGCCCAGCTCTTCAACAGGCCAGCAAGAGTCTGGGCGGCTCCCAGGAGGCAGGGTAATGGAGGTGCCTGACCCAGGAATCCGCCCAGGGGGACAAGCATGTCCCCTGCTCCAGGACAACACGGTTTGCAAAGAAAGTAGAAATACCTTGCACTGTCGCGAGGCCACAGAGACAGGATACAGGCTGAGAGGGCAGGGCCAGCAGCCTGCGGGGGGTGCTGAGGACGCCCCATGGGAGGTCAGGGTGAGCATGGAGGGGGGACGCGCGGCAGGGCCAGGGCAGGAAGAGGGGCCCTGGTGCCCCAAGGAAGGAGGTGAAGGGACCCCAGGGGAGCAGGCACAAAATTGTCAGGGAGGCAAGGCAAGACTGTGAGTGTCACTCAGGCCTCTGAAGTAGGGGCAGAGACGCAGAGACACAAAGACTTAGAGACGCAGAGACAGAGACTTAGAGATGCAGAGATGCAGAGACATAGAGATGCAGAAACACAGAGACTTAGAGATGCAGAGACGCAGAGATACAGAGACTTAGAGACACAAGGACACAGAGATCTAGAGACACAGAGACGCAGAGACACAGAGATGCAGACATAGAGACACAGAGACACAGGCCACTCCAAGTGAGTGGGGGGACAGAGAGCAGCCCCGCCCACCGTCCATGCAGGCCCAAGGCCCACCAGGGAGGCCCCGGCTGCAGCCCCCACACTGCCTGCTCCCGCAGCTCCCGTCCTGCAGGGCAGAGTGGTGGGAGGTGCTCTGCAGGCCCCCAGGGTCCCTGGTCCCTGCGTTCAGAACCCTGAGGACACTCCAGCCACTCTGTGCAGACACCAGCTGCCCGGATTGGCCGTGTGAGTCTTTGAGGTTCCAGGGAGATCTTGACCTCTGTACCGCCTCTCAGGCCAGCTCGGGGTGTCCACCCAGGAGAGAAGGGTCCACGTTGTCCTGCGGAGGAGCCAGCACTGTGGAGGATGGACAGGTGTGTGGGCCACCAACTCAGGCCCCAAACCTGCCACAAGGCACCATCCATGCCCACCAGGGTGATGCCAGTCAGGGGCAGCTCCTGGCCCTGCAGCTGGAAAGGAGGTGACCAACCATGGCCTTTCCTTTCCTCCTTCCTTATCCCCCAGTGACCAACAGAGACCACTGGACAGGCCGCATGGCCCAGCCAGATGGGAAGAACGGAAATGGTGTGGTTTCAGACTGAGTTTGGCGCTGCTTTTCAGAAGCGTCCCAATGCCACATCCAAGCTGGGGGCACCTTCATCCCCTGCCCTCGGCAGCTTAGCTGAGCCCAGAAGAGCATCACCAGTCGAACCCCAGACTGGACCTAGCGGGTCAGAACCAAGCTGCAGACCCAGAAGGGCCCTGGGACAAGGACAGGCGCTTTTCCCTTTAAGCCCCAAAGCTTGCCAGTGTGGCCCCAGCAAGGACACTAGAGGGTCATCTAGGACAGAGCGGGGTGCAGCAGGCGCCTGGCCTCAGCGCGGAGTCGTGTGGGAGCCAGGCGCCCCGCTGGCCTCTCTGCAGGCCTGGCCTGGCTCTCAGGTGCTGGGGAGCCGTCCTGGGCTGCAGCCCTCGGAACACTCCTGCGTCCCGGCTGACCCAGCTCAGTGGCCCTGCCGCCCGCCGTGGGCACCAAGTGGCTCGGCGGGAATCCTCGGGTTCCCGGAGGTCGGCTCTCACCCTGGAAAGCTCTCTTTGGCTTGGAGTTGGGCTTGTGTCCATCTGCAACTCTGCGACACCACGGGTCCTGCATGGACTGTTGACTTCTGAGCCTTGTGACCTCCACTGGCCGGGGCTGCTCCCTGCAAGCTGCTCCCCCTACTCAGTCCACTGGGCCGGGGAAGCTGCCCAGCCAGCTGGT